>NW_027469102.1:602890-904335 GCF_051020765.1 Lasioglossum baleicum | reverse complement strand
GTGCGAGAGGATGCATCCCGCAGGCTAGTCGAGCAAAAACACGTGCGAGAGGATGCATCCCGCAGGCTAGTCGAGCAAAAACACGTGCGAGAGGATGCATCCCGCAGTCTAGTCGAGTAAAAACACGTGCGAGAGGATGCTTCCCGCAGGCTAGTCGAGTAAAAACACGTGCGAGAGGATGCATCCCGCAGGCTAGTCGAGTAAAAACACGTGCGAGAGGATGCATCCCGCAGGCTAGTCGAGTAAAAACACGTGCGAGAGGATGCATCCCGCAGGCTAGTCGAGCAAAAACACGTGCGAGAGGATTCATCCCGCAGGCTAGTCGAGTAAAAACACGTGCGAGAGGATGAATCCTGCAGGCTAGTCGAGCAAAAACACGTGCGAGAGGATGCATCCCGCAGGCTAGTCGAGTAAAAGCACGTGCGAGAGGATGAATCCCGCAGGCTAGTCGAGTAAAAACACGTGCGAGAGGATGCATCCCGCAGGCTAGTCGAGCAAAAACACGTGCGAGAGGATGCATCCCGCAGGCTAGTCGAGCAAAAACACGTGCGAGAGGATGCATCCCGCAGGCTAGTCGAGTAAAAACACGTGCGAAGTTTTGTGGGATGCGCATGCGCAGGTTTTGTGGGATGCGCATGCGCAGGTTTTTTGGGATGCGCATGCGCAGGTTTTTTGGGATGCGCATGGCTAGTCGAGTAAAAACACGTGCGAGAGGATGCATCCCGCAGGCTAGTCGAGCAAAAACACGTGCGAGAGGATGCATCCCGCAGGCTAGTCGAGCAAAAACACGTGCGAGAGGATGCATCCCGCAGCCTAGTCAAGTAAAAACACGTGCGAGAGGATGCATCCCGCAGGCTAGTCGAGCACAAACACGTGCGAGAGGATGCATCCCGCAGGCTAGTCGAGTAAAAACACGTGCGAGAGGATGCATCCCGCAGGCTAGTCGAGTAAAAACACGTGCGAAGTTTTGTGGGATGCGCATGCGCAGGTTTTTTGGGATGCGCATGCACAGGTTTTTTGGGATGCGCATGGCTAGTCGAGCAAAAACACGTGCGAGAGGATGCATCCCGCAGGCTAGTCGAGCAAAAACACGTGCGAGAGGATGCATCCCGCAGGCTAGTCGAGCAAAAACACGTGCGAGAGGATGCATCCCGCAGTCTAGTCGAGTAAAAACACGTGCGAGAGGATGCTTCCCGCAGGCTAGTCGAGTAAAAACACGTGCGAGAGGATGCATCCCGCAGGCTAGTCGAGTAAAAACACGTGCGAGAGGATTTATCCCGCAGGCTAGTCGAGTAAAAACACGTGCGAGAGGATGCATCCCGCAGGCTAGTCGAGCAAAAACACGTGCGAGAGGATTCATCCCGCAGGCTAGTCGAGTAAAAACACGTGCGAGAGGATGAATCCTGCAGGCTAGTCGAGCAAAAACACGTGCGAGAGGATGCATCCCGCAGGCTAGTCGAGTAAAAGCACGTGCGAGAGGATGAATCCCGCAGGCTAGTCGAGTAAAAACACGTGCGAGAGGATGCATCCCGCAGGCTAGTCGAGCAAAAACACGTGCGAGAGGATGCATCCCGCAGGCTAGTCGAGTAAAAACACGTGCGAGAGGATGCATCCCGCAGGCTAGTCGAGCAAAAACACGTGCGAGAGGATGCATCCCGCAGGCTAGTCGAGTAAAAACACGTGCGAAGTTTTGTGGGATGCGCATGCGCAGGTTTTGTGGGATGCGCATGCGCAGGTTTTTTGGGATGCGCATGCGCAGGTTTTTTGGGATGCGCATGGCTAGTCGAGTAAAAACACGTGCGAGAGGATGCATCCCGCAGGCTAGTCGAGCAAAAACACGTGCGAGAGGATGCATCCCGCAGGCTAGTCGAGCAAAAACACGTGCGAGAGGATGCATCCCGCAGGCTAGTCGAGCAAAAACACGTGCGAGAGGATGCATCCCGCAGACTAGTCGAGTAAAAACACGTGCGAGAGGATGCGTCCCGCAGGCTAGTCGAGTAAAAACACGTGCGAGAGGATGCATCCCGCAGGCTAGTCGAGTAAAAACACGTGCGAGAGGATGAATCCTGCAGGCTAGTCGAGCAAAAACACGTGCGAGAGGATGCATCCCGCAGGCTAGTCGAGTAAAAGCACGTGCGAGATGAATCCCGCAGGCTAGTCGAGTAAAAACACGTGCGAGAGGATGCATCCCGCAGGCTAGTCGAGCAAAAACACGTGCGAGAGGATGCATCCCGCAGGCTTGTCGAGTAAAAACACGTGCGAGAGGATGCATCCCGCAGGCTAGTCGAGCAAAAATACGTGCGAGAGGATGCATCCCGCAGGCTAGTCGAGCAAAAACACGTGCGAGAGGATGCATCCCGCAGCCTAGTCAAGTAAAAACACGTGCGAGAGGATGCATCCCGCAGGCTAGTCGAGCACAAACACGTGCGAGAGGATGCATCCCGCAGGCTAGTCGAGTAAAAACACGTGCGAGAGGATGCATCCCGCAGGCTAGTCGAGTAAAAACACGTGCGAAGTTTTGTGGGATGCGCATGCGCAGGTTTTTTGGGATGCGCATGCACAGGTTTTTTGGGATGCGCATGGCTAGTCGAGCAAAAACACGTGCGAGAGGATGCATCCCGCAGGCTAGTCGAGCAAAAACACGTGCGAGAGGATGCATCCCGCAGGCTAGTCGAGTAAATACACGTGCGAGAGGATGCATCCCGCAGGCTAGTCGAGCAAAAACACGTGCGAGAGGATGCATCCCGCAGGCTAGTCGAGCAAAAACACGCGCGAGAGGATGCATCCCGCAGGATAGTCGAGCAAAAACACGTGCGAGAGGATGCATCCCGCAGGCTAGTCGAGCAAAAACACGTGCGAGAGGATGCATCCCGCAGGCTAGTCGAGCAAAAACACGTGCGAGAGGATTCATCCCGCAGGCTAGTCGAGTAAAAACACGTGCGAGAGGATGAATCCTGCAGGCTAGTCGAGCAAAAACACGTGCGAGAGGATGCATCCCGCAGGCTAGTCGAGTAAAAGCACGTGCGAGAGGATGAATCCCGCAGGCTAGTCGAGTAAAAACACGTGCGAGAGGATGCATCCCGCAGGCTAGTCGAGCAAAAACACGTGCGAGAGGATGCATCCCGCAGGCTAGTCGAGTAAAAACACGTGCGAGAGGATGCATCCCGCAGGCTAGTCGAGCAAAAACACGTGCGAGAGGATGCATCCCGCAGGCTAGTCGAGTAAAAACACGTGCGAAGTTTTGTGGGATGCGCATGCGCAGGTTTTGTGGGATGCGCATGCGCAGGTTTTTTGGGATGCGCATGCGCAGGCTTTTTGGGATGCGCATGGCTAGTCGAGCAAAAACACGTGCGAGAGGATGCATCCCGCAGGCTAGTCGAGCAAAAACACGTGCGAGAGGATGCATCCCGCAGGCTAGTCGAGCAAAAACACGTGCGAGAGGATGCATCCCGCAGGCTAGTCGAGCAAAAACACGTGCGAGAGGATGCATCCCGCAGGCTAGTCAAGTAAAAACACGTGCGAGAGGATGCATCCCGCAGGCTAGTCGAGCACAAACACGTGCGAGAGGATGCATCCCGCAGGCTAGTCGAGCAAATACACGTGCGAGAGGATGCATCCCGCAGGCTAGTCGAGCAAATACACGTGCGAGAGGATGCATCCCGCAGGCTAGTCGAGCAAAAACACGTGCGAGAGGATGCATCCCGCAGGCTAGTCGAGCAAAAACACGTGCGAGAGGATGCATCCCGCAGACTAGTCGAGTAAAAACACGTGCGAGGGGATGCTTCCCGCAGGCTAGTCGAGTAAAAACACGTGCGAGAGGATGCATCCCGCAGGCTAGTCGAGTAAAAACACGTGCGAGAGGACGCATCCCGCAGGCTAGTCGAGTAAAAACACGTGCGAGAGGATGCATCCCGCAGGCTAGTCGAGCACAAACACGTGCGAGGTTTTGTGGGATGCGCATGCGCAGGTTTTGTGGGATGCGCATGCGCAGGTTTTTTGGGATGCGCATGCGCAGGTTTTTTGGGATGCGCATGGCTAGTCGAGCAAAAACACGTGCGAGAGGATGCATCCCGCAGGCTAGTCGAGCAAAAACACGTGCGAGAGGATGCATCCCGCAGGCTAGTCGAGCAAAAACACGTGCGAGAGGATGCATCCCGCAGGCTAGTCGAGCAAAAACACGTGCGAGAGGATGCATCCCGCAGGCTAGTCGAGCAAAAGCACGTGCGAGAGGATGCATCCCGCAGGCTAGTCGAGCAAAAACACGTGCGAGAGGATGCATCCCGCAGACTAGTCGAGTAAAAACACGTGCGAGAGGATGCTTCCCGCAGACTAGTCGAGTAAAAACACGTGCGAGAGGATGCTTCCCGCAGGCTAGTCGAGTAAAAACACGTGCGAGAGGATGCATCCCGCAGGCTAGTCGAGTAAAAACACGTGCAAGAGGATGCTTCCCGCAGGCTAGTCGAGTAAAAAAACGTGCGGGAGGATGCATCCCGCAGGCTAGTCGAGTAAAAACACGTGCGAGAGGATGCGTCCCGCAGGCTAGTCGAGCAAAAACACGTGCGAGAGGATGCATCCCGCAGGCTAGTCGAGCAAAAACACGTGCGAGAGGATTCATCCCGCAGGCTAGTCGAGTAAAAACACGTGCGAGAGGATGAATCCTGCAGGCTAGTCGAGCAAAAACACGTGCGAGAGAATGCATCCCGCAGGCTAGTCGAGTAAAAGCACGTGCGAGAGGATGAATCCCGCAGGCTAGTCGAGTAAAAACACGTGCGAGAGGATGCATCCCGCAGGCTAGTCGAGCAAAAACACGTGCGAGAGGATGCATCCAACAGGCTAGTCGAGTAAAAACACGTGCGAGAGGATGCATCCCGCAGGCTAGTCGAGTAAAAACACGTGCGAAGTTTTGTGGGATGCGCATGCGCAGGTTTTTTGGGATGCGCATGGCTAGTCGAGCAAAAACACGTGCGAGAGGATGCATCCCGCAGGCTAGTCGAGCAAAAACACGTGCGAGAGGATGCATCCCGCAGGCTAGTCGAGTAAAAACACGTGCGAGAGGATGCATCCCGCAGGCTAGTCGAGCAAAAACACGTGCGAGAGGATGCATCCCGCAGGCTAGTCGAGCAAAAACACGTGCGAGAGGATGCATCCCGCAGGCTAGTCGAGTAAAAGCACGTGCGAGAGGATGAATCCCGCAGGCTAGTCGAGTAAAAACACGTGCGAGAGGATGCATCCCGCAGGCTAGTCGAGCAAAAACACGTGCGAGAGGATGCATCCCGCAGGCTAGTCGAGTAAAAACACGTGCGAGAGGATGCATCCCGCAGGCTAGTCGAGCAAAAACAGGTGCGAGAGGATGCATCCCGCAGGCTAGTCGAGTAAAAACACGTGCGAAGTTTTGTGGGATGCGCATGCGCAGGTTTTGTGGGATGCGCATGCGCAGGTTTTTTGGGATGCGCATGCGCAGGTTTTTTGGGATGCGCATGCGCAGGTTTTTTGGGATGCGCATGGCTAGTCGAGTAAAAACACGTGCGAGAGGATGCATCCCGCAGGCTAGTCGAGCAAAAACACGTGCGAGAGGATGCATCCCGCAGGCTAGTCGAGCAAAAACACGTGCGAGAGGATGCATCCCGCAGACTAGTCGAGTAAAAACACGTGCGAGAGGATGCGTCCCGCAGGCTAGTCGAGTAAAAACACGTGCGAGAGGATGCATCCCGCAGACTAGTCGAGTAAAAACACGTGCGAGAGGATGCGTCCCGCAGGCTAGTCGAGTAAAAACACGTGCGAGAGGATGCATCCCGCAGGCTAGTCGAGTAAAAGCACGTGCGAGATGAATCCCGCAGGCTAGTCGAGTAAAAACACGTGCGAGAGGATGCATCCCGCAGGCTAGTCGAGCAAAAACACGTGCGAGAGGATGCATCCCGCAGGCTTGTCGAGTAAAAACACGTGCGAGAGGATGCATCCCGCAGGCTAGTCGAGCAAAAATACGTGCGAGAGGATGCATCCCGCAGGCTAGTCGAGCAAAAACACGTGCGAGAGGATGCATCCCGCAGCCTAGTCAAGTAAAAACACGTGCGAGAGGATGCATCCCGCAGGCTAGTCGAGCACAAACACGTGCGAGAGGATGCATCCCGCAGGCTAGTCGAGTAAAAACACGTGCGAGAGGATGCATCCCGCAGGCTAGTCGAGTAAAAACACGTGCGAAGTTTTGTGGGATGCGCATGCGCAGGTTTTTTGGGATGCGCATGCACAGGTTTTTTGGGATGCGCATGGCTAGTCGAGCAAAAACACGTGCGAGAGGATGCATCCCGCAGGCTAGTCGAGCAAAAACACGTGCGAGAGGATGCATCCCGCAGGCTAGTCGAGTAAAAACACGTGCGAGAGGATGCATCCCGCAGGCTAGTCGAGCAAAAACACGTGCGAGAGGATGCATCCCGCAGGCTAGTCGAGCAAAAACACGTGCGAGAGGATGCATCCCGCAGGATAGTCGAGCAAAAACACGTGCGAGAGGATGCATCCCGCAGGCTAGTCGAGCAAAAACACGTGCGAGAGGATGCATCCCGCAGGCTAGTCGAGCAAAAACACGTGCGAGAGGATTCATCCCGCAGGCTAGTCGAGTAAAAACACGTGCGAGAGGATGAATCCTGCAGGCTAGTCGAGCAAAAACACGTGCGAGAGGATGCATCCCGCAGGCTAGTCGAGTAAAAGCACGTGCGAGAGGATGAATCCCGCAGGCTAGTCGAGTAAAAACACGTGCGAGAGGATGCATCCCGCAGGCTAGTCGAGCAAAAACACGTGCGAGAGGATGCATCCCGCAGGCTAGTCGAGTAAAAACACGTGCGAGAGGATGCATCCCGCAGGCTAGTCGAGCAAAAACACGTGCGAGAGGATGCATCCCGCAGGCTAGTCGAGTAAAAACACGTGCGAAGTTTTGTGGGATGCGCATGCGCAGGTTTTGTGGGATGCGCATGCGCAGGTTTTTTGGGATGCGCATGCGCAGGCTTTTTGGGATGCGCATGGCTAGTCGAGCAAAAACACGTGCGAGAGGATGCATCCCGCAGGCTAGTCGAGTAAAAACACGTGCGAGAGGATGCATCCCGCAGGCTAGTCGAGTAAAAACACGTGCGAGAGGATGCATCCCGCAGGCTAGTCGAGCAAAAACACGTGCGAGAGGATGCATCCCGCAGGCTAGTCGAGCAAAAACACGTGCGAGAGGATGCATCCCGCAGGCTAGTCAAGTAAAAACACGTGCGAGAGGATGCATCCCGCAGGCTAGTCGAGCACAAACACGTGCGAGAGGATGCATCCCGCAGGCTAGTCGAGCAAATACACGTGCGAGAGGATGCATCCCGCAGGCTAGTCGAGCAAATACACGTGCGAGAGGATGCATCCCGCAGGCTAGTCGAGCAAAAACACGTGCGAGAGGATGCATCCCGCAGGCTAGTCGAGCAAAAACACGTGCGAGAGGATGCATCCCGCAGACTAGTCGAGTAAAAACACGTGCGAGGGGATGCTTCCCGCAGGCTAGTCGAGTAAAAACACGTGCGAGAGGATGCATCCCGCAGGCTAGTCGAGTAAAAACACGTGAGAGAGGACGCATCCCGCAGGCTAGTCGAGTAAAAACACGTGCGAGAGGATGCATCCCGCAGGCTAGTCGAGCACAAACACGTGCGAGGTTTTGTGGGATGCGCATGCGCAGGTTTTGTGGGATGCGCATGCGCAGGTTTTTTGGGATGCGCATGCGCAGGTTTTTTGGGATGCGCATGCGCAGGTTTTTTGGGATGCGCATGCGCAGGTTTTTTGGGATGCGCATGGCTAGTCGAGCAAAAACACGTGCGAGAGGATGCATCCCGCAGGCTAGTCGAGCAAAAACACGTGCGAGAGGATGCATCCCGCAGGCTAGTCGAGCAAAAACACGTGCGAGAGGATGCATCCCGCAGGCTAGTCGAGCAAAAACACGTGCGAGAGGATGCATCCCGCAGGCTAGTCGAGCAAAAGCACGTGCGAGAGGATGCATCCCGCAGGCTAGTCGAGCAAAAACACGTGCGAGAGGATGCATCCCGCAGACTAGTCGAGTAAAAACACGTGCGAGAGGATGCTTCCCGCAGACTAGTCGAGTAAAAACACGTGCGAGAGGATGCTTCCCGCAGGCTAGTCGAGTAAAAACACGTGCGAGAGGATGCATCCCGCAGGCTAGTCGAGTAAAAACACGTGCAAGAGGATGCTTCCCGCAGGCTAGTCGAGTAAAAACACGTGCGGGAGGATGCATCCCGCAGGCTAGTCGAGTAAAAACACGTGCGAGAGGATGCGTCCCGCAGGCTAGTCGAGCAAAAACACGTGCGAGAGGATGCATCACGCAGGCTAGTCGAGCAAAAACACGTGCGAGAGGATTCATCCCGCAGGCTAGTCGAGTAAAAACACGTGCGAGAGGATGAATCCTGCAGGCTAGTCGAGCAAAAACACGTGCGAGAGGATGCATCCCGCAGGCTAGTCGAGTAAAAGCACGTGCGAGAGGATGAATCCCGCAGGCTAGTCGAGTAAAAACACGTGCGAGAGGATGCATCCCGCAGGCTAGTCGAGCAAAAACACGTGCGAGAGGATGCATCCAACAGGCTAGTCGAGTAAAAACACGTGCGAGAGGATGCATCCCGCAGGCTAGTCGAGTTAAAACACGTGCGAAGTTTTGTGGGATGAGCATGCGCAGGTTTTTTGGGATGCGCATGGCTAGTCGAGCAAAAACACGTGCGAGAGGATGCATCCCGCAGGCTAGTCGAGCAAAAACACGTGCGAGAGGATGCATCCCGCAGGCTAGTCGAGTAAAAACACGTGCGAGAGGATGCATCCCGCAGGCTAGTCGAGCAAAAACACGTGCGAGAGGATGCATCCCGCAGGCTAGTCGAGCAAAAACACGTGCGAGAGGATGCATCCCGCAGGCTAGTCAAGTAAAAACACGTGCGAGAGGATGCATCCCGCAGGCTAGTCGAGCACAAACACGTGCGAGAGGATGCATCCCGCAGGCTAGTCGAGCAAATACACGTGCGAGAGGATGCATCCCGCAGGCTAGTCGAGCAAAAACACGTGCGAGAGGATGCATCCCGCAGGCTAGTCGAGCAAAAACACGTGCGAGAGGATGCATCCCGCAGGCTAGTCGAGTAAAAACACGTGCGAGAGGATGCATCCCGCAGGCTAGTCGAGTAAAAACACGTGCGAAGTTTTGTGGGATGCGCATGCGCAGGTTTTTTGGGATGCGCATGGCTAGTCGAGTAAAAACACGTGCGAGAGGATGCATCCCGCAGGCTAGTCGAGCAAAAACACGTGCGAGAGGATGCATCCCGCAGGCTAGTCGAGCAAAAACACGTGCGAGAGGATGCATCCCGCAGGCTAGTCAAGTAAAAACACGTGCGAGAGGATGCATCCCGCAGGCTAGTCGAGCACAAACACGTGCGAGAGGATGCATCCCGCAGGCTAGTCGAGCAAATACACGTGCGAGAGGATGCATCCCGCAGGCTAGTCGAGCAAAAACACGTGCGAGAGGATGCATCCCGCAGGCTAGTCGAGCAAAAACACGTGCGAGAGGATGCATCCCGCAGTCTAGTCGAGTAAAAACACGTGCGAGAGGATGCTTCCCGCAGGCTAGTCGAGTAAAAACACGTGCGAGAGGATGCATCCCGCAGGCTAGTCGAGCAAAAACACGTGCGAGAGGATGCATCCCGCAGGCTAGTCGAGCAAAAACACGTGCGAGAGGATGCATCCCGCAGGCTAGTCAAGTAAAAACACGTGCGAGTGGATGCATCCCGCAGGCTAGTCGAGCACAAACACGTGCGAGAGGATGCATCCCGCAGGCTAGTCGAGCAAATACACGTGCGAGAGGATGCATCCCGCAGGCTAGTCGAGCAAAAACACGTGCGAGAGGATGCATCCCGCAGGCTAGTCCAGCAAAAACACGTGCGAGAGGATGCATCCCGCAGGCTAGTCGAGTAAAAACACGTGCGAGAGGATGCATCCCGCAGGCTAGTCGAGTAAAAACACGTGCGAAGTTTTGTGGGATGCGCATGCGCAGGTTTTTTGGGATGCGCATGCGCAGGTTTTTTGGGATGCGCATGCGCAGGTTTTTTGGGATGCGCATGCGCAGGTTTTTTGGGATGCGCATGGCTAGTCGAGTAAAAACACGTGCGAGAGGATGCATCCCGCAGGCTAGTCGAGCAAAAACACGTGCGAGAGGATGCATCCCGCAGGCTAGTCGAGCAAAAACACGTGCGAGAGGATGCATCCCGCAGGCTAGTCAAGTAAAAACACGTGCGAGAGGATGCATCCCGCAGGCTAGTCGAGCAAAAGCACGTGCGAGAGGATGCATCCCGCAGGCTAGTCGAGCAAAAACACGTGCGAGAGGATGCATCCCGCAGACTAGTCGAGTAAAAACACGTGCGAGAGGATGCTTCCCGCAGACTAGTCGAGTAAAAACACGTGCGAGAGGATGCTTCCCGCAGGCTAGTCGAGTAAAAACACGTGCGAGAGGATGCATCCCGCAGGCTAGTCGAGTAAAAACACGTGCAAGAGGATGCTTCCCGCAGGCTAGTCGAGTAAAAACACGTGCGGGAGGATGCATCCCGCAGGCTAGTCGAGTAAAAACACGTGCGAGAGGATGCGTCCCGCAGGCTAGTCGAGCAAAAACACGTGCGAGAGGATGCATCCCGCAGGCTAGTCGAGCAAAAACACGTGCGAGAGGATTCATCCCGCAGGCTAGTCGAGTAAAAACAGGTGCGAGAGGATGAATCCTGCAGGCTAGTCGAGCAAAAACACGTGCGAGAGGATGCATCCCGCAGGCTAGTCGAGTAAAAGCACGTGCGAGAGGATGAATCCCGCAGGCTAGTCGAGTAAAAACACGTGCGAGAGGATGCATCCCGCAGGCTAGTCGAGCAAAAACACGTGCGAGAGGATGCATCCAACAGGCTAGTCGAGTAAAAACACGTGCGAGAGGATGCATCCCGCAGGCTAGTCGAGTTAAAACACGTGCGAAGTTTTGTGGGATGCGCATGCGCAGGTTTTTTGGGATGCGCATGGCTAGTCGAGCAAAAACACGTGCGAGAGGATGCATCCCGCAGGCTAGTCGAGCAAAAACACGTGCGAGAGGATGCATCCCGCAGGCTAGTCGAGTAAAAACACGTGCGAGAGGATGCATCCCGCAGGCTAGTCGAGCAAAAACACGTGCGAGAGGATGCATCCCGCAGGCTAGTCGAGCAAAAACACGTGCGAGAGGATGCATCCCGCAGGCTAGTCAAGTAAAAACACGTGCGAGAGGATGCATCCCGCAGGCTAGTCGAGCACAAACACGTGCGAGAGGATGCATCCCGCAGGCTAGTCGAGCAAATACACGTGCGAGAGGATGCATCCCGCAGGCTAGTCGAGCAAAAACACGTGCGAGAGGATGCATCCCGCAGGCTAGTCGAGCAAAAACACGTGCGAGAGGATGCATCCCGCAGGCTAGTCGAGTAAAAACACGTGCGAGAGGATGCATCCCGCAGGCTAGTCGAGTAAAAACACGTGCGAAGTTTTGTGGGATGCGCATGCGCAGGTTTTTTGGGATGCGCATGGCTAGTCGAGTAAAAACACGTGCGAGAGGATGCATCCCGCAGGCTAGTCGAGCAAAAACACGTGCGAGAGGATGCATCCCGCAGGCTAGTCGAGCAAAAACACGTGCGAGAGGATGCATCCCGCAGGCTAGTCAAGTAAAAACACGTGCGAGAGGATGCATCCCGCAGGCTAGTCGAGCACAAACACGTGCGAGAGGATGCATCCCGCAGGCTAGTCGAGCAAATACACGTGCGAGAGGATGCATCCCGCAGGCTAGTCGAGCAAAAACACGTGCGAGAGGATGCATCCCGCAGGCTAGTCGAGCAAAAACACGTGCGAGAGGATGCATCCCGCAGTCTAGTCGAGTAAAAACACGTGCGAGAGGATGCTTCCCGCAGGCTAGTCGAGTAAAAACACGTGCGAGAGGATGCATCCCGCAGGCTAGTCGAGCAAAAACACGTGCGAGAGGATGCATCCCGCAGGCTAGTCGAGCAAAAACACGTGCGAGAGGATGCATCCCGCAGGCTAGTCAAGTAAAAACACGTGCGAGTGGATGCATCCCGCAGGCTAGTCGAGCACAAACACGTGCGAGAGGATGCATCCCGCAGGCTAGTCGAGCAAATACACGTGCGAGAGGATGCATCCCGCAGGCTAGTCGAGCAAAAACACGTGCGAGAGGATGCATCCCGCAGGCTAGTCGAGCAAAAACACGTGCGAGAGGATGCATCCCGCAGGCTAGTCGAGTAAAAACACGTGCGAGAGGATGCATCCCGCAGGCTAGTCGAGTAAAAACACGTGCGAAGTTTTGTGGGATGCGCATGCGCAGGTTTTTTGGGATGCGCATGCGCAGGTTTTTTGGGATGCGCATGCGCAGGTTTTTTGGGATGCGCATGCGCAGGTTTTTTGGGATGCGCATGCGCAGGTTTTTTGGGATGCGCATGGCTAGTCGAGTAAAAACACGTGCGAGAGGATGCATCCCGCAGGCTAGTCGAGCAAAAACACGTGCGAGAGGATGCATCCCGCAGGCTAGTCGAGCAAAAACACGTGCGAGAGGATGCATCCCGCAGGCTAGTCAAGTAAAAACACGTGCGAGAGGATGCATCCCGCAGGCTAGTCGAGCACAAACACGTGCGAGAGGATGCATCCCGCAGGCTAGTCGAGCAAATACACGTGCGAGAGGATGCATCCCGCAGGCTAGTCGAGCAAAAACACGTGCGAGAGGATGCATCCCGCAGGCTAGTCGAGCAAAAACACGTGCGAGAGGATGCATCCCGCAGTCTAGTCGAGTAAAAACACGTGCGAGAGGATGCTTCCCGCAGGCTAGTCGAGTAAAAACACGTGCGAGAGGATGCATCCCGCAGGCTAGTCGAGTAAAAACACGTGCGAGAGGATGCATCCCGCAGGCTAGTCGAGTAAAAACACGTGCGAGAGGATGCATCCCGCAGGCTAGTCGAGCAAAAACACGTGCGAGAGGATTCATCCCGCAGGCTAGTCGAGTAAAAACACGTGCGAGAGGATGAATCCTGCAGGCTAGTCGAGCAAAAACACGTGCGAGAGGATGCATCCCGCAGGCTAGTCGAGTAAAAGCACGTGCGAGAGGATGAATCCCGCAGGCTAGTCGAGTAAAAACACGTGCGAGAGGATGCATCCCGCAGGCTAGTCGAGCAAAAACACGTGCGAGAGGATGCATCCCGCAGGCTAGTCGAGTAAAAACACGTGCGAGAGGATGCATCCCGCAGGCTAGTCGAGCAAAAACACGTGCGAGAGGATGCATCCCGCAGGCTAGTCGAGTAAAAACACGTGCGAAGTTTTGTGGGATGCGCATGCGCAGGTTTTGTGGGATGCGCATGCGCAGGTTTTTTGGGATGCGCATGCGCAGGTTTTTTGGGATGCGCATGGCTAGTCGAGTAAAAACACGTGCGAGAGGATGCATCCCGCAGGCTAGTCGAGCAAAAACACGTGCGAGAGGATGCATCCCGCAGGCTAGTCGAGCAAAAACACGTGCGAGAGGATGCATCCCGCAGGCTAGTCGAGCAAAAACACGTGCGAGAGGATGCATCCCGCAGACTAGTCGAGTAAAAACACGTGCGAGAGGATGCGTCCCGCAGGCTAGTCGAGTAAAAACACGTGCGAGAGGATGCATCCCGCAGGCTAGTCGAGTAAAAACACGTGCGAGAGGATGAATCCTGCAGGCTAGTCGAGCAAAAACACGTGCGAGAGGATGCATCCCGAAGGCTAGTCGAGTAAAAGCACGTGCGAGATGAATCCTGCAGGCTAGTCGAGTAAAAACACGTGCGAGAGGATGCATCCCGCAGGCTAGTCGAGCAAAAACACGTGCGAGAGGATGCATCCCGCAGGCTTGTCGAGTAAAAACACGTGCGAGAGGATGCATCCCGCAGGCTAGTCGAGCAAAAACACGTGCGAGAGGATGCATCCCGCAGGCTAGTCGAGCAAAAACACGTGCGAGAGGATGCATCCCGCAGCCTAGTCAAGTAAAAACACGTGCGAGAGGATGAATCCCGCAGGCTAGTCGAGTAAAAACACGTGCGAGAGGATGCATCCCGCAGGCTAGTCGAGCAAAAACACGTGCGAGAGGATGCATCCCGCAGGCTAGTCAAGTAAAAACACGTGCGAGTGGATGCATCCCGCAGGCTAGTCGAGCACAAACACGTGCGAGAGGATGCATCCCGCAGGCTAGTCGAGCAAATACACGTGCGAGAGGATGCATCCCGCAGGCTAGTCGAGCAAAAACACGTGCGAGAGGATGCATCCCGCAGGCTAGTCAAGTAAAAACACGTGCGAGTGGATGCATCCCGCAGGCTAGTCGAGCACAAACACGTGCGAGAGGATGCATCCCGCAGGCTAGTCGAGCAAATACACGTGCGAGAGGATGCATCCCGCAGGCTAGTCGAGCAAAAACACGTGCGAGAGGATGCATCCCGCAGGCTAGTCGAGCAAAAACACGTGCGAGAGGATGCATCCCGCAGGCTAGTCGAGTAAAAACACGTGCGAGAGGATGCATCCCGCAGGCTAGTCGAGTAAAAACACGTGCGAAGTTTTGTGGGATGCGCATGCGCAGGTTTTTTGGGATGCGCATGCGCAGGTTTTTTGGGATGCGCATGGCTAGTCGAGTAAAAACACGTGCGAGAGGATGCATCCCGCAGGCTAGTCGAGCAAAAACACGTGCGAGAGGATGCATCCCGCAGGCTAGTCGAGCAAAAACACGTGCGAGAGGATGCATCCCGCAGGCTAGTCAAGTAAAAACACGTGCGAGAGGATGCATCCCGCAGGCTAGTCGAGCACAAACACGTGCGAGAGGATGCATCCCGCAGGCTAGTCGAGCAAATACACGTGCGAGAGGATGCATCCCGCAGGCTAGTCGAGCAAAAACACGTGCGAGAGGATGCATCCCGCAGGCTAGTCGAGCAAAAACACGTGCGAGAGGATGCATCCCGCAGTCTAGTCGAGTAAAAACACGTGCGAGAGGATGCTTCCCGCAGGCTAGTCGAGTAAAAACACGTGCGAGAGGATGCATCCCGCAGGCTAGTCGAGTAAAAACACGTGCGAGAGGATGCATCCCGCAGGCTAGTCGAGTAAAAACACGTGCGAGAGGATGCATCCCGCAGGCTAGTCGAGCAAAAACACGTGCGAGAGGATTCATCCCGCAGGCTAGTCGAGTAAAAACACGTGCGAGAGGATGAATCCTGCAGGCTAGTCGAGCAAAAACACGTGCGAGAGGTTGCATCCCGCAGGCTAGTCGAGTAAAAACACGTGCGAGAGGATGCGTCCCGCAGGCTAGTCGAGCAAAAACACGTGCGAGAGGATGCATCCCGCAGGCTAGTCGAGCAAAAACACGTGCGAGAGGATTCATCCCGCAGGCTAGTCGAGTAAAAACACGTGCGAGAGGATGAATCCTGCAGGCTAGTCGAGCAAAAACACGTGCGAGAGGATGCATCCCGCAGGCTAGTCGAGTAAAAGCACGTGCGAGAGGATGAATCCCGCAGGCTAGTCGAGTAAAAACACGTGCGAGAGGATGCATCCCGCAGGCTAGTCGAGCAAAAACACGTGCGAGAGGATGCATCCAACAGGCTAGTCGAGTAAAAACACGTGCGAGAGGATGCATCCCGCAGGCTAGTCGAGTAAAAACACGTGCGAAGTTTTGTGGGATGCGCATGCGCAGGTTTTTTGGGATGCGCATGGCTAGTCGAGCAAAAACACGTGCGAGAGGATGCATCCCGCAGGCTAGTCGAGCAAAAACACGTGCGAGAGGATGCATCCCGCAGGCTAGTCGAGTAAAAACACGTGCGAGAGGATGCATCCCGCAGGCTAGTCGAGCAAAAACACGTGCGAGAGGATGCATCCCGCAGGCTAGTCGAGCAAAAACACGTGCGAGAGGATGCATCCCGCAGACTAGTCGAGTAAAAACACGTGCGAGAGGATGCGTCCCGCAGGCTAGTCGAGTAAAAACACGTGCGAGAGGATGCATCCCGCAGGCTAGTCGAGTAAAAACACGTGCGAGAGGATGAATCCTGCAGGCTAGTCGAGCAAAAACACGTGCGAGAGGATGCATCCCGCAGGCTAGTCGAGTAAAAGCACGTGCGAGATGAATCCCGCAGGCTAGTCGAGTAAAAACACGTGCGAGAGGATGCATCCCGCAGGCTAGTCGAGCAAAAACACGTGAAAGAGGATGCATCCCGCAGGCTTGTCGAGTAAAAACACGTGCGAGAGGATGCATCCCGCAGGCTAGTCGAGCAAAAACACGTGCGAGAGGATGCATCCCGCAGGCTAGTCGAGCAAAAACACGTGCGAGAGGATGCATCCCGCAGCCTAGTCAAGTAAAAACACGTGCGAGAGGATGCATCCCGCAGGCTAGTCGAGCACAAACACGTGCGAGAGGATGCATCCCGCAGGCTAGTCGAGTAAAAACACGTGCGAGAGGATGCATCCCGCAGGCTAGTCGAGTAAAAACACGTGCGAAGTTTTGTGGGATGCGCATGCGCAGGTTTTTTGGGATGCGCATGCACAGGTTTTTTGGGATGCGCATGGCTAGTCGAGCAAAAACACGTGCGAGAGGATGCATCCCGCAGGCTAGTCGAGCAAAAACACGTGCGAGAGGATGCATCCCGCAGGCTAGTCGAGTAAAAACACGTGCGAGAGGATGCATCCAGCAGGCTAGTCGAGCAAAAACACGTGCGAGAGGATGCATCCCGCAGGCTAGTCGAGCAAAAACACGTGCGAGAGGATGCATCCCGCAGGATAGTCGAGCAAAAACACGTGCGAGAGGATGCATCCCGCAGGCTAGTCGAGCAAAAACACGTGCGAGAGGATGCATCCCGCAGGCTAGTCGAGCAAAAACACGTGCGAGAGGATTCATCCCGCAGGCTAGTCGAGTAAAAACACGTGCGAGAGGATGAATCCTGCAGGCTAGTCGAGCAAAAACACGTGCGAGAGGATGCATCCCGCAGGCTAGTCGAGTAAAAGCACGTGCGAGAGGATGAATCCCGCAGGCTAGTCGAGTAAAAACACGTGCGAGAGGATGCATCCCGCAGGCTAGTCGAGCAAAAACACGTGCGAGAGGATGCATCCCGCAGGCTAGTCAAGTAAAAACACGTGCGAGTGGATGCATCCCGCAGGCTAGTCGAGCACAAACACGTGCGAGAGGATGCATCCCGCAGGCTAGTCGAGCAAATACACGTGCGAGAGGATGCATCCCGCAGGCTAGTCGAGCAAAAACACGTGCGAGAGGATGCATCCCGCAGGCTAGTCGAGCAAAAACACGTGCGAGAGGATGCATCCCGCAGGCTAGTCGAGTAAAAACACGTGCGAGAGGATGCATCCCGCAGGCTAGTCGAGTAAAAACACGTGCGAAGTTTTGTGGGATGCGCATGCGCAGGTTTTTTGGGATGCGCATGCGCAGGTTTTTTGGGATGCGCATGGCTAGTCGAGTAAAAACACGTGCGAGAGGATGCATCCCGCAGGCTAGTCGAGCAAAAACACGTGCGAGAGGATGCATCCCGCAGGCTAGTCGAGCAAAAACACGTGCGAGAGGATGCATGCCGCAGGCTAGTCAAGTAAAAACACGTGCGAGAGGATGCATCCCGCAGGCTAGTCGAGCACAAACACGTGCGAGAGGATGCATCCCGCAGGCTAGTCGAGCAAATACACGTGCGAGAGGATGCATCCCGCAGGCTAGTCGAGCAAAAACACGTGCGAGAGGATGCATCCCGCAGGCTAGTCGAGCAAAAACACGTGCGAGAGGATGCATCCCGCAGTCTAGTCGAGTAAAAACACGTGCGAGAGGATGCTTCCCGCAGGCTAGTCGAGTAAAAACACGTGCGAGAGGATGCATCCCGCAGGCTAGTCGAGTAAAAACACGTGCGAGAGGATGCATCCCGCAGGCTAGTCGAGCAAAAACACGTGCGAGAGGATTCATCCCGCAGGCTAGTCGAGTAAAAACACGTGCGAGAGGATGAATCCTGCAGGCTAGTCGAGCAAAAACACGTGCGAGAGGATGCATCCCGCAGGCTAGTCGAGTAAAAGCACGTGCGAGAGGATGAATCCCGCAGGCTAGTCGAGTAAAAACACGTGCGAGAGGATGCATCCCGCAGGCTAGTCGAGCAAAAACACGTGCGAGAGGATGCATCCCGCAGGCTAGTCGAGCAAAAACACGTGCGAGAGGATGCATCCCGCAGGCTAGTCGAGTAAAAACACGTGCGAAGTTTTGTGGGATGCGCATGCGCAGGTTTTGTGGGATGCGCATGCGCAGGTTTTTTGGGATGCGCATGCGCAGGTTTTTTGGGATGCGCATGGCTAGTCGAGTAAAAACACGTGCGAGAGGATGCATCCCGCAGGCTAGTCGAGCAAAAACACGTGCGAGAGGATGCATCCCGCAGGCTAGTCGAGCAAAAACACGTGCGAGAGGATGCATCCCGCAGACTAGTCGAGTAAAAACACGTGCGAGAGGATGCGTCCCGCAGGCTAGTCGAGTAAAAACACGTGCGAGAGGATGCATCCCGCAGGCTAGTCGAGTAAAAACACGTGCGAGAGGATGAATCCTGCAGGCTAGTCGAGCAAAAACACGTGCGAGAGGATGCATCCCGCAGGCTAGTCGAGTAAAAACACGTGCGAAGTTTTGTGGGATGCGCATGCGCAGGTTTTTTGGGATGCGCATGCACAGGTTTTTTGGGATGCGCATGGCTAGTCGAGCAAAAACACGTGCGAGAGGATGCATCCCGCAGGCTAGTCGAGCAAAAACACGTGCGAGAGGATGCATCCCGCAGGCTAGTCGAGCAAAAACACGTGCGAGAGGATGCATCCCGCAGTCTAGTCGAGTAAAAACACGTGCGAGAGGATGCTTCCCGCAGGCTAGTCGAGTAAAAACACGTGCGAGAGGATGCATCCCGCAGGCTAGTCGAGTAAAAACACGTGCGAGAGGATGCATCCCGCAGGCTAGTCGAGTAAAAACACGTGCGAGAGGATGCATCCCGCAGGCTAGTCGAGCAAAAACACGTGCGAGAGGATTCATCCCGCAGGCTAGTCGAGTAAAAACACGTGCGAGAGGATGAATCCTGCAGGCTAGTCGAGCAAAAACACGTGCGAGAGGATGCATCCCGCAGGCTAGTCGAGTAAAAGCACGTGCGAGAGGATGAATCCCGCAGGCTAGTCGAGTAAAAACACGTGCGAGAGGATGCATCCCGCAGGCTAGTCGAGCAAAAACACGTGCGAGAGGATGCATCCCGCAGGCTAGTCGAGTAAAAACACGTGCGAGAGGATGCATCCCGCAGGCTAGTCGAGCAAAAACACGTGCGAGAGGATGCATCCCGCAGGCTAGTCGAGTAAAAACACGTGCGAAGTTTTGTGGGATGCGCATGCGCAGGTTTTGTGGGATGCGCATGCGCAGGTTTTTTGGGATGCGCATGCGCAGGTTTTTTGGGATGCGCATGGCTAGTCGAGTAAAAACACGTGCGAGAGGATGCATCCCGCAGGCTAGTCGAGCAAAAACACGTGCGAGAGGATGCATCCCGCAGGCTAGTCGAGCAAAAACACGTGCGAGAGGATGCATCCCGCAGACTAGTCGAGTAAAAACACGTGCGAGAGGATGCGTCCCGCAGGCTAGTCGAGTAAAAACACGTGCGAGAGGATGCATCCCGCAGGCTAGTCGAGTAAAAACACGTGCGAGAGGATGAATCCTGCAGGCTAGTCGAGCAAAAACACGTGCGAGAGGATGCATCCCGCAGGCTAGTCGAGTAAAAGCACGTGCGAGATGAATCCCGCAGGCTAGTCGAGTAAAAACACGTGCGAGAGGATGCATCCCGCAGGCTAGTCGAGCAAAAACACGTGCGAGAGGATGCATCCCGCAGGCTTGTCGAGTAAAAACACGTGCGAGAGGATGCATCCCGCAGGCTAGTCGAGCAAAAATACGTGCGAGAGGATGCATCCCGCAGGCTAGTCGAGCAAAAACACGTGCGAGAGGATGCATCCCGCAGCCTAGTCAAGTAAAAACACGTGCGAGAGGATGCATCCCGCAGGCTAGTCGAGCACAAACACGTGCGAGAGGATGCATCCCGCAGGCTAGTCGAGTAAAAACACGTGCGAGAGGATGCATCCCGCAGGCTAGTCGAGTAAAAACACGTGCGAAGTTTTGTGGGATGCGCATGCGCAGGTTTTTTGGGATGCGCATGCACAGGTTTTTTGGGATGCGCATGGCTAGTCGAGCAAAAACACGTGCGAGAGGATGCATCCCGCAGGCTAGTCGAGCAAAAACACGTGCGAGAGGATGCATCCCGCAGGCTAGTCGAGTAAAAACACGTGCGAGAGGATGCATCCCGCAGGCTAGTCGAGCAAAAACACGTGCGAGAGGATGCATCCCGCAGGCTAGTCGAGCAAAAACACGTGCGAGAGGATGCATCCCGCAGGATAGTCGAGCAAAAACACGTGCGAGAGGATGCATCCCGCAGGCTAGTCGAGCAAAAACACGTGCGAGAGGATGCATCCCGCAGGCTAGTCGAGCAAAAACACGTGCGAGAGGATTCATCCCGCAGGCTAGTCGAGTAAAAACACGTGCGAGAGGATGAATCCTGCAGGCTAGTCGAGCAAAAACACGTGCGAGAGGATGCATCCCGCAGGCTAGTCGAGTAAAAGCACGTGCGAGAGGATGAATCCCGCAGGCTAGTCGAGTAAAAACACGTGCGAGAGGATGCATCCCGCAGGCTAGTCGAGCAAAAACACGTGCGAGAGGATGCATCCCGCAGGCTAGTCGAGTAAAAACACGTGCGAGAGGATGCATCCCGCAGGCTAGTCGAGCAAAAACACGTGCGAGAGGATGCATCCCGCAGGCTAGTCGAGTAAAAACACGTGCGAAGTTTTGTGGGATGCGCATGCGCAGGTTTTGTGGGATGCGCATGCGCAGGTTTTTTGGGATGCGCATGCGCAGGCTTTTTGGGATGCGCATGGCTAGTCGAGCAAAAACACGTGCGAGAGGATGCATCCCGCAGGCTAGTCGAGCAAAAACACGTGCGAGAGGATGCATCCCGCAGGCTAGTCGAGTAAAAACACGTGCGAGAGGATGCATCCCGCAGGCTAGTCGAGTAAAAACACGTGCGAGAGGATGCATCCCGCAGGCTAGTCGAGCAAAAACACGTGCGAGAGGATGCATCCCGCAGGCTAGTCGAGCAAAAACACGTGCGAGAGGATGCATCCCGCAGGCTAGTCAAGTAAAAACACGTGCGAGAGGATGCATCCCGCAGGCTAGTCGAGCACAAACACGTGCGAGAGGATGCATCCCGCAGGCTAGTCGAGCAAATACACGTGCGAGAGGATGCATCCCGCAGGCTAGTCGAGCAAATACACGTGCGAGAGGATGCATCCCGCAGGCTAGTCGAGCAAAAACACGTGCGAGAGGATGCATCCCGCAGGCTAGTCGAGCAAAAACACGTGCGAGAGGATGCATCCCGCAGACTAGTCGAGTAAAAACACGTGCGAGGGGATGCTTCCCGCAGGCTAGTCGAGTAAAAACACGTGCGAGAGGATGCATCCCGCAGGCTAGTCGAGTAAAAACACGTGCGAGAGGACGCATCCCGCAGGCTAGTCGAGTAAAAACACGTGCGAGAGGATGCATCCCGCAGGCTAGTCGAGCACAAACACGTGCGAGGTTTTGTGGGATGCGCATGCGCAGGTTTTGTGGGATGCGCATGCGCAGGTTTTTTGGGATGCGCATGCGCAGGTTTTTTGGGATGCGCATGGCTAGTCGAGCAAAAACACGTGCGAGAGGATGCATCCCGCAGGCTAGTCGAGCAAAAACACGTGCGAGAGGATGCATCCCGCAGGCTAGTCGAGCAAAAACACGTGCGAGAGGATGCATCCCGCAGGCTAGTCGAGCAAAAACACGTGCGAGAGGATGCATCCCGCAGGCTAGTCGAGCAAAAGCACGTGCGAGAGGATGCATCCCGCAGGCTAGTCGAGCAAAAACACGTGCGAGAGGATGCATCCCGCAGACTAGTCGAGTAAAAACACGTGCGAGAGGATGCTTCCCGCAGACTAGTCGAGTAAAAACACGTGCGAGAGGATGCTTCCCGCAGGCTAGTCGAGTAAAAACACGTGCGAGAGGATGCATCCCGCAGGCTAGTCGAGTAAAAACACGTGCAAGAGGATGCTTCCCGCAGGCTAGTCGAGTAAAAAAACGTGCGGGAGGATGCATCCCGCAGGCTAGTCGAGTAAAAACACGTGCGAGAGGATGCGTCCCGCAGGCTAGTCGAGCAAAAACACGTGCGAGAGGATGCATCCCGCAGGCTAGTCGAGCAAAAACACGTGCGAGAGGATTCATCCCGCAGGCTAGTCGAGTAAAAACACGTGCGAGAGGATGAATCCTGCAGGCTAGTCGAGCAAAAACACGTGCGAGAGAATGCATCCCGCAGGCTAGTCGAGTAAAAGCACGTGCGAGAGGATGAATCCCGCAGGCTAGTCGAGTAAAAACACGTGCGAGAGGATGCATCCCGCAGGCTAGTCGAGCAAAAACACGTGCGAGAGGATGCATCCAACAGGCTAGTCGAGTAAAAACACGTGCGAGAGGATGCATCCCGCAGGCTAGTCGAGTAAAAACACGTGCAAAGTTTTGTGGGATGCGCATGCGCAGGTTTTTTGGGATGCGCATGGCTAGTCGAGCAAAAACACGTGCGAGAGGATGCATCCCGCAGGCTAGTCGAGCAAAAACACGTGCGAGAGGATGCATCCCGCAGGCTAGTCGAGTAAAAACACGTGCGAGAGGATGCATCCCGCAGGCTAGTCGAGCAAAAACACGTGCGAGAGGATTCATCCCGCAGGCTAGTCGAGTAAAAACACGTGCGAGAGGATGAATCCTGCAGGCTAGTCGAGCAAAAACACGTGCGAGAGAATGCATCCCGCAGGCTAGTCGAGTAAAAGCACGTGCGAGAGGATGAATCCCGCAGGCTAGTCGAGTAAAAACACGTGCGAGAGGATGCATCCCGCAGGCTAGTCGAGCAAAAACACGTGCGAGAGGATGCATCCAACAGGCTAGTCGAGTAAAAACACGTGCGAGAGGATGCATCCCGCAGGCTAGTCGAGTAAAAACACGTGCGAAGTTTTGTGGGATGCGCATGCGCAGGTTTTTTGGGATGCGCATGGCTAGTCGAGCAAAAACACGTGCGAGAGGATGCATCCCGCAGGCTAGTCGAGCAAAAACACGTGCGAGAGGATGCATCCCGCAGGCTAGTCGAGTAAAAACACGTGCGAGAGGATGCATCCCGCAGGCTAGTCGAGCAAAAACACGTGCGAGAGGATGCATCCCGCAGGCTAGTCGAGCAAAAACACGTGCGAGAGGATGCATCCCGCAGGCTAGTCGAGTAAAAGCACGTGCGAGAGGATGAATCCCGCAGGCTAGTCGAGTAAAAACACGTGCGAGAGGATGCATCCCGCAGGCTAGTCGAGCAAAAACACGTGCGAGAGGATGCATCCCGCAGGCTAGTCGAGTAAAAACACGTGCGAGAGGATGCATCCCGCAGGCTAGTCGAGCAAAAACACGTGCGAGAGGATGCATCCCGCAGGCTAGTCGAGTAAAAACACGTGCGAAGTTTTGTGGGATGCGCATGCGCAGGTTTTGTGGGATGCGCATGCGCAGGTTTTTTGGGATGCGCATGCGCAGGTTTTTTGGGATGCGCATGCGCAGGTTTTTTGGGATGCGCATGGCTAGTCGAGTAAAAACACGTGCGAGAGGATGCATCCCGCAGGCTAGTCGAGCAAAAACACGTGCGAGAGGATGCATCCCGCAGGCTAGTCGAGCAAAAACACGTGCGAGAGGATGCATCCCGCAGACTAGTCGAGTAAAAACACGTGCGAGAGGATGCGTCCCGCAGGCTAGTCGAGTAAAAACACGTGCGAGAGGATGCATCCCGCAGGCTAGTCGAGTAAAAACACGTGCGAGAGGATGAATCCTGCAGGCTAGTCGAGCAAAAACACGTGCGAGAGGATGCATCCCGCAGGCTAGTCGAGTAAAAGCACGTGCGAGATGAATCCCGCAGGCTAGTCGAGTAAAAACACGTGCGAGAGGATGCATCCCGCAGGCTAGTCGAGCAAAAACACGTGCGAGAGGATGCATCCCGCAGGCTTGTCGAGTAAAAACACGTGCGAGAGGATGCATCCCGCAGGCTAGTCGAGCAAAAATACGTGCGAGAGGATGCATCCCGCAGGCTAGTCGAGCAAAAACACGTGCGAGAGGATGCATCCCGCAGCCTAGTCAAGTAAAAACACGTGCGAGAGGATGCATCCCGCAGGCTAGTCGAGCACAAACACGTGCGAGAGGATGCATCCCGCAGGCTAGTCGAGTAAAAACACGTGCGAGAGGATGCATCCCGCAGGCTAGTCGAGTAAAAACACGTGCGAAGTTTTGTGGGATGCGCATGCGCAGGTTTTTTGGGATGCGCATGCACAGGTTTTTTGGGATGCGCATGGCTAGTCGAGCAAAAACACGTGCGAGAGGATGCATCCCGCAGGCTAGTCGAGCAAAAACACGTGCGAGAGGATGCATCCCGCAGGCTAGTCGAGTAAAAACACGTGCGAGAGGATGCATCCCGCAGGCTAGTCGAGCAAAAACACGTGCGAGAGGATGCATCCCGCAGGCTAGTCGAGCAAAAACACGTGCGAGAGGATGCATCCCGCAGGATAGTCGAGCAAAAACACGTGCGAGAGGATGCATCCCGCAGGCTAGTCGAGCAAAAACACGTGCGAGAGGATGCATCCCGCAGGCTAGTCGAGCAAAAACACGTGCGAGAGGATTCATCCCGCAGGCTAGTCGAGTAAAAACACGTGCGAGAGGATGAATCCTGCAGGCTAGTCGAGCAAAAACACGTGCGAGAGGATGCATCCCGCAGGCTAGTCGAGTAAAAGCACGTGCGAGAGGATGAATCCCGCAGGCTAGTCGAGTAAAAACACGTGCGAGAGGATGCATCCCGCAGGCTAGTCGAGCAAAAACACGTGCGAGAGGATGCATCCCGCAGGCTAGTCGAGTAAAAACACGTGCGAGAGGAAGCATCCCGCAGGCTAGTCGAGCAAAAACACGTGCGAGAGGATGCATCCCGCAGGCTAGTCGAGTAAAAACACGTGCGAAGTTTTGTGGGATGCGCATGCGCAGGTTTTGTGGGATGCGCATGCGCAGGTTTTTTGGGATGCGCATGCGCAGGCTTTTTGGGATGCGCATGGCTAGTCGAGCAAAAACACGTGCGAGAGGATGCATCCCGCAGGCTAGTCGAGCAAAAACACGTGCGAGAGGATGCATCCCGCAGGCTAGTCGAGTAAAAACACGTGCGAGAGGATGCATCCCGCAGGCTAGTCGAGTAAAAACACGTGCGAGAGGATGCATCCCGCAGGCTAGTCGAGCAAAAACACGTGCGAGAGGATGCATCCCGCAGGCTAGTCGAGCAAAAACACGTGCGAGAGGATGCATCCCGCAGGCTAGTCAAGTAAAAACACGTGCGAGAGGATGCATCCCGCAGGCTAGTCGAGCACAAACACGTGCGAGAGGATGCATCCCGCAGGCTAGTCGAGCAAATACACGTGCGAGAGGATGCATCCCGCAGGCTAGTCGAGCAAATACACGTGCGAGAGGATGCATCCCGCAGGCTAGTCGAGCAAAAACACGTGCGAGAGGATGCATCCCGCAGGCTAGTCGAGCAAAAACACGTGCGAGAGGATGCATCCCGCAGACTAGTCGAGTAAAAACACGTGCGAGGGGATGCTTCCCGCAGGCTAGTCGAGTAAAAACACGTGCGAGAGGATGCATCCCGCAGGCTAGTCGAGTAAAAACACGTGAGAGAGGACGCATCCCGCAGGCTAGTCGAGTAAAAACACGTGCGAGAGGATGCATCCCGCAGGCTAGTCGAGCACAAACACGTGCGAGGTTTTGTGGGATGCGCATGCGCAGGTTTTGTGGGATGCGCATGCGCAGGTTTTTTGGGATGCGCATGCGCAGGTTTTTTGGGATGCGCATGCGCAGGTTTTTTGGGATGCGCATGGCTAGTCGAGCAAAAACACGTGCGAGAGGATGCATCCCGCAGGCTAGTCGAGCAAAAACACGTGCGAGAGGATGCATCCCGCAGGCTAGTCGAGCAAAAACACGTGCGAGAGGATGCATCCCGCAGGCTAGTCGAGCAAAAACACGTGCGAGAGGATGCATCCCGCAGGCTAGTCGAGCAAAAGCACGTGCGAGAGGATGCATCCCGCAGGCTAGTCGAGCAAAAACACGTGCGAGAGGATGCATCCCGCAGACTAGTCGAGTAAAAACACGTGCGAGAGGATGCTTCCCGCAGACTAGTCGAGTAAAAACACGTGCGAGAGGATGCTTCCCGCAGGCTAGTCGAGTAAAAACACGTGCGAGAGGATGCATCCCGCAGGCTAGTCGAGTAAAAACACGTGCAAGAGGATGCTTCCCGCAGGCTAGTCGAGTAAAAACACGTGCGGGAGGATGCATCCCGCAGGCTAGTCGAGTAAAAACACGTGCGAGAGGATGCGTCCCGCAGGCTAGTCGAGCAAAAACACGTGCGAGAGGATGCATCCCGCAGGCTAGTCGAGCAAAAACACGTGCGAGAGGATTCATCCCGCAGGCTAGTCGAGTAAAAACACGTGCGAGAGGATGAATCCTGCAGGCTAGTCGAGCAAAAACACGTGCGAGAGGATGCATCCCGCAGGCTAGTCGAGTAAAAGCACGTGCGAGAGGATGAATCCCGCAGGCTAGTCGAGTAAAAACACGTGCGAGAGGATGCATCCCGCAGGCTAGTCGAGCAAAAACACGTGCGAGAGGATGCATCCAACAGGCTAGTCGAGTAAAAACACGTGCGAGAGGATGCATCCCGCAGGCTAGTCGAGTTAAAACACGTGCGAAGTTTTGTGGGATGCGCATGCGCAGGTTTTTTGGGATGCGCATGGCTAGTCGAGCAAAAACACGTGCGAGAGGATGCATCCCGCAGGCTAGTCGAGCAAAAACACGTGCGAGAGGATGCATCCCGCAGGCTAGTCGAGTAAAAACACGTGCGAGAGGATGCATCCCGCAGGCTAGTCGAGCAAAAACACGTGCGAGAGGATGCATCCCGCAGGCTAGTCGAGCAAAAACACGTGCGAGAGGATGCATCCCGCAGGCTAGTCAAGTAAAAACACGTGCGAGAGGATGCATCCCGCAGGCTAGTCGAGCACAAACACGTGCGAGAGGATGCATCCCGCAGGCTAGTCGAGCAAATACACGTGCGAGAGGATGCATCCCGCAGGCTAGTCGAGCAAAAACACGTGCGAGAGGATGCATCCCGCAGGCTAGTCGAGCAAAAACACGTGCGAGAGGATGCATCCCGCAGGCTAGTCGAGTAAAAACACGTGCGAGAGGATGCATCCCGCAGGCTAGTCGAGTAAAAACACGTGCGAAGTTTTGTGGGATGCGCATGCGCAGGTTTTTTGGGATGCGCATGGCTAGTCGAGTAAAAACACGTGCGAGAGGATGCATCCCGCAGGCTAGTCGAGCAAAAACACGTGCGAGAGGATGCATCCCGCAGGCTAGTCGAGCAAAAACACGTGCGAGAGGATGCATCCCGCAGGCTAGTCAAGTAAAAACACGTGCGAGAGGATGCATGCCGCAGGCTAGTCGAGCACAAACACGTGCGAGAGGATGCATCCCGCAGGCTAGTCGAGCAAATACACGTGCGAGAGGATGCATCCCGCAGGCTAGTCGAGCAAAAACACGTGCGAGAGGATGCATCCCGCAGGCTAGTCGAGCAAAAACACGTGCGAGAGGATGCATCCCGCAGTCTAGTCGAGTAAAAACACGTGCGAGAGGATGCTTCCCGCAGGCTAGTCGAGTAAAAACACGTGCGAGAGGATGCATCCCGCAGGCTAGTCGAGTAAAAACACGTGCGAGAGGATGCATCCCGCAGGCTAGTCAAGTAAAAACACGTGCGAGAGGATGCATCCCGCAGGCTAGTCGAGCAAAAACACGTGCGAGAGGATTCATCCCGCAGGCTAGTCGAGTAAAAACACGTGCGAGAGGATGAATCCTGCAGGCTAGTCGAGCAAAAACACGTGCGAGAGGATGCATCCCGCAGGCTAGTCGAGTAAAAGCACGTGCGAGAGGATGAATCCCGCAGGCTAGTCGAGTAAAAACACGTGCGAGAGGATGTATCCCGCAGGCTAGTCGAGCAAAAACACGTGCGAGAGGATGCATCCCGCAGGCTAGTCGAGTAAAAACACGTGCGAGAGGATGCATCCCGCAGGCTAGTCGAGTAAAAACACGTGCGAGAGGATGAATCCTGCAGGCTAGTCGAGCAAAAACACGTGCGAGAGGATGCATCCCGCAGGCTAGTCGAGTAAAAGCACGTGCGAGATGAATCCCGCAGGCTAGTCGAGTAAAAACACGTGCGAGAGGATGCATCCCGCAGGCTAGTCGAGCAAAAACACGTGCGAGAGGATGCATCCCGCAGGCTTGTCGAGTAAAAACACGTGCGAGAGGATGCATCCCGCAGGCTAGTCGAGCAAAAACACGTGCGAGAGGATGCATCCCGCAGGCTAGTCGAGCAAAAACACGTGCGAGAGGATGCATCCCGCAGCCTAGTCAAGTAAAAACACGTGCGAGAGGATGCATCCCGCAGGCTAGTCGAGCACAAACACGTGCGAGAGGATGCATCCCGCAGGCTAGTCGAGTAAAAACACGTGCGAGAGGATGCATCCCGCAGGCTAGTCGAGTAAAAACACGTGCGAAGTTTTGTGGGATGCGCATGCGCAGGTTTTTTGGGATGCGCATGCACAGGTTTTTTGGGATGCGCATGGCTAGTCGAGCAAAAACACGTGCGAGAGGATGCATCCCGCAGGCTAGTCGAGCAAAAACACGTGCGAGAGGATGCATCCCGCAGGCAAGTCGAGTAAAAACACGTGCGAGAGGATGCATCCCGCAGGCTAGTCGAGCAAAAACACGTGCGAGAGGATGCATCCCGCAGGCTAGTCGAGCAAAAACACGTGCGAGAGGATGCATCCCGCAGGATAGTCGAGCAAAAACACGTGCGAGAGGATGCATCCCGCAAGCTAGTCGAGCAAAAACACGTGCGAGAGGATGCATCCCGCAGGCTAGTCGGGCAAAAACACGTGCGAGAGGATTCATCCCGCAGGCTAGTCGAGTAAAAACACGTGCGAGAGGATGAATCCTGCAGGCTAGTCGAGCAAAAACACGTGCGAGAGGATGCATCCCGCAGGCTAGCCGAGTAAAAGCACGTGCGAGAGGATGAATCCCGCAGGCTAGTAGAGTAAAAACACGTGCGAGAGGATGCATCCCGCAGGCTAGTCGAGCAAAAACACGTGCGAGAGGATGCATCCCGCAGGCTAGTCGAGTAAAAACACGTGCGAGAGGATGCATCCCGCAGGCTAGTCGAGCAAAAACACGTGCGAGAGGATGCATCCCGCAGGCTAGTCGAGTAAAAACACGTGCGAAGTTTTGTGGGATGCGCATGAGCAGGTTTTGTGGGATGCGCATGCGCAGGTTTTTTGGGATGCGCATGGCTAGTCGAGTAAAAACACGTGCGAGAGGATGCATCCCGCAGGCTAGTCGAGCAAAAACACGTGCGAGAGGATGCATCCCGCAGGCTAGTCGAGCAAAAACACGTGCGAGAGGATGCATCCCGCAGACTAGTCGAGTAAAAACACGTGCGAGAGGATGCGTCCCGCAGGCTAGTCGAGTAAAAACACGTGCGAGAGGATGCATCCCGCAGGCTAGTCGAGTAAAAACACGTGCGAGAGGATGAATCCTGCAGGCTAGTCGAGCAAAAACACGTGCGAGAGGATGCATCCCGCAGGCTAGTCGAGTAAAAGCACGTGCGAGAGGATGAATCCCGCAGGCTAGTCGAGTAAAAACACGTGCGAGAGGATGCATCCCGCAGGCTAGTCGAGCAAAAACACGTGCGAGAGGATGCATCCCGCAGGCTAGTCGAGTAAAAACACGTGCGAGAGGATGCATCCCGCAGGCTAGTCGAGCAAAAACACGTGCGAGAGGATGCATCCCGCAGGCTAGTCGAGCAAAAACACGTGCGAGAGGATGCATCCCGCAGGCTAGTCAAGTAAAAACACGTGCGAGAGGATGCATCCCGCAGGCTAGTCGAGCACAAACACGTGCGAGAGGATGCATCCCGCAGGCTAGTCGAGCACAAACACGTGCGAGAGGATGCATCCCGCAGGCTAGTCGAGTAAAAACACGTGCGAAGTTTTGTGGGATGCGCATGAGCAGGTTTTGTGGGATGCGCATGCGCAGGTTTTTTGGGATGCGCATGCACAGGTTTTTTGGGATGCGCATGGCTAGTCGAGCAAAAACACGTGCGAGAGGATGCATCCCGCAGGCTAGTCGAGCAAAAACACGTGCGAGAGGATGCATCCCGCAGGCTAGTCGAGCAAAAACACGTGCGAGAGGATGCATCCCGCAGGCTAGTCAAGTAAAAACACGTGCGAGAGGATGCATCCCGCAGGCTAGTCGAGCAAAAACACGTGCGAGAGGATGCATCCCGCAGGCTAGTCGAGTAAAAACACGTGCGAGAGGATGCATCCCGCAGGCTAGTCGAGCAAAAACACGTGCGAGAGGATGCATCCCGCAGGCTAGTCGAGCAAAAACACGTGCGAGAGGATGCATCCCGCAGGCTAGTCAAGTAAAAACACGTGCGAGAGGATGCATCCCGCAGGCTAGTCGAGCACAAACACGTGCGAGAGGATGCATCCCGCAGGCTAGTCGAGCAAATACACGTGCGAGAGGATGCATCCCGCAGGCTAGTCGAGAACAAACACGTGCGAGAGGATGCATCCCGCAGGCTAGTCGAGCAAAAACACGTGCGAGAGGATGCATCCCGCAGGCGAGTCGAGTAAAAACACGTGCGAAGTTTTGTGGGATGCGCATGCGCAGGTTTTGTGGGATGCGCATGCGCAGGTTTTTTGGGATGCGCATGCACAGGTTTTTTGGGATGCGCATGGCTAGTCGAGCAAAAACACGTGCGAGAGGATGCATCCCGCAGGCTAGTCGAGCAACGACACGTGCGAGAGGATGCATCCCGCAGGCTAGTCGAGTAAAAACACGTGCGAGAGGATGCATCCCGCTGGCTAGTCGAGTAAAAACACGTGCGAGAGGATGCATCCCGCAGGCTAGTCGAGTAAAAACACGTGCGAGGTTTTGTGGGATGCGCATGCGCAGGTTTTTTGGGATGCGCATGCGCAGGTTTTTTGGGATGCGCATGCGCAGGTTTTTTGGGACGCGCATGGCTAGTCGAGCAAAAACACGTGCGAGAGGATGCATCCCGCAGGCTAGTCGAGCAAAAACACATGCGAGAGGATGCATCCCGCAGGCTAGTCGAGCAAAAACACGTGCGAAGTTTTGTGGGATGCGCATGCGCAGGTTTTGTGGGATGCGCATGCGCAGGTTTTTTGGGATGCGCATGCGCAGGCTTTTTGGGATGCGCATGGCTAGTCGAGTAAAAACACGTGCGAGAGGATGCATCCCGCAGGCTAGTCGAGCAAAAACACGTGCGAGAGGATGCATCCCGCAGGCTAGTCGAGCAAAAACACGTGCGAGAGGATGCATCCCGCAGGCTAGTCGAGCAAAAACACGTGCGAGAGGATGCATCCCGCAGGCTAGTCGAGCAAAAACACGTGCGAGAGGATGCATCCCGCAGACTAGTCGAGTAAAAACACGTGCGAGAGGATGCGTCCCGCAGGCTAGTCGAGTAAAAACACGTGCGAGAGGATGCATCCCGCAGGCTAGTCGAGTAAAAACACGTGCGAGAGGATGAATCCTGCAGGCTAGTCGAGCAAAAACACGTGCGAGAGGATGCATCCCGCAGGCCAGTCGAGTAAAAGCACGTGCGAGAGGATGAATCCCGCAGGCTAGTCGAGTAAAAACACGTGCGAGAGGATGCATCCCGCAGGCTAGTCGAGCAAAAACACGTGCGAGAGGATGCATCCCGCAGGCTAGTCGAGTAAAAACACGTGCGAGAGGATGCATCCCGCAGGCTAGTCGAGCAAAAACACGTGCGAGAGGATGCATCCCGCAGGCTAGTCGAGCAAAAACACGTGCGAGAGGATGCATCCCGCAGGCTAGTCAAGTAAAAACACGTGCGAGAGGATGCATCCCGCAGGCTAGTCGAGCACAAACACCTGCGAGAGGATGCATCCCGCAGGCTAGTCGAGTAAAAACACGTGCGAAGTTTTGTGGGATGCGCATGCGCAGGTTTTGTGGGATGCGCATGCGCAGGTTTTTTGGGATGCGCATGCACAGGTTTTTTGGGATGCGCATGGCTAGTCGAGCAAAAACACGTGCGAGAGGATGCATCCCGCAGGCTAGTCGAGCAAAAACACGTGCGAGAGGATGCATCCCGCAGGCTAGTCGAGCAAAAACACGTGCGAGAGGATGCATCCCGCAGGCTAGTCAAGTAAAAACACGTGCGAGAGGATGCATCCCGCAGGCTAGTCGAGCAAAAACACGTGCGAGAGGATGCATCCCGCAGGCTAGTCGAGTAAAAACACGTGCGAGAGGATGCATCCCGCAGGCTAGTCGAGTAAAAACACGTGCGAGAGGATGCATCCCGCAGGCTAGTCGAGTAAAAACACGTGCGAGAGGATGAATCCCGCAGGCTAGTCGAGTAAAAACACGTGCGAGAGGATGCATCCCGCAGGCTAGTCGAGCAAAAACACGTGCGAGAGGATGCATCCCGCAGGCTAGTCGAGTAAAAACTCGTGCGAGAGGATGCATCCTGCAGGCTAGTCGAGTAAAAACACGTGCGAGAGGATGCATCCCGCAGGCTAGTCGAGTAAAAACACGTGCGAGGTTTTGTGGGATGCGCATGCGCAGGTTTTTTGGGATGCGCATGCGCAGGTTTTTTGGGACGCGCATGGCTAGTCGAGCAAAAACACGTGCGAGAGGATGCATCCCGCAGGCTAGTCGAGCAAAAACACGTGCGAGAGGATGCATCCCGCAGGCTAGTCGAGCAAAAACACGTGCGAGAGGATGCATCCCGCAGGCTAGTCGAGCAAAAACACGTGCGAGAGGATGCATCCCGCAGGCTAGTCGAGTAAAAACACGTGCGAGAGGATGCATCCCGCAGGCTAGTCGAGCAAAAACACGTGCGAGAGGATGCATCCCGCAGGCTAGTCGAGCAAAAACACGTGCGAGAGGATGCATCCCGCAGGCTAGTCAAGTAAAAACACGTGCGAGAGGATGCATCCCGCAGGCTAGTCGAGCACAAACACGTGCGAGAGGATGCATCCCGCAGGCTAGTCGAGCAAATACACGTGCGAGAGGATGCATCCCGCAGGCTAGTCGAGCACAAACACGTGCGAGAGGATGCATCCCGCAGGCTAGTCGAGCAAAAACACGTGCGAGAGGATGCATCCCGCAGGCTAGTCGAGTAAAAACACGTGCGAGAGGATGCATCCCGCAGGCTAGTCGAGTAAAAACACGTGCGAAGTTTTGTGGGATGCGCATGCGCAGGTTTTGTGGGATGCGCATGCGCAGGTTTTTTGGGATGCGCATGCACAGGTTTTTTGGGATGCGCATGGCTAGTCGAGCAAAAACACGTGCGAGAGGATGCATCCCGCAGGCTAGTCGAGCAAAAACACGTGCGAGAGGATGCATCCCGCAGGCTAGTCGAGTAAAAACACGTGCGAGAGGATGCATCCCGCAGGCTAGTCGAGTAAAAACACGTGCGAGAGGATGCATCCCGCAGGCTAGTCGAGTAAAAACACGTGCGAGGTTTTGTGGGATGCGCATGCGCAGGTTTTTTGGGATGCGCATGCGCAGGTTTTTTGGGACGCGCATGGCTAGTCGAGCAAAAACACGTGCGAGAGGATGCATCCCGCAGGCTAGTCGAGTAAAAGCACGTGCGAGAGGATGAATCCCGCAGGCTAGTCGAGCACAAACACGTGCGAGAGGATGCATCCCGCAGGCTAGTCGAGCAAAAACACGTGCGAGAGGATGCATCCCGCAGGCTAGTCGAGTAAAAACACGTGCGAGAGGATGCATCCCGCAGGCTAGTCGAGCACAAACACGTGCGAGAGGATGCATCCCGCAGGCTAGTCGAGCAAATACACGTGCGAGAGGATGCATCCCGCAGGCTAGTCGAGCACAAACACGTGCGAGAGGATGCATCCCGCAGGCTAGTCGAGCAAAAACACGTGCGAGAGGATGCATCCCGCAGGCTAGTCGAGTAAAAACACGTGCGAGAGGATGCATCCCGCAGGCTAGTCGAGTAAAAACACGTGCGAGAGGATGCATCCCGCAGGCTAGTCGAGTAAAAACACGTGCGAGGTTTTGTGGGATGCGCATGCGCAGGTTTTTTGGGATGCGCATGCGCAGGTTTTTTGGGATGCGCATGCGCAGGTTTTTTGGGACGCGCATGGCTAGTCGAGCAAAAACACGTGCGAGAGGATGCATCCCGCAGGCTAGTCGAGTAAAAGCACGTGCGAGAGGATGAATCCCGCAGGCTAGTCGAGTAAAAACACGTGCGAGAGGATGCATCCCGCAGGCTAGTCGAGCAAAAACACGTGCGAGAGGATGCATCCCGCAGGCTAGTCGAGTAAAAACACGTGCGAGAGGATGCATCCCGCAGGCTAGTCGAGCAAAAACACGTGCGAGAGGATGCATCCCGCAGGCTAGTCGAGCAAAAACACGTGCGAGAGGATGCATCCCGCAGGCTAGTCAAGTAAAAACACGTGCGAGAGGATGCATCCCGCAGGCTAGTCGAGCACAAACACGTGCGAGAGGATGCATCCCGCAGGCTAGTCGAGTAAAAACACGTGCGAGAGGATGCATCCCGCAGGCTAGTCGAGTAAAAACACGTGCGAAGTTTTGTGGGATGCGCATGCGCAGGTTTTGTGGGATGCGCATGCGCAGGTTTTTTGGGATGCGCATGCACAGGTTTTTTGGAATGCGCATGGCTAGTCGAGCAAAAACACGTGCGAGAGGATGCATCCCGCAGGCTAGTCGAGCAAAAACACGTGCGAGAGGATGCATCCCGCAGGCTAGTCGAGCAAAAACACGTGCGAGAGGATGCATCCCGCAGGCTAGTCAAGTAAAAACACGTGCGAGAGGATGCATCCCGCAGGCTAGTCGAGCAAAAACACGTGCGAGAGGATGCATCCCGCAGGCTAGTCGAGTAAAAACACGTGCGAGAGGATGCATCCCGCAGGCTAGTCGAGTAAAAACACGTGCGAGAGGATGCATCCCGCAGGCTAGTCGAGTAAAAACACGTGCGAGAGGATGAATCCCGCAGGCTAGTCGAGTAAAAACACGTGCGAGAGGATGCATCCCGCAGGCTAGTCGAGCAAAAACACGTGCGAGAGGATGCATCCCGCAGGCTAGTCGAGTAAAAACTCGTGCGAGAGGATGCATCCTGCAGGCTAGTCGAGTAAAAACACGTGCGAGAGGATGCATCCCGCAGGCTAGTCGAGTAAAAACACGTGCGAGGTTTTGTGGGATGCGCATGCGCAGGTTTTTTGGGATGCGCATGCGCAGGTTTTTTGGGACGCGCATGGCTAGTCGAGCAAAAACACGTGCGAGAGGATGCATCCCGCAGGCTAGTCGAGCAAAAACACGTGCGAGAGGATGCATCCCGCAGGCTAGTCGAGCAAAAACACGTGCGAGAGGATGCATCCCGCAGGCTAGTCGAGTAAAAACACGTGCGAGAGGATGCATCCCGCAGGCTAGTCGAGCAAAAGCACGTGCGAGAGGATGCATCCCGCAGGCTAGTCGAGCAAAAACACGTGCGAGAGGATGCATCCCGCAGGCTAGTCAAGTAAAAACACGTGCGAGAGGATGCATCCCGCAGGCTAGTCGAGCACAAACACGTGCGAGAGGATGCATCCCGCAGGCTAGTCGAGCAAATACACGTGCGAGAGGATGCATCCCGCAGGCTAGTCGAGAACAAACACGTGCGAGAGGATGCATCCCGCAGGCTAGTCGAGCAAAAACACGTGCGAGAGGATGCATCCCGCAGGCTAGTCGAGTAAAAACACGTGCGAAGTTTTGTGGGATGCGCATGCGCAGGTTTTGTGGGATGCGCATGCGCAGGTTTTTTGGGATGCGCATGCACAGGTTTTTTGGGATGCGCATGGCTAGTCGAGCAAAAACACGTGCGAGAGGATGCATCCCGCAGGCTAGTCGAGCAAAAACACGTGCGAGAGGATGCATCCCGCAGGCTAGTCGAGTAAAAACACGTGCGAGAGGATGCATCCCGCTGGCTAGTCGAGTAAAAACACGTGCGAGAGGATGCATCCCGCAGGCTAGTCGAGTAAAAACACGTGCGAGGTTTTGTGGGATGCGCATGCGCAGGTTTTTTGGGATGCGCATGCGCAGGTTTTTTGGGATGCGCATGCGCAGGTTTTTTGGGACGCGCATGGCTAGTCGAGCAAAAACACGTGCGAGAGGATGCATCCCGCAGGCTAGTCGAGCAAAAACACATGCGAGAGGATGCATCCCGCAGGCTAGTCGAGCAAAAACACGTGCGAAGTTTTGTGGGATGCGCATGCGCAGGTTTTGTGGGATGCGCATGCGCAGGTTTTTTGGGATGCGCATGCGCAGGCTTTTTGGGATGCGCATGGCTAGTCGAGTAAAAACACGTGCGAGAGGATGCATCCCGCAGGCTAGTCGAGCAAAAACACGTGCGAGAGGATGCATCCCGCAGGCTAGTCGAGCAAAAACACGTGCGAGAGGATGCATCCCGCAGGCTAGTCGAGCAAAAACACGTGTGAGAGGATGCATCCCGCAGACTAGTCGAGTAAAAACACGTGCGAGAGGATGCGTCCCGCAGGCTAGTCGAGTAAAAACACGTGCGAGAGGATGCATCCCGCAGGCTAGTCGAGTAAAAACACGTGCGAGAGGATGAATCCTGCAGGCTAGTCGAGCAAAAACACGTGCGAGAGGATGCATCCCGCAGGCTAGTCGAGTAAAAGCACGTGCGAGAGGATGAATCCCGCAGGCTAGTCGAGTAAAAACACGTGCGAGAGGATGCATCCCGCAGGCTAGTCGAGCAAAAACACGTGCGAGAGGATGCATCCCGCAGGCTAGTCGAGTAAAAACACGTGCGAGAGGATGCATCCCGCAGGCTAGTCGAGTAAAAACACGTGCGAGAGGATGAATCCCGCAGGCTAGTCGAGTAAAAACACGTGCGAGAGGATGCATCCCGCAGGCTAGTCGAGCAAAAACACGTGCGAGAGGATGCATCCCGCAGGCTAGTCGAGTAAAAACTCGTGCGAGAGGATGCATCCTGCAGGCTAGTCGAGTAAAAACACGTGCGAGAGGATGCATCCCGCAGGCTAGTCGAGTAAAAACACGTGCGAGGTTTTGTGGGATGCGCATGCGCAGGTTTTTTGGGATGCGCATGCGCAGGTTTTTTGGGACGCGCATGGCTAGTCGAGCAAAAACACGTGCGAGAGGATGCATCCCGCAGGCTAGTCGAGCAAAAACACGTGCGAGAGGATGCATCCCTCAGGCTAGTCGAGCAAAAACACGTGCGAGAGGATGCATCCCGCAGGCTAGTCGAGCAAAAACACGTGCGAGAGGATGCATCCCGCAGGCTAGTCGAGTAAAAACACGTGCGAGAGGATGCATCCCGCAGGCTAGTCGAGCAAAAACACGTGCGAGAGGATGCATCCCGCAGGCTAGTCGAGCAAAAACACGTGCGAGAGGATGCATCCCGCAGGCTAGTCAAGTAAAAACACGTGCGAGAGGATGCATCCCGCAGGCTAGTCGAGCACAAACACGTGCGAGAGGATGCATCCCGCAGGCTAGTCGAGCAAAAACACGTGCGAGAGGATGCATCCCGCAGGCTAGTCGAGTAAAAACACGTGCGAGAGGATGCATCCCGCTGGCTAGTCGAGTAAAAACACGTGCGAAGTTTTGTGGGATGCGCATGCGCAGGTTTTGTGGGATGCGCATGCGCAGGTTTTGTGGGATGCGCATGCGCAGGTTTTTTGGGATGCGCATGCACAGGTTTTTTGGGATGCGCATGGCTAGTCGAGCAAAAACACGTGCGAGAGGATGCATCCCGCAGGCTAGTCGAGCAAAAACACGTGCGAGAGGATGCATCCCGCAGGCTAGTCGAGCAAAAACACGTGCGAAGTTTTGTGGGATGCGCATGCGCAGGTTTTGTGGGATGCGCATGCGCAGGTTTTTTGGGATGCGCATGCGCAGGCTTTTTGGGATGCGCATGGCTAGTCGAGTAAAAACACGTGCGAGAGGATGCATCCCGCAGGCTAGTCGAGCAAAAACACGTGCGAGAGGATGCATCCCGCAGGCTAGTCGAGCAAAAACACGTGCGAGAGGATGCATCCCGCAGGCTAGTCGAGCAAAAACACGTGCGAGAGGATGCATCCCGCAGGCTAGTCGAGCAAAAACACGTGTGAGAGGATGCATCCCGCAGACTGGTCGAGTAAAAACACGTGCGAGAGGATGCGTCCCGCAGGCTAGTCGAGTAAAAACACGTGCGAGAGGATGCATCCCGCAGGCTAGTCGAGTAAAAACACGTGCGAGAGGATGAATCCTGCAGGCTAGTCGAGCAAAAACACGTGCGAGAGGATGCATCCCGCAGGCTAGTCGAGTAAAAGCACGTGCGAGAGGATGAATCCCGCAGGCTAGTCGAGTAAAAACACGTGCGAGAGGATGCATCCCGCAGGCTAGTCGAGCAAAAACACGTGCGAGAGGATGCATCCCGCAGGCTAGTCGAGTAAAAACACGTGCGAGAGGATGCATCCCGCAGGCTAGTCGAGCAAAAACACGTGCGAGAGGATGCATCCCGCAGGCTAGTCGAGCAAAAACACGTGCGAGAGGATGCATCCCGCAGGCTAGTCAAGTAAAAACACGTGCGAGAGGATGCATCCCGCACGCTAGTCGAGCACAAACACCTGCGAGAGGATGCATCCCGCAGGCTAGTCGAGTAAAAACACGTGCGAGAGGATGCATCCCGCAGGCTAGTCGAGTAAAAACACGTGCGAAGTTTTGTGGGATGCGCATGCGCAGGTTTTGTGGGATGCGCATGCGCAGGTTTTTTGGGATGCGCATGCACAGGTTTTTTGGGATGCGCATGGCTAGTCGAGCAAAAACACGTGCGAGAGGATGCATCCCGCAGGCTAGTCGAGCAAAAACACGTGCGAGAGGATGCATCCCGCAGGCTAGTCGAGCAAAAACACGTGCGAGAGGATGCATCCCGCAGGCTAGTCAAGTAAAAACACGTGCGAGAGGATGCATCCCGCAGGCTAGTCGAGCAAAAACACGTGCGAGAGGATGCATCCCGCAGGCTAGTCGAGTAAAAACACGTGCGAGAGGATGCATCCCGCAGGCTAGTCGAGTAAAAACACGTGCGAGAGGATGCATCCCGCAGGCTAGTCGAGTAAAAACACGTGCGAGAGGATGAATCCCGCAGGCTAGTCGAGTAAAAACACGTGCGAGAGGATGCATCCCGCAGGCTAGTCGAGCAAAAACACGTGCGAGAGGATGCATCCCGCAGGCTAGTCGAGTAAAAACTCGTGCGAGAGGATGCATCCTGCAGGCTAGTCGAGTAAAAACACGTGCGAGAGGATGCATCCCGCAGGCTAGTCGAGCAAAAACACGTGCGAGAGGATGCATCCCGCAGGCTAGTCGAGCAAAAACACGTGCGAAAGGATGCATCCCGCAGGCTAGTCGAGTAAAAACATGTGCGAGAGGATGCATCCCGCAGGCTAGTCGAGCAAAAACACGTGCGAGAGGATGCATCCCGCAGGCTAGTCAAGTAAAAACACGTGCGAGAGGATGCATCCCGCAGGCTAGTCGAGCACAAACACGTGCGAGAGGATGCATCCCGCAGGCTAGTCGAGCAAATACACGTGCGAGAAGATGCATCCCGCAGGCTAGTCAAGTAGAACACGTGCGAGAGGATGCATCCCGCAGGCTAGTCGAGCACAAACACGTGCGAGAGGATGCATCCCGCAGGCTAGTCGAGCAAAAACACGTGCGAGAGGATGCATCCCGCAGGCTAGTCGAGTAAAAACACGTGCGAGAGGATGCATCCCGCAGGCTAGTCGAGTAAAAACACGTGCGAAGTTTTGTGGGATGCGCATGCGCAGGTTTTGTGGGATGCGCATGCGCAGGTTTTTTGGGATGCGCATGCACAGGTTTTTTGGGATGCGCATGGCTAGTCGAGCAAAAACACGTGCGAGAGGATGCATACCGCAGGCTAGTCGAGCAAAAACACGTGCGAGAGGATGCATCCCGCAGGCTAGTCGAGTAAAAACACGTGCGAGAGGATGCATCCCGCAGGCTAGTCGAGTAAAAACACGTGCGAGAGGATGCATCCCGCAGGCTAGTCGAGTAAAAACACGTGCGAGGTTTTGTGGGATGCGCATGCGCAGGTTTTTTGGGATGCGCATGCGCAGGTTTTTTGGGATGCGCATGCGCAGGTTTTTTGGGACGCGCATGGCTAGTCGAGCAAAAACACGTGCGAGAGGATGCATCCCGCAGGCTAGTCGAGCAAAAACACGTGCGAGAGGATGCATCCCGCAGGCTAGTCGAGCAAAAACACGTGCGAGAGGATGCATCCCGCAGGCTAGTCGAGCAAAAACACGTGCGAAAGGATGCATCCCGCAGGCTAGTCGAGTAAAAACATGTGCGAGAGGATGCATCCCGCAGGCTAGTCGAGCAAAAACACGTGCGAGAGGATGCATCCCGCAGGCTAGTCGAGCAAAAACACGTGCGAGAGGATGCATCCCGCAGGCTAGTCAAGTAAAAACACGTGCGAGAGGATGCATCCCGCAGGCTAGTCGAGCAAAAACACGTGCGAGAGGATGCATCCCGCAGACTAGTCGAGCAAAAACACGTGCGAGAGGATGCATCCCGCAGGCTAGTCGAGTAAAGGCACGTGCGAGAGGATGAATCCCGCAGGCTAGTCGAGTAAAAACACGTGCGAGAGGATGCATCCCGCAGGCTAGTCGAGCAAAAACACGTGCGAGAGGATGCATCCCGCAGGCTAGTCGAGCAAAAACACGTGCGAGAGGATGCATCCCGCAGGCTAGTCGAGTAAAAACACGTGCGAGAGGATGCATCCCGCAGGCTAGTCGAGTAAAAACACGTGCGAAGTTTTGTGGGATGCGCATGCGCAGGTTTTGTGGGATGCGCATGCGCAGGTTTTTTGGGATGCGCATGCACAGGTTTTTTGGGATGCGCATGGCTAGTCGAGCAAAAACACGTGCGAGAGGATGCATACCGCAGGCTAGTCGAGCAAAAACACGTGCGAGAGGATGCATCCCGCAGGCTAGTCGAGTAAAAACACGTGCGAGAGGATGCATCCCGCAGGCTAGTCGAGTAAAAACACGTGCGAGGTTTTGTGGGATGCGCATGCGCAGGTTTTTTGGGATGCGCATGCGCAGGTTTTTTGGGATGCGCATGCGCAGGTTTTTTGGGACGCGCATGGCTAGTCGAGCAAAAACACGTGCGAGAGGATGCATCCCGCAGGCTAGTCGAGCAAAAACACGTGCGAGAGGATGCATCCCGCAGGCTAGTCGAGCAAAAACACGTGCGAGAGGATGCATCCCGCAGGCTAGTCGAGCAAAAACACGTGCGAAAGGATGCATCCCGCAGGCTAGTCGAGTAAAAACATGTGCGAGAGGATGCATCCCGCAGGCTAGTCGAGCAAAAACACGTGCGAGAGGATGCATCCCGCAGGCTAGTCGAGCAAAAACACGTGCGAGAGGATGCATCCCGCAGGCTAGTCAAGTAAAAACACGTGCGAGAGGATGCATCCCGCAGGCTAGTCGAGCACAAACACGTGCGAGAGGATGCATCCCGCAGGCTAGTCGAGTAAAAACACGTGCGAGAGGATGCATCCCGCAGGCTAGTCGAGTAAAAACACGTGCGAGAGGATGAATCCCGCAGGCTAGTCGAGTAAAAACACGTGCGAGAGGATGCATCCCGCAGGCTAGTCGAGCAAAAACACGTGCGAGAGGATGCATCCCGCAGGCTAGTCGAGTAAAAACTCGTGCGAGAGGATGCATCCTGCAGGCTAGTCGAGTAAAAACACGTGCGAGAGGATGCATCCCGCAGGCTAGTCGAGTAAAAACACGTGCGAGGTTTTGTGGGATGCGCATGCGCAGGTTTTTTGGGATGCGCATGCGCAGGTTTTTTGGGACGCGCATGGCTAGTCGAGCAAAAACACGTGCGAGAGGATGCATCCCGCAGGCTAGTCGAGCAAAAACACGTGCGAGAGGATGCATCCCTCAGGCTAGTCGAGCAAAAACACGTGCGAGAGGATGCATCCCGCAGGCTAGTCGAGCAAAAACACGTGCGAGAGGATGCATCCCGCAGGCTAGTCGAGTAAAAACACGTGCGAGAGGATGCATCCCGCAGGCTAGTCGAGCAAAAACACGTGCGAGAGGATGCATCCCGCAGGCTAGTCGAGCAAAAACACGTGCGAGAGGATGCATCCCGCAGGCTAGTCAAGTAAAAACACGTGCGAGAGGATGCATCCCGCAGGCTAGTCGAGCACAAACACGTGCGAGAGGATGCATCCCGCAGGCTAGTCGAGCAAAAACACGTGCGAGAGGATGCATCCCGCAGGCTAGTCGAGTAAAAACACGTGCGAGAGGATGCATCCCGCTGGCTAGTCGAGTAAAAACACGTGCGAAGTTTTGTGGGATGCGCATGCGCAGGTTTTGTGGGATGCGCATGCGCAGGTTTTGTGGGATGCGCATGCGCAGGTTTTTTGGGATGCGCATGCACAGGTTTTTTGGGATGCGCATGGCTAGTCGAGCAAAAACACGTGCGAGAGGATGCATCCCGCAGGCTAGTCGAGCAAAAACACGTGCGAGAGGATGCATCCCGCAGGCTAGTCGAGCAAAAACACGTGCGAAGTTTTGTGGGATGCGCATGCGCAGGTTTTGTGGGATGCGCATGCGCAGGTTTTTTGGGATGCGCATGCGCAGGCTTTTTGGGATGCGCATGGCTAGTCGAGTAAAAACACGTGCGAGAGGATGCATCCCGCAGGCTAGTCGAGCAAAAACACGTGCGAGAGGATGCATCCCGCAGGCTAGTCGAGCAAAAACACGTGCGAGAGGATGCATCCCGCAGGCTAGTCGAGCAAAAACACGTGCGAGAGGATGCATCCCGCAGGCTAGTCGAGCAAAAACACGTGTGAGAGGATGCATCCCGCAGACTGGTCGAGTAAAAACACGTGCGAGAGGATGCGTCCCGCAGGCTAGTCGAGTAAAAACACGTGCGAGAGGATGCATCCCGCAGGCTAGTCGAGTAAAAACACGTGCGAGAGGATGAATCCTGCAGGCTAGTCGAGCAAAAACACGTGCGAGAGGATGCATCCCGCAGGCTAGTCGAGTAAAAGCACGTGCGAGAGGATGAATCCCGCAGGCTAGTCGAGTAAAAACACGTGCGAGAGGATGCATCCCGCAGGCTAGTCGAGCAAAAACACGTGCGAGAGGATGCATCCCGCAGGCTAGTCGAGTAAAAACACGTGCGAGAGGATGCATCCCGCAGGCTAGTCGAGCAAAAACACGTGCGAGAGGATGCATCCCGCAGGCTAGTCGAGCAAAAACACGTGCGAGAGGATGCATCCCGCAGGCTAGTCAAGTAAAAACACGTGCGAGAGGATGCATCCCGCACGCTAGTCGAGCACAAACACCTGCGAGAGGATGCATCCCGCAGGCTAGTCGAGTAAAAACACGTGCGAGAGGATGCATCCCGCAGGCTAGTCGAGTAAAAACACGTGCGAAGTTTTGTGGGATGCGCATGCGCAGGTTTTGTGGGATGCGCATGCGCAGGTTTTTTGGGATGCGCATGCACAGGTTTTTTGGGATGCGCATGGCTAGTCGAGCAAAAACACGTGCGAGAGGATGCATCCCGCAGGCTAGTCGAGCAAAAACACGTGCGAGAGGATGCATCCCGCAGGCTAGTCGAGCAAAAACACGTGCGAGAGGATGCATCCCGCAGGCTAGTCAAGTAAAAACACGTGCGAGAGGATGCATCCCGCAGGCTAGTCGAGCAAAAACACGTGCGAGAGGATGCATCCCGCAGGCTAGTCGAGTAAAAACACGTGCGAGAGGATGCATCCCGCAGGCTAGTCGAGTAAAAACACGTGCGAGAGGATGCATCCCGCAGGCTAGTCGAGTAAAAACACGTGCGAGAGGATGAATCCCGCAGGCTAGTCGAGTAAAAACACGTGCGAGAGGATGCATCCCGCAGGCTAGTCGAGCAAAAACACGTGCGAGAGGATGCATCCCGCAGGCTAGTCGAGTAAAAACTCGTGCGAGAGGATGCATCCTGCAGGCTAGTCGAGTAAAAACACGTGCGAGAGGATGCATCCCGCAGGCTAGTCGAGCAAAAACACGTGCGAGAGGATGCATCCCGCAGGCTAGTCGAGCAAAAACACGTGCGAAAGGATGCATCCCGCAGGCTAGTCGAGTAAAAACATGTGCGAGAGGATGCATCCCGCAGGCTAGTCGAGCAAAAACACGTGCGAGAGGATGCATCCCGCAGGCTAGTCAAGTAAAAACACGTGCGAGAGGATGCATCCCGCAGGCTAGTCGAGCACAAACACGTGCGAGAGGATGCATCCCGCAGGCTAGTCGAGCAAATACACGTGCGAGAAGATGCATCCCGCAGGCTAGTCAAGTAGAACACGTGCGAGAGGATGCATCCCGCAGGCTAGTCGAGCACAAACACGTGCGAGAGGATGCATCCCGCAGGCTAGTCGAGCAAAAACACGTGCGAGAGGATGCATCCCGCAGGCTAGTCGAGTAAAAACACGTGCGAGAGGATGCATCCCGCAGGCTAGTCGAGTAAAAACACGTGCGAAGTTTTGTGGGATGCGCATGCGCAGGTTTTGTGGGATGCGCATGCGCAGGTTTTTTGGGATGCGCATGCACAGGTTTTTTGGGATGCGCATGGCTAGTCGAGCAAAAACACGTGCGAGAGGATGCATACCGCAGGCTAGTCGAGCAAAAACACGTGCGAGAGGATGCATCCCGCAGGCTAGTCGAGTAAAAACACGTGCGAGAGGATGCATCCCGCAGGCTAGTCGAGTAAAAACACGTGCGAGAGGATGCATCCCGCAGGCTAGTCGAGTAAAAACACGTGCGAGGTTTTGTGGGATGCGCATGCGCAGGTTTTTTGGGATGCGCATGCGCAGGTTTTTTGGGATGCGCATGCGCAGGTTTTTTGGGACGCGCATGGCTAGTCGAGCAAAAACACGTGCGAGAGGATGCATCCCGCAGGCTAGTCGAGCAAAAACACGTGCGAGAGGATGCATCCCGCAGGCTAGTCGAGCAAAAACACGTGCGAGAGGATGCATCCCGCAGGCTAGTCGAGCAAAAACACGTGCGAAAGGATGCATCCCGCAGGCTAGTCGAGTAAAAACATGTGCGAGAGGATGCATCCCGCAGGCTAGTCGAGCAAAAACACGTGCGAGAGGATGCATCCCGCAGGCTAGTCGAGCAAAAACACGTGCGAGAGGATGCATCCCGCAGGCTAGTCAAGTAAAAACACGTGCGAGAGGATGCATCCCGCAGGCTAGTCGAGCAAAAACACGTGCGAGAGGATGCATCCCGCAGACTAGTCGAGCAAAAACACGTGCGAGAGGATGCATCCCGCAGGCTAGTCGAGTAAAGGCACGTGCGAGAGGATGAATCCCGCAGGCTAGTCGAGTAAAAACACGTGCGAGAGGATGCATCCCGCAGGCTAGTCGAGCAAAAACACGTGCGAGAGGATGCATCCCGCAGGCTAGTCGAGCAAAAACACGTGCGAGAGGATGCATCCCGCAGGCTAGTCGAGTAAAAACACGTGCGAGAGGATGCATCCCGCAGGCTAGTCGAGTAAAAACACGTGCGAAGTTTTGTGGGATGCGCATGCGCAGGTTTTGTGGGATGCGCATGCGCAGGTTTTTTGGGATGCGCATGCACAGGTTTTTTGGGATGCGCATGGCTAGTCGAGCAAAAACACGTGCGAGAGGATGCATACCGCAGGCTAGTCGAGCAAAAACACGTGCGAGAGGATGCATCCCGCAGGCTAGTCGAGTAAAAACACGTGCGAGAGGATGCATCCCGCAGGCTAGTCGAGTAAAAACACGTGCGAGGTTTTGTGGGATGCGCATGCGCAGGTTTTTTGGGATGCGCATGCGCAGGTTTTTTGGGATGCGCATGCGCAGGTTTTTTGGGACGCGCATGGCTAGTCGAGCAAAAACACGTGCGAGAGGATGCATCCCGCAGGCTAGTCGAGCAAAAACACGTGCGAGAGGATGCATCCCGCAGGCTAGTCGAGCAAAAACACGTGCGAGAGGATGCATCCCGCAGGCTAGTCGAGCAAAAACACGTGCGAAAGGATGCATCCCGCAGGCTAGTCGAGTAAAAACATGTGCGAGAGGATGCATCCCGCAGGCTAGTCGAGCAAAAACACGTGCGAGAGGATGCATCCCGCAGGCTAGTCGAGCAAAAACACGTGCGAGAGGATGCATCCCGCAGGCTAGTCAAGTAAAAACACGTGCGAGAGGATGCATCCCGCAGGCTAGTCGAGCACAAACACGTGCGAGAGGATGCATCCCGCAGGCTAGTCGAGCAAATACACGTGCGAGAGGATGCATCCCGCAGGCTAGTCGAGCAAAAACACGTGCGAGAGGATGCATCCCAAAGGCTAGTCGAGCAAAAACACGTGCGAGAGGATGCATCCCGCAGGCTAGTCGAGCACAAACACGTGCGAGAGGATGCATCCCGCAGGCTAGTCGAGCAAATACACGTGCGAGAGGATGCATCCCGCAGGCTAGTCGAGCAAAAACACGTGCGAGAGGATGCATCCCGCAGGCTAGTCGAGCAAAAACACGTGCGAGAGGATGCATCCCGCAGACTAGTCGAGTAAAAACACGTGCGAGAGGATGCATCCCGCAGGCTAGTCGAGTAAAAACACGTGCGAAGTTTTGTGGGATGCGCATGCGCAGGTTTTGTGGGATGCGCATGCGCAGGTTTTTTGGGATGCGCATGCACAGGTTTTTTGGGATGCGCATGGCTAGTCGAGCAAAAACACGTGCGAGAGGATGCATCCCGCAGGCTAGTCGAGCAAAAACACGTGCGAGAGGATGCATCCCGCAGGCTAGTCGAGTAAAAACACGTGCGAGAGGATGCATCCCAAAGGCTAGTCGAGCAAAAACACGTGCGAGAGGATGCATCCCGCAGGCTAGTCGAGCACAAACACGTGCGAGAGGATGCATCCCGCAGGCTAGTCGAGCAAATACACGTGCGAGAGGATGCATCCCGCAGGCTAGTCGAGCAAAAACACGTGCGAGAGGATGCATCCCGCAGGCTAGTCGAGCACAAACACGTGCGAGAGGATGCATCCCGCAGGCTAGTCGAGCAAATACACGTGCGAGAGGATGCATCCCGCAGGCTAGTCGAGCAAAAACACGTGCGAGAGGATGCATCCCGCAGGCTAGTCGAGCAAAAACACGTGCGAGAGGATGCATCCCGCAGACTAGTCGAGTAAAAACACGTGCGAGAGGATGCATCCCGCAGGCTAGTCGAGTAAAAACACGTGCGAAGTTTTGTGGGATGCGCATGCGCAGGTTTTGTGGGATGCGCATGCGCAGGTTTTTTGGGATGCGCATGCACAGGTTTTTTGGGATGCGCATGGCTAGTCGAGCAAAAACACGTGCGAGAGGATGCATCCCGCAGGCTAGTCGAGCAAAAACACGTGCGAGAGGATGCATCCCGCAGGCTAGTCGAGTAAAAACACGTGCGAGAGGATGCATCCCGCAGGCTAGTCGAGTAAAAACACGTGCGAGAGGATGCGTCCCGCAGGCTAGTCGAGCAAAAACACGTGCGAGAGGATGCATCCCGCAGGCTAGTCGAGTAAAAACACGTGCGAGAGGATGCATCCCGCAGGCTAGTCGAGTAAAAACACGTGCGAGAGGATGCATCCCGCAGGCTAGTCGAGTAAAAACACGTGCGAGGTTTTGTGGGATGCGCATGCGCAGGTTTTTTGGGATGCGCATGCGCAGGTTTTTTGGGATGCGCATGCGCAGGTTTTTTGGGACGCGCATGGCTAGTCGAGCAAAAACACGTGCGAGAGGATGCATCCCGCAGGCTAGTCGAGCAAAAACACGTGCGAGAGGATGCATCCCGCAGGCTAGTCGAGCAAAAACACGTGCGAGAGGATGCATCCCGCAGGCTAGTCGAGCAAAAACACGTGCGAAAGGATGCATCCCGCAGGCTAGTCGAGTAAAAACATGTGCGAGAGGATGCATCCCGCAGGCTAGTCGAGCAAAAACACGTGCGAGAGGATGCATCCCGCAGGCTAGTCGAGCAAAAACACGTGCGAGAGGATGCATCCCGCAGGCTAGTCAAGTAAAAACACGTGCGAGAGGATGCATCCCGCAGGCTAGTCGAGCAAAAACACGTGCGAGAGGATGCATCCCGCAGACTAGTCGAGCAAAAACACGTGCGAGAGGATGCATCCCGCAGGCTAGTCGAGTAAAGGCACGTGCGAGAGGATGAATCCCGCAGGCTAGTCGAGTAAAAACACGTGCGAGAGGATGCATCCCGCAGGCTAGTCGAGCAAAAACACGTGCGAGAGGATGCATCCCGCAGGCTAGTCGAGCAAAAACACGTGCGAGAGGATGCATCCCGCAGGCTAGTCGAGTAAAAACACGTGCGAGAGGATGCATCCCGCAGGCTAGTCAAGTAAAAACACGTGCGAGAGGATGCATCCCGCAGGCTAGTCGAGCACAAACACGTGCGAGAGGATGCATCCCGCAGGCTAGTCGAGCAAATACACGTGCGAGAGGATGCATCCCGCAGGCTAGTCGAGCAAAAACACGTGCGAGAGGATGCATCCCAAAGGCTAGTCGAGCAAAAACACGTGCGAGAGGATGCATCCCGCAGGCTAGTCGAGCACAAACACGTGCGAGAGGATGCATCCCGCAGGCTAGTCGAGCAAATACACGTGCGAGAGGATGCATCCCGCAGGCTAGTCGAGCAAAAACACGTGCGAGAGGATGCATCCCGCAGGCTAGTCGAGCAAAAACACGTGCGAGAGGATGCATCCCGCAGACTAGTCGAGTAAAAACACGTGCGAGAGGATGCATCCCGCAGGCTAGTCGAGTAAAAACACGTGCGAAGTTTTGTGGGATGCGCATGCGCAGGTTTTGTGGGATGCGCATGCGCAGGTTTTTTGGGATGCGCATGCACAGGTTTTTTGGGATGCGCATGGCTAGTCGAGCAAAAACACGTGCGAGAGGATGCATCCCGCAGGCTAGTCGAGCAAAAACACGTGCGAGAGGATGCATCCCGCAGGCTAGTCGAGTAAAAACACGTGCGAGAGGATGCATCCCAAAGGCTAGTCGAGCAAAAACACGTGCGAGAGGATGCATCCCGCAGGCTAGTCGAGCACAAACACGTGCGAGAGGATGCATCCCGCAGGCTAGTCGAGCAAATACACGTGCGAGAGGATGCATCCCGCAGGCTAGTCGAGCAAAAACACGTGCGAGAGGATGCATCCCGCAGGCTAGTCGAGCACAAACACGTGCGAGAGGATGCATCCCGCAGGCTAGTCGAGCAAATACACGTGCGAGAGGATGCATCCCGCAGGCTAGTCGAGCAAAAACACGTGCGAGAGGATGCATCCCGCAGGCTAGTCGAGCAAAAACACGTGCGAGAGGATGCATCCCGCAGACTAGTCGAGTAAAAACACGTGCGAGAGGATGCATCCCGCAGGCTAGTCGAGTAAAAACACGTGCGAAGTTTTGTGGGATGCGCATGCGCAGGTTTTGTGGGATGCGCATGCGCAGGTTTTTTGGGATGCGCATGCACAGGTTTTTTGGGATGCGCATGGCTAGTCGAGCAAAAACACGTGCGAGAGGATGCATCCCGCAGGCTAGTCGAGCAAAAACACGTGCGAGAGGATGCATCCCGCAGGCTAGTCGAGTAAAAACACGTGCGAGAGGATGCATCCCGCAGGCTAGTCGAGTAAAAACACGTGCGAGAGGATGCGTCCCGCAGGCTAGTCGAGCAAAAACACGTGCGAGAGGATGCATCCCGCAGGCTAGTCGAGCAAAAACACGTGCGAGAGGATTCATCCCGCAGGCTACTCGAGTAAAAACACGTGCGAGAGGATGAATCCTGCAGGCTAGTCGAGCAAAAACACGTGCGAGAGGATGCATCCCGCAGGCTAGTCGAGTAAAGGCACGTGCGAGAGGATGAATCCCGCAGGCTAGTCGAGTAAAAACACGTGCGAGAGGATGCATCCCGCAGGCTAGTCGAGCAAAAACACGTGCCAGAGGATGCATCCCGCAGGCTAGTCGAGCAAAAACACGTGCGAGAGGATGCATCCCGCAGGCTAGTCGAGTAAAAACACGTGCGAGAGGATGCATCCCGCAGGCTAGTCGAGTAAAAACACGTGCGAAGTTTTGTGGGATGCGCATGCGCAGGTTTTGTGGGATGCGCATGCGCAGGTTTTTTGGGATGCGCATGCACAGGTTTTTTGGGATGCGCATGGCTAGTCGAGCAAAAACACGTGCGAGAGGATGCATACCGCAGGCTAGTCGAGCAAAAACACGTGCGAGAGGATGCATCCCGCAGGCTAGTCGAGTAAAAACACGTGCGAGAGGATGCATCCCACAGGCTAGTCGAGTAAAAACACGTGCGAGAGGATGCATCCCGCAGGCTAGTCGAGTAAAAACACGTGCGAGGTTTTGTGGGATGCGCATGCGCAGGTTTTTTGGGATGCGCATGCGCAGGTTTTTTGGGATGCGCATGCGCAGGTTTTTTGGGACGCGCATGGCTAGTCGAGCAAAAACACGTGCGAGAGGATGCATCCCGCAGGCTAGTCGAGCAAAAACACGTGCGAGAGGATGCATCCCGCAGGCTAGTCGAGCAAAAACACGTGCGAGAGGATGCATCCCGCAGGCTAGTCGAGCAAAAACACGTGCGAGAGGATGCATCCCGCAGGCTAGTCGAGCAAAAACACGTGCGAAAGGATGCATCCCGCAGGCTAGTCGAGTAAAAACATGTGCGAGAGGATGCATCCCGCAGGCTAGTCGAGCAAAAACACGTGCGAGAGGATGCATCCCGCAGGCTAGTCGAGCAAAAACACGTGCGAGAGGATGCATCCCGCAGGCTAGTCAAGTAAAAACACGTGCGAGAGGATGCATCCCGCAGGCTAGTCGAGCACAAACACGTGCGAGAGGATGCATCCCGCAGGCTAGTCGAGCAAATACACGTGCGAGAGGATGCATCCCGCAGGCTAGTCGAGCAAAAACACGTGCGAGAGGATGCATCCCAAAGGCTAGTCGAGCAAAAACACGTGCGAGAGGATGCATCCCGCAGGCTAGTCGAGCACAAACACGTGCGAGAGGATGCATCCCGCAGGCTAGTCGAGCAAATACACGTGCGAGAGGATGCATCCCGCAGGCTAGTCGAGCAAAAACACGTGCGAGAGGATGCATCCCAAAGGCTAGTCGAGCAAAAACACGTGCGAGAGGATGCATCCCGCAGGCTAGTCGAGCACAAACACGTGCGAGAGGATGCATCCCGCAGGCTAGTCGAGTAAAAACACGTGCGAGAGGATGCATCCCGCAGGCTAGTCGAGCAAAAACACGTGCGAGAGGATGCATCCCGCAGGCTAGTCGAGCACAAACACGTGCGAGAGGATGCATCCCGCAGGCTAGTCGAGCAAATACACGTGCGAGAGGATGCATCCCGCAGGCTAGTCGAGCAAAAACACGTGCGAGAGGATTCATCCCGCAGGCTAGTCGAGTAAAAACACGTGCGAGAGGATGAATCCTGCAGGCTAGTCGAGCAAAAACACGTGCGAGAGGATGCATCCCGCAGGCTAGTCGAGTAAAGGCACGTGCGAGAGGATGAATCCCGCAGGCTAGTCGAGTAAAAACACGTGCGAGAGGATGCATCCCGCAGGCTAGTCGAGCAAAAACACGTGCGAGAGGATGCATCCAACAGGCTAGTCGAGTAAAAACACGTGCGAGAGGATGCATCCCGCAGGCTAGTCGAGTAAAAACACGTGCGAAGTTTTGTGGGATGCGCATGCGCAGGTTTTTTGGGATGCGCATGGCTAGTCGAGCAAAAACACGTGCGAGAGGATGCATCCCGCAGGCTAGTCGAGTAAAAACACGTGCGAGAGGATGCATCCCGCAGGCTACTCGAGTAAAAACACGTGCGAGAGGATGCATCCCAAAGGCTAGTCGAGTAAAAACACGTGCGAGGTTTTGTGGGATGCGCATGCGCAGGTTTTTTGGGATGCGCATGGCTAGTCAAGCAAAAACACGTGCGAGAGGATGCATCCCGCAGGCTAGTCGAGCACAAACACGTGCGAGAGGATGCATCCCGCAGGCTAGTCGAGCAAATACACGTGCGAGAGGATGCATCCCGCAGGCTAGTCGAGCAAAAACACGTGCGAGAGGATGCATCCCGCAGGCTAGTCGAGCAAAAACACGTGCGAGAGGATGCATCCCGCAGACTAGTCGAGTAAAAACACGTGCGAGAGGATGCATCCCGCAGGCTAGTCGAGTAAAAACACGTGCGAAGTTTTGTGGGATGCGCATGCGCAGGTTTTGTGGGATGCGCATGCGCAGGTTTTTTGGGATGCGCATGCACAGGTTTTTTGGGATGCGCATGGCTAGTCGAGCAAAAACACGTGCGAGAGGATGCATCCCGCAGGCTAGTCGAGCAAAAACACGTGCGAGAGGATGCATCCCGCAGGCTAGTCGAGTAAAAACACGTGCGAGAGGATGCATCCCGCAGGCTAGTCGAGTAAAAACACGTGCGAGAGGATGCGTCCCGCAGGCTAGTCGAGCAAAAACACGTGCGAGAGGATGCATCCCGCAGGCTAGTCGAGCAAAAACACGTGCGAGAGGATTCATCCCGCAGGCTAGTCGAGTAAAAACACGTGCGAGAGGATGAATCCTGCAGGCTAGTCGAGCAAAAACACGTGCGAGAGGATGCATCCCGCAGGCTAGTCGAGTAAAAGCACGTGCGAGAGGATGAATCCCGCAGGCTAGTCGAGTAAAAACACGTGCGAGAGGATGCATCCCGCAGGCTAGTCGAGCAAAAACACGTGCGAGAGGATGCATCCAACAGGCTAGTCGAGTAAAAACACGTGCGAGAGGATGCATCCCGCAGGCTAGTCGAGTAAAAACACGTGCGAAGTTTTGTGGGATGCGCATGCGCAGGTTTTTTGGGATGCGCATGGCTAGTCGAGCAAAAACACGTGCGAGAGGATGCATCCCGCAGGCTAGTCGAGCAAAAACACGTGCGAGAGGATGCATCCCGCAGGCTAGTCGAGTAAAAACACGTGCGAGAGGATGCATCCCGCAGGCTAGTCGAGCAAAAACACGTGCGAGAGGATGCATCCCGCAGGCTAGTCGAGCAAAAACACGTGCGAGAGGATGCATCCCGCAGGCTAGTCAAGTAAAAACACGTGCGAGAGGATGCATCCCGCAGGCTAGTCGAGCACAAACACGTGCGAGAGGATGCATCCCGCAGGCTAGTCGAGCAAATACACGTGCGAGAGGATGCATCCCGCAGGCTAGTCGAGCAAAAACACGTGCGAGAGGATGCATCCCGCAGGCTAGTCGAGCAAAAACACGTGCGAGAGGATGCAACCCGCAGGCTAGTCGAGTAAAAACACGTGCGAGAGGATGCATCCCGCAGGCTAGTCGAGCAAAAACACGTGCGAGAGGATGCATCCAACAGGCTAGTCGAGTAAAAACACGTGCGAGAGGATGCATCCCGCAGGCTAGTCGAGTAAAAACACGTGCGAAGTTTTGTGGGATGCGCATGCGCAGGTTTTTTGGGATGCGCATGGCTAGTCGAGCAAAAACACGTGCGAGAGGATGCATCCCGCAGGCTAGTCGAGTAAAAACACGTGCGAGAGGATGCATCCCGCAGGCTACTCGAGTAAAAACACGTGCGAGAGGATGCATCCCAAAGGCTAGTCGAGTAAAAACACGTGCGAGGTTTTGTGGGATGCGCATGCGCAGGTTTTTTGGGATGCGCATGGCTAGTCAAGCAAAAACACGTGCGAGAGGATGCATCCCGCAGGCTAGTCGAGCACAAACACGTGCGAGAGGATGCATCCCGCAGGCTAGTCGAGCAAATACACGTGCGAGAGGATGCATCCCGCAGGCTAGTCGAGCAAAAACACGTGCGAGAGGATGCATCCCGCAGGCTAGTCGAGCAAAAACACGTGCGAGAGGATGCATCCCGCAGACTAGTCGAGTAAAAACACGTGCGAGAGGATGCATCCCGCAGGCTAGTCGAGTAAAAACACGTGCGAAGTTTTGTGGGATGCGCATGCGCAGGTTTTGTGGGATGCGCATGCGCAGGTTTTTTGGGATGCGCATGCACAGGTTTTTTGGGATGCGCATGGCTAGTCGAGCAAAAACACGTGCGAGAGGATGCATCCCGCAGGCTAGTCGAGCAAAAACACGTGCGAGAGGATGCATCCCGCAGGCTAGTCGAGTAAAAACACGTGCGAGAGGATGCATCCCGCAGGCTAGTCGAGTAAAAACACGTGCGAGAGGATGCGTCCCGCAGGCTAGTCGAGCAAAAACACGTGCGAGAGGATGCATCCCGCAGGCTAGTCGAGCAAAAACACGTGCGAGAGGATTCATCCCGCAGGCTAGTCGAGTAAAAACACGTGCGAGAGGATGAATCCTGCAGGCTAGTCGAGCAAAAACACGTGCGAGAGGATGCATCCCGCAGGCTAGTCGAGTAAAAGCACGTGCGAGAGGATGAATCCCGCAGGCTAGTCGAGTAAAAACACGTGCGAGAGGATGCATCCCGCAGGCTAGTCGAGCAAAAACACGTGCGAGAGGATGCATCCAACAGGCTAGTCGAGTAAAAACACGTGCGAGAGGATGCATCCCGCAGGCTAGTCGAGTAAAAACACGTGCGAAGTTTTGTGGGATGCGCATGCGCAGGTTTTTTGGGATGCGCATGGCTAGTCGAGCAAAAACACGTGCGAGAGGATGCATCCCGCAGGCTAGTCGAGCAAAAACACGTGCGAGAGGATGCATCCCGCAGGCTAGTCGAGTAAAAACACGTGCGAGAGGATGCATCCCGCAGGCTAGTCGAGCAAAAACACGTGCGAGAGGATGCATCCCGCAGGCTAGTCGAGCAAAAACACGTGCGAGAGGATGCATCCCGCAGGCTAGTCAAGTAAAAACACGTGCGAGAGGATGCATCCCGCAGGCTAGTCGAGCACAAACACGTGCGAGAGGATGCATCCCGCAGGCTAGTCGAGCAAATACACGTGCGAGAGGATGCATCCCGCAGGCTAGTCGAGCAAAAACACGTGCGAGAGGATGCATCCCGCAGGCTAGTCGAGCAAAAACACGTGCGAGAGGATGCAACCCGCAGGCTAGTCGAGTAAAAACACGTGCGAGAGGATGCATCCCGCAGGGTAGTCGAGTAAAAACACGTGCGAAGTTTTGTGGGATGCGCATGCGCAGGTTTTTTGGGATGCGCATGCGCAGGTTTTTTGGGATGCGCATGGCTAGTCGAGTAAAAACACGTGCGAGAGGATGCATCCCGCAGGCTAGTCGAGCAAAAACACGTGCGAGAGGATGCATCCCGCAGGCTAGTCGAGCAAAAACACGTGCGAGAGGATGCATCCCGCAGGCTAGTCAAGTAAAAACACGTGCGAGAGGATGCATCCCGCAGGCTAGTCGAGCACAAACACGTGCGAGAGGATGCATCCCGCAGGCTAGTCGAGCAAATACACGTGCGAGATGATGCATCCCGCAGGCTAGTCGAGCAAAAACACGTGCGAGAGGATGCATCCCGCAGGCTAGTCGAGCAAAAACACGTGCGAGAGGATGCATCCCGCAGTCTAGTCGAGTAAAAACACGTGCGAGAGGATGCTTCCCGCAGGCTAGTCGAGTAAAAACACGTGCGAGAGGATGCATCCCGCAGGCTAGTCGAGTAAAAACACGTGCGAGAGGATGCATCCCGCAGGCTAGTCGAGTAAAAACACGTGCGAGAGGATGCATCCCGCAGGCTAGTCGAGCAAAAACACGTGCGAGAGGATTCATCCCGCAGGCTAGTCGAGTAAAAACACGTGCGAGAGGATGAATCCTGCAGGCTAGTCGAGCAAAAACACGTGCGAGAGGATGCATCCCGCAGGCTAGTCGAGTAAAAGCACGTGCGAGAGGATGAATCCCGCAGGCTAGTCGAGTAAAAACACGTGCGAGAGGATGCATCCCGCAGGCTAGTCGAGCAAAAACACGTGCGAGAGGATGCATCCCGCAGGCTAGTCGAGTAAAAACACGTGCGAGAGGATGCATCCCGCAGGCTAGTCGAGCAAAAACACGTGCGAGAGGATGCATCCCGCAGGCTAGTCGAGTAAAAACACGTTCGAAGTTTTGTGGGATGCGCATGCGCAGGTTTTTTGGGATGCGCATGGCTAGTCGAGTAAAAACACGTGCGAGAGGATGCATCCCGCTGGCTAGTCGAGCAAAAACACGTGCGAGAGGATGCATCCCGCAGGCTAGTCGAGCAAAAACACGTGCGAGAGGATGCATCCCGCAGACTAGTCGAGTAAAAACACGTGCGAGAGGATGCGTCCCGCAGGCTAGTCGAGTAAAAACACGTGCGAGAGGATGAATCCTGCAGGCTAGTCGAGCAAAAACACGTGCGAGAGGATGCATCCCGCAGGCTAGTCGAGTAAAAGCACGTGCGAGATGAATCCCGCAGGCTAGTCGAGTAAAAACACGTGCGAGAGGATGCATCCCGCAGGCTAGTCGAGCAAAAACACGTGCGAGAGGATGCATCCCGCAGGCTTGTCGAGTAAAAACACGTGCGAGAGGATGCATCCCGCAGGCTAGTCGAGCAAAAACACGTGCGAAAGGATGCATCCCGCAGGCTAGTCGAGTAAAAACATGTGCGAGAGGATGCATCCCGCAGGCTAGTCGAGCAAAAACACGTGCGAGAGGATGCATCCCGCAGGCTAGTCGAGCAAAAACACGTGCGAGAGGATGCATCCCGCAGGCTAGTCAAGTAAAAACACGTGCGAGAGGATGCATCCCGCAGGCTAGTCGAGCACAAACACGTGCGAGAGGATGCATCCCGCAGGCTAGTCGAGCAAATACACTTGCGAGAGGATGCATCCCGCAGGCTAGTCGAGCAAAAACACGTGCGAGAGGATGCATCCCAAAGGCTAGTCGAGCAAAAACACGTGCGAGAGGATGCATCCCGCAGGCTACTCGAGCACAAACACGTGCGAGAGGATGCATCCCGCAGGCTAGTCGAGCAAATACACGTGCGAGAGGATGCATCCCGCAGGCTAGTCGAGCAAAAACACGTGCGAGAGGATGCATCCCGCAGGCTAGTCGAGCAAAAACACGTGCGAGAGGATGCATCCCGCAGACTAGTCGAGTAAAAACACGTGCGAGAGGATGCATCCCGCAGGCTAGTCGAGTAAAAACACGTGCGAAGTTTTGTGGGATGCGCATGCGCAGGTTTTGTGGGATGCGCATGCGCAGGTTTTTTGGGATGCGCATGCACAGGTTTTTTGGGATGCGCATGGCTAGTCGAGCAAAAACACGTGCGAGAGGATGCATCCCGCAGGCTAGTCGAGCAAAAACACGTGCGAGAGGATGCATCCCGCAGGCTAGTCGAGTAAAAACACGTGCGAGAGGATGCATCCCGCAGGCTAGTCGAGTAAAAACACGTGCGAGAGGATGCGTCCCGCAGGCTAGTCGAGCAAAAACACGTGCGAGAGGATGCATCCCGCAGGCTAGTCGAGCAAAAACACGTGCGAGAGGATTCATCCCGCAGGCTAGTCGAGTAAAAACACGTGCGAGAGGATGAATCCTGCAGGCTAGTCGAGCAAAAACACGTGCGAGAGGATGCATCCCGCAGGCTAGTCGAGTAAAGGCACGTGCGAGAGGATGAATCCCGCAGGCTAGTCGAGTAAAAACACGTGCGAGAGGATGCATCCCGCAGGCTAGTCGAGCAAAAACACGTGCGAGAGGATGCATCCAACAGGCTAGTCGAGTAAAAACACGTGCGAGAGGATGCATCCCGCAGGCTAGTCGAGTAAAAACACGTGCGAAGTTTTGTGGGATGCGCATGCGCAGGTTTTTTGGGATGCGCATGGCTAGTCGAGCAAAAACACGTGCGAGAGGATGCATCCCGCAGGCTAGTCGAGTAAAAACACGTGCGAGAGGATGCATCCCGCAGGCTACTCGAGTAAAAACACGTGCGAGAGGATGCATCCCAAAGGCTAGTCGAGTAAAAACACGTGCGAGGTTTTGTGGGATGCGCATGCGCAGGTTTTTTGGGATGCGCATGGCTAGTCAAGCAAAAACTCGTGCGAGAGGATGCATCCCGCAGGCTAGTCGAGCACAAACACGTGCGAGAGGATGCATCCCGCAGGCTAGTCGAGCAAATACACGTGCGAGAGGATGCATCCCGCAGGCTAGTCGAGCAAAAACACGTGCGAGAGGATGCATCCCGCAGGCTAGTCGAGCAAAAACACGTGCGAGAGGATGCATCCCGCAGACTAGTCGAGTAAAAACACGTGCGAGAGGATGCATCCCGCAGGCTAGTCGAGTAAAAACACGTGCGAAGTTTTGTGGGATGCGCATGCGCAGGTTTTGTGGGATGCGCATGCGCAGGTTTTTTGGGATGCGCATGCACAGGTTTTTTGGGATGCGCATGGCTAGTCGAGCAAAAACACGTGCGAGAGGATGCATCCCGCAGGCTAGTCGAGCAAAAACACGTGCGAGAGGATGCATCCCGCAGGCTAGTCGAGTAAAAGCACGTGCGAGAGGATGCATCCCGCAGGCTAGTCGAGCAAAAACACGTGCGAGAGGATGCATCCCGCAGGCTAGTCGAGCAAAAACACGTGCGAGAGGATTCATCCCGCAGGCTAGTCGAGTAAAAACACGTGCGAGAGGATGAATCCTGCAGGCTAGTCGAGCAAAAACACGTGCGAGAGGATGCATCCCGCAGGCTAGTCGAGTAAAAGCACGTGCGAGAGGATGAATCCCGCAGGCTAGTCGAGTAAAAACACGTGCGAGAGGATGCATCCCGCAGGCTAGTCGAGCAAAAACACGTGCGAGAGGATGCATCCAACAGGCTAGTCGAGTAAAAACACGTGCGAGAGGATGCATCCCGCAGGCTAGTCGAGTAAAAACACGTGCGAAGTTTTGTGGGATGCGCATGCGCAGGTTTTTTGGGATGCGCATGGCTAGTCGAGCAAAAACACGTGCGAGAGGATGCATCCCGCAGGCTAGTCGAGCAAAAACACGTGCGAGAGGATGCATCCCGCAGGCTAGTCGAGTAAAAACACGTGCGAGAGGATGCATCCCGCAGGCTAGTCGAGCAAAAACACGTGCGAGAGGATGCATCCCGCAGGCTAGTCGAGCAAAAACACGTGCGGGAGGATGCATCCCGCAGGCTAGTCAAGTAAAAACACGTGCGAGAGGATGCATCCCGCAGGCTAGTCGAGCACAAACACGTGCGAGAGGATGCATCCCGCAGGCTAGTCGAGCAAATACACGTGCGAGAGGATGCATCCCGCAGGCTAGTCGAGCAAAAACACGTGCGAGAGGATGCATCCCGCAGGCTAGTCGAGCAAAAACACGTGCGAGAGGATGCATCCCGCAGGCTAGTCGAGTAAAAACACGTGCGAGAGGATGCATCCCGCAGGGTAGTCGAGTAAAAACACGTGCGAAGTTTTGTGGGATGCGCATGCGCAGGTTTTTTGGGATGCGCATGCGCAGGTTTTTTGGGATGCGCATGGCTAGTCGAGTAAAAACACGTGCGAGAGGATGCATCCCGCAGGCTAGTCGAGCAAAAACACGTGCGAGAGGATGCATCCCGCAGGCTAGTCGAGCAAAAACACGTGCGAGAGGATGCATCCCGCAGGCTAGTCAAGTAAAAACACGTGCGAGAGGATGCATCCCGCAGGCTAGTCGAGCACAAACACGTGCGAGAGGATGCATCCCGCAGGCTAGTCGAGCAAATACACGTGCGAGATGATGCATCCCGCAGGCTAGTCGAGCAAAAACACGTGCGAGAGGATGCATCCCGCAGGCTAGTCGAGCAAAAACACGTGCGAGAGGATGCATCCCGCAGTCTAGTCGAGTAAAAACACGTGCGAGAGGATGCTTCCCGCAGGCTAGTCGAGTAAAAACACGTGCGAGAGGATGCATCCCGCAGGCTAGTCGAGTAAAAACACGTGCGAGAGGATGCATCCCGCAGGCTAGTCGAGTAAAAACACGTGCGAGAGGATGCATCCCGCAGGCTAGTCGAGCAAAAACACGTGCGAGAGGATTCATCCCGCAGGCTAGTCGAGTAAAAACACGTGCGAGAGGATGAATCCTGCAGGCTAGTCGAGCAAAAACACGTGCGAGAGGATGCATCCCGCAGGCTAGTCGAGTAAAAGCACGTGCGAGAGGATGAATCCCGCAGGCTAGTCGAGTAAAAACACGTGCGAGAGGATGCATCCCGCAGGCTAGTCGAGCAAAAACACGTGCGAGAGGATGCATCCCGCAGGCTAGTCGAGTAAAAACACGTGCGAGAGGATGCATCCCGCAGGCTAGTCGAGCAAAAACACGTGCGAGAGGATGCATCCCGCAGGCTAGTCGAGTAAAAACACGTGCGAAGTTTTGTGGGATGCGCATGCGCAGGTTTTTTGGGATGCGCATGGCTAGTCGAGTAAAAACACGTGCGAGAGGATGCATCCCGCTGGCTAGTCGAGCAAAAACACGTGCGAGAGGATGCATCCCGCATTCTAGTCGAGCAAAAACACGTGCGAGAGGATGCATCCCGCAGACTAGTCGAGTAAAAACACGTGCGAGAGGATGCGTCCCGCAGGCTAGTCGAGTAAAAACACGTGCGAGAGGATGAATCCTGCAGGCTAGTCGAGCAAAAACACGTGCGAGAGGATGCATCCCGCAGGCTAGTCGAGTAAAAGCACGTGCGAGATGAATCCCGCAGGCTAGTCGAGTAAAAACACGTGCGAGAGGATGCATCCCGCAGGCTAGTCGAGCAAAAACACGTGCGAGAGGATGCATCCCGCAGGCTTGTCGAGTAAAAACACGTGCGAGAGGATGCATCCCAAAGGCTAGTCGAGTAAAAACACGTGCGAGGTTTTGTGGGATGCGCATGCGCAGGTTTTTTGGGATGCGCATGGCTAGTCAAGCAAAAACACGTGCGAGAGGATGCATCCCGCAGGCTAGTCGAGCACAAACACGTGCGAGAGGATGCATCCCGCAGGCTAGTCGAGCAAATACACGTGCGAGAGGATGCATCCCGCAGGCTAGTCGAGCAAAAACACGTGCGAGAGGATGCATCCCGCAGGCTAGTCGAGCAAAAAAACGTGCGAGAGGATGCATCCCGCAGACTAGTCGAGTAAAAACACGTGCGAGAGGATGCATCCCGCAGGCTAGTCGAGTAAAAACACGTGCGAAGTTTTGTGGGATGCGCATGCGCAGGTTTTGTGGGATGCGCATGCCCAGGTTTTTTGGGATGCGCATGCACAGGTTTTTTGGGATGCGCATGGCTAGTCGAGCAAAAACACGTGCGAGAGGATGCATCCCGCAGGCTAGTCGAGCAAAAACACGTGCGAGAGGATGCATCCCGCAGGCTAGTCGAGTAAAAACACGTGCGAGAGGATGCATCCCGCAGGCTAGTCGAGTAAAAACACGTGCGAGAGGATGCGTCCCGCAGGCTAGTCGAGCAAAAACACGTGCGAGAGGATGCATCCCGCAGGCTAGTCGAGCAAAAACACGTGCGAGAGGATTCATCCCGCAGGCTAGTCGAGTAAAAACACGTGCGAGAGGATGAATCCTGCAGGCTAGTCGAGCAAAAACACGTGCGAGAGGATGCATCCCGCAGGCTAGTCGAGTAAAAGCACGTGCGAGAGGATGAATCCCGCAGGCTAGTCGAGTAAAAACACGTGCGAGAGGATGCATCCCGCAGGCTAGTCGAGCAAAAACACGTGCGAGAGGATGCATCCAACAGGCTAGTCGAGTAAAAACACGTGCGAGAGGATGCATCCCGCAGGCTAGTCGAGTAAAAACACGTGCGAAGTTTTGTGGGATGCGCATGCGCAGGTTTTTTGGGATGCGCATGGCTAGTCGAGCAAAAACACGTGCGAGAGGATGCATCCCGCAGGCTAGTCGAGCAAAAACACGTGCGAGAGGATGCATCCCGCAGGCTAGTCGAGTAAAAACACGTGCGAGAGGATGCATCCCGCAGGCTAGTCGAGCAAAAACACGTGCGAGAGGATGCATCCCGCAGGCTAGTCGAGCAAAAACACGTGCGAGAGGATGCATCCCGCAGGCTAGTCAAGTAAAAACACGTGCGAGAGGATGCATCCCGCAGGCTAGTCGAGCACAAACACGTGCGAGAGGATGCATCCCGCAGGCTAGTCGAGCAAATACACGTGGGAGAGGATGCATCCCGCAGGCTAGTTGAGCAAAAACACGTGCGAGAGGATGCATCCCGCAGGCTAGTCGAGCAAAAACACGTGCGAGAGGATGCATCCCGCAGGCTAGTCGAGTAAAAACACGTGCGAGAGGATGCATCCCGCAGGGTAGTCGAGTAAAAACACGTGCGAAGTTTTGTGGGATGCGCATGCGCAGGTTTTTTGGGATGCGCATGCGCAGGTTTTTTGGGATGCGCATGGCTAGTCGAGTAAAAACACGTGCGAGAGGATGCATCCCGCAGGCTAGTCGAGCAAAAACACGTGCGAGAGGATGCATCCCGCAGGCTAGTCGAGCAAAAACACGTGCGAGAGGATGCATCCCGCAGGCTAGTCAAGTAAAAACACGTGCGAGAGGATGCATCCCGCAGGCTAGTCGAGCACAAACACGTGCGAGAGGATGCATCCCGCAGGCTAGTCGAGCAAATACACGTGCGAGATGATGCATCCCGCAGGCTAGTCGAGCAAAAACACGTGCGAGAGGATGCATCCCGCAGGCTAGTCGAGCAAAAACACGTGCGAGAGGATGCATCCCGCAGTCTAGTCGAGTAAAAACACGTGCGAGAGGATGCTTCCCGCAGGCTAGTCGAGTAAAAACACGTGCGAGAGGATGCATCCCGCAGGCTAGTCGAGTAAAAACACGTGCGAGAGGATGCATCCCGCAGGCTAGTCGAGTAAAAACACGTGCGAGAGGATGCATCCCGCAGGCTAGTCGAGCAAAAACACGTGCGAGAGGATGCATCCCGCAGGCTAGTCGAGTAAAAGCACGTGCGAGAGGATGAATCCCGCAGGCTAGTCGAGTAAAAACACGTGCGAGAGGATGCATCCCGCAGGCTAGTCGAGCAAAAACACGTGCGAGAGGATGCATCCCGCAGGCTAGTCGAGTAAAAACACGTGCGAGAGGATGCATCCCGCAGGCTAGTCGAGCAAAAACACGTGCGAGAGGATGCATCCCGCAGGCTAGTCGAGTAAAAACACGTGCGAAGTTTTGTGGGATGCGCATGCGCAGGTTTTTTGGGATGCGCATGCGCAGGTTTTTTGGGATGCGCATGGCTAGTCGAGTAAAAACACGTGCGAGAGGATGCATCCCGCAGGCTAGTCGAGCAAAAACACGTGCGAGAGGATGCATCCCGCAGGCTAGTCGAGCAAAAACACGTGCGAGAGGATGCATCCCGCAGACTAGTCGAGTAAAAACACGTGCGAGAGGATGCGTCCCGCAGGCTAGTCGAGTAAAAACACGTGCGAGAGGATGAATCCTGCAGGCTAGTCGAGCAAAAACACGTGCGAGAGGATGCATCCCGCAGGCTAGTCGAGTAAAAGCACGTGCGAGATGAATCCCGCAGGCTAGTCGAGTAAAAACACGTGCGAGAGGATGCATCCCGCAGGCTAGTCGAGCAAAAACACTTGCGAGAGGATGCATCCCGCAGGCTTGTCGAGTAAAAACACGTGCGAGAGGATGCATCCCGCAGGCTAGTCGAGCACAAACACGTGCGAGAGGATGCATCCCGCAGGCTAGTCGAGTAAAAACACGTGCGAGAGGATGCATCCCGCAGGCTAGTCGAGTAAAAACACGTGCGAAGTTTTGTGGGATGCGCATGCGCAGGTTTTTTGGGATGCGCATGCACAGGTTTTTTGGGATGCGCATGGCTAGTCGAGCAAAAACACGTGCGAGAGGATGCATCCCGCAGGCTAGTCGAGCAAAAACACGTGCGAGAGGATGCATCCCGCAGGCAAGTCGAGTAAAAACACGTGCGAGAGGATGCATCCCGCAGGCTAGTCGAGCAAAAACACGTGCGAGAGGATGCATCCCGCAGGCTAGTCGAGCAAAAACACGTGCGAGAGGATGCATCCCGCAGGATAGTCGAGCAAAAACACGTGCGAGAGGATGCATCCCGCAGGCTAGTCGAGCAAAAACACGTGCGAGAGGATGCATCCCGCAGGCTAGTCGAGCAAAAACACGTGCGAGAGGATTCATCCCGCAGGCTAGTCGAGTAAAAACACGTGCGAGAGGATGAATCCTGCAGGCTAGTCGAGCAAAAACACGTGCGAGAGGATGCATCCCGCAGGCTAGTCGAGTAAAAGCACGTGCGAGAGGATGAATCCCGCAGGCTAGTCGAGTAAAAACACGTGCGAGAGGATGCATCCCGCAGGCTAGTCGAGCAAAAACACGTGCGAGAGGATGCATCCCGCAGGCTAGTCGAGTAAAAACACGTGCGAGAGGATGCATCCCGCAGGCTAGTCGAGCAAAAACACGTGCGAGAGGATGCATCCCGCAGGCTAGTCGAGTAAAAACACGTGCGAAGTTTTGTGGGATGCGCATGCGCAGGTTTTGTGGGATGCGCATGCGCAGGTTTTTTGGGATGCGCATGCGCAGGCTTTTTGGGATGCGCATGGCTAGTCGAGTAAAAACACGTGCGAGAGGATGCATCCCGCAGGCTAGTCGAGCAAAAACACGTGCGAGAGGATGCATCCCGCAGGCTAGTCGAGCAAAAACACGTGCGAAAGGATGCATCCCGCAGGCTAGTCGAGCAAAAACACGTGCGAGAGGATGCATCCCGCAGGCTAGTCGAGCAAAAACACGTGCGAGAGGATGCATCCCGCAGACTAGTCGAGTAAAAACACGTGCGAGAGGATGCGTCCCGCAGGCTAGTCGAGTAAAAACACGTGCGAGAGGATGCATCCCGCAGGCTAGTCGAGTAAAAACACGTGCGAGAGGATGAATCCTGCAGGCTAGTCGAGCAAAAACACGTGCGAGAGGATGCATCCCGCAGGCTAGTCGAGTAAAAGCACGTGCGAGAGGATGAATCCCGCAGGCTAGTAGAGTAAAAACACGTGCGAGAGGATGCATCCCGCAGGCTAGTCGAGCAAAAACACGTGCGAGAGGATGCATCCCGCAGGCTAGTCGAGTAAAAACACGTGCGAGAGGATGCATCCCGCAGGCTAGTCGAGCAAAAACACGTGCGAGAGGATGCATCCCGCAGGCTAGTCGAGCAAAAACACGTGCGAGAGGATGCATCCCGCAGGCTAGTCAAGTAAAAACACGTGCGAGAGGATGCATCCCGCAGGCTAGTCGAGCACAAACACGTGCGAGAGGATGCATCCCGCAGGCTAGTCGAGTAAAAACACGTGCGAGAGGATGCATCCCGCAGGCTAGTCGAGTAAAAACACGTGCGAAGTTTTGTGGGATGCGCATGCGCAGGTTTTGTGGGATGCGCATGCGCAGGTTTTTTGGGATGCGCATGCACAGGTTTTTTGGGATGCGCATGGCTAGTCGAGCAAAAACACGTGCGAGAGGATGCATCCCGCAGGCTAGTCGAGCAAAAACACGTGCGAGAGGATGCATCCCGCAGGCTAGTCGAGCAAAAACACGTGCGAGAGGATGCATCCCGCAGGCTAGTCAAGTAAAAACACGTGCGAGAGGATGCATCCCGCAGGCTAGTCGAGCAAAAACACGTGCGAGAGGATGCATCCCGCAGGCTAGTCGAGTAAAAACACGTGCGAGAGGATGCATCCCGCAGGCTAGTCGAGTAAAAACACGTGCGAGAGGATGCATCCCGCAGGCTAGTCGAGTAAAAACACGTGCGAGAGGATGAATCCCGCAGGCTAGTCGAGTAAAAACACGTGCGAGAGGATGCATCCCGCAGGCTAGTCGAGCAAAAACACGTGCGAGAGGATGCATCCCGCAGGCTAGTCGAGTAAAAACTCGTGCGAGAGGATGCATCCTGCAGGCTAGTCGAGTAAAAACACGTGCGAGAGGATGCATCCCGCAGGCTAGTCGAGTAAAAACACGTGCGAGGTTTTGTGGGATGCGCATGCGCAGGTTTTTTGGGATGCGCATGCGCAGGTTTTTTGGGACGCGCATGGCTAGTCGAGCAAAAACACGTGCGAGAGGATGCATCCCGCAGGCTAGTCGAGCAAAAAAACGTGCGAGAGGATGCATCCCGCAGGCTAGTCGAGCAAAAACACGTGCGAGAGGATGCATCCCGCAGGCTAGTCGAGTAAAAACACGTGCGAGAGGATGCATCCCGCAGGCTAGTCGAGCAAAAACACGTGCGAGAGGATGCATCCCGCAGGCTAGTAAAGCAAAAACACGTGCGAGAGGATGCATCCCGCAGGCTAGTCAAGTAAAAACACGTGCGAGAGGATGCATCCCGCAGGCTAGTCGAGCACAAACACGTGCGAGAGGATGCATCCCGCAGGCTAGTCGAGCAAATACACGTGCGAGAGGATGCATCCCGCAGGCTAGTCGAGCACAAACACGTGCGAGAGGATGCATCCCGCAGGCTAGTCGAGCAAAAACACGTGCGAGAGGATGCATCCCGCAGGCTAGTCGAGTAAAAACACGTGCGAGAGGATGCATCCCGCAGGCTAGTCGAGTAAAAACACGTGCGAAGTTTTGTGGGATGCGCATGCGCAGGTTTTGTGGGATGCGCATGCGCAGGTTTTTTGGGATGCGCATGCACAGGTTTTTTGGGATGCGCATGGCTAGTCGAGCAAAAACACGTGCGAGAGGATGCATCCCGCAGGCTAGTCGAGCAAAAACACGTGCGAGAGGATGCATCCCGCAGGCTAGTCGAGTAAAAACACGTGCGAGAGGATGCATCCCGCAGGCTAGTCGAGTAAAAACACGTGCGAGAGGATGCATCCCGCAGGCTAGTCGAGTAAAAACACGTGCGAGGTTTTGTGGGATGCGCATGCGCAGGTTTTTTGGGATGCGCATGCGCAGGTTTTCTTGGGATGCGCATGCGCAGGTTTTTTGGGACGCGCATGGCTAGTCGAGCAAAAACACGTGCGAGAGGATGCATCCCGCAGGCTAGTCGAGCACAAACACGTGCGAGAGGATGCATCCCGCAGGCTAGTCGAGCAAATACACGTGCGAGAGGATGCATCCCGCAGGCTAGTCGAGCAAAAACACGTGCGAGAGGATGCATCCCGCAGGCTAGTCGAGCAAAAACACGTGCGAGAGGATGCATCCCGCAGACTAGTCGAGTAAAAACACGTGCGAGAGGATGCTTCCCGCAGGCTAGTCGAGTAAAAACACGTGCGAGAGGATGCGTCCCGCAGGCTAGTCGAGTAAAAACACGTGCGAGAGGATGCATCCCGAAGGCTAGTCGAGTAAAAACACGTGCGAGAGGATGCATCCCGCAGGCTAGTCGAGCAAAAACACGTGCGAGAGGATGCATCCCGCAGGCTAGTCGAGCAAAAACACGTGCGAGAGGATGCATCCCGCAGGCTAGTCGAGCAAAAACACGTGCGAGAGGATGCATCCCGCAGGCTAGTCGAGTAAAAACACGTGCGAGAGGATGCATCCCGCAGGCTACTCGAGTAAAAACACGTGCGAGAGGATGCATCCCAAAGGCTAGTCGAGTAAAAACACGTGCGAGGTTTTGTGGGATGCGCATGCGCAGGTTTTTTGGGATGCGCATGGCTAGTCGAGCAAAAACACGTGCGAGAGGATGCATCCCGCAGGCTAGTCGAGCAAAAACACGTGCGAGAGGATGCATCCCGCAGGCTAGTCGAGCAAAAACACGTGCGAGAGGATGCATCCCGCAGGCTAGTCGAGCAAAAACACGTGCGAGAGGATGCATCCCGCAGACTAGTCGAGTAAAAACACGTGCGAGAGGATGCTTCCCGCAGACTAGTCGAGTAAAAACACGTGCGAGAGGATGCTTCCCGCAGGCTAGTCGAGTAAAAACACGTGCGAGAGGATGCTTCCCGCAGACTAGTCGAGTAAAAACACGTGCGAGAGGATGCTTCCCGCAGGCTAGTCGAGTAAAAACACGTGCGAGAGGATGCATCCCGCAGGCTAGTCGAGTAAAAACACGTGCAAGAGGATGCTTCCCGCAGGCTAGTCGAGTAAAAACACGTGCGAGAGGATGCATCCCGCAGGCTAGTCGAGTAAAAACACGTGTGAGAGGATGCGTCCCGCAGGCTGGTCGAGCAAAAACACGTGCGAGAGGATGCATCCCGCAGGCTAGTCGAGCAAAAACACGTGCGAGAGGATGCATCCCGCAGGCTAGTCGAGTAAAAACACGTGCGAGAGGATGCATCCCGCAGGCTAGTCGAGCAAAAACACGTGCGAGAGGATGCATCCCGCAGGCTAGTCGAGTAAAAACACGTGCGAAGTTTTGTGGGATGCGCATGCGCAGGTTTTGTGGGATGCGCATGCGCAGGTTTTTTGGGATGCGCATGCGCAGGCTTTTTGGGATGCGCATGGCTAGTCGAGTAAAAACACGTGCGAGAGGATGCATCCCGCAGGCTAGTCGAGCAAAAACACGTGCGAGAGGATGCATCCCGCAGGCTAGTCGAGCAAAAACACGTGCGAGAGGATGCATCCCGCAGGCTAGTCGAGCAAAAACACGTGCGAGAGGATGCATCCCGCAGGCTAGTCGAGCAAAAACACGTGCGAGAGGATACATCCCGCAGACTAGTCGAGTAAAAACACGTGCGAGAGGATGCGTCCCGCAGGCTAGTCGAGTAAAAACACGTGCGAGAGGATGCATCCCGCAGGCTAGTCGAGTAAAAACACGTGCGAGAGGATGAATCCTGCAGGCTAGTCGAGCAAAAACACGTGCGAGAGGATGCATCCCGCAGGCTAGTCGAGTAAAAGCACGTGCGAGAGGATGAATCCCGCAGGCTAGTAGAGTAAAAACACGTGCGAGAGGATGCATCCCGCAGGCTAGTCGAGCAAAAACACGTGCGAGAGGATGCATCCCGCAGGCTAGTCGAGTAAAAACACGTGCGAGAGGATGCATCCCGCAGGCTAGTCGAGCAAAAACACGTGCGAGAGGATGCATCCCGCAGGCTAGTCGAGCAAAAACACGTGCGAGAGGATGCATCCCGCAGGCTAGTCAAGTAAAAACACGTGCGAGAGGATGCATCCCGCAGGCTAGTCGAGCACAAACACGTGCGAGAGGATGCATCCCGCAGGCTAGTCGAGTAAAAACACGTGCGAGAGGATGCATCCCGCAGGCTAGTCGAGTAAAAACACGTGCGAAGTTTTGTGGGATGCGCATGCGCAGGTTTTGTGGGATGCGCATGCGCAGGTTTTTTGGGATGCGCATGCACAGGTTTTTTGGGGATGCGCATGGCTAGTCGAGCAAAAACACGTGCGAGAGGATGCATCCCGCAGGCTAGTCGAGCAAAAACACGTGCGAGAGGATGCATCCCGCAGGCTAGTCGAGCAAAAACACGTGCGAGAGGATGCATCCCGCAGGCTAGTCAAGTAAAAACACGTGCGAGAGGATGCATCCCGCAGGCTAGTCGAGCAAAAACACGTGCGAGAGGATGCATCCCGCAGGCTAGTCGAGTAAAAACACGTGCGAGAGGATGCATCCCGCAGGCTAGTCGAGTAAAAACACGTGCGAGAGGATGCATCCCGCAGGCTAGTCGAGTAAAAACACGTGCGAGAGGATGAATCCCGCAGGCTAGTCGAGTAAAAACACGTGCGAGAGGATGCATCCCGCAGGCTAGTCGAGCAAAAACACGTGCGAGAGGATGCATCCCGCAGGCTAGTCGAGTAAAAACTCGTGCGAGAGGATGCATCCTGCAGGCTAGTCGAGTAAAAACACGTGCGAGAGGATGCATCCCGCAGGCTAGTCGAGTAAAAACACGTGCGAGGTTTTGTGGGATGCGCATGCGCAGGTTTTTTGGGATGCGCATGCGCAGGTTTTTTGGGACGCGCATGGCTAGTCGAGCAAAAACACGTGCGAGAGGATGCATCCCGCAGGCTAGTCGAGCAAAAACACGTGCGAGAGGATGCATCCCGCAGGCTAGTCGAGCAAAAAAACGTGCGAGAGGATGCATCCCGCAGGCTAGTCGAGCAAAAACACGTGCGAGAGGATGCATCCCGCAGGCTAGTCGAGTAAAAACACGTGCGAGAGGATGCATCCCGCAGGCTAGTCGAGCAAAAACACGTGCGAGAGGATGCATCCCGCAGGCTAGTCGAGCAAAAACACGTGCGAGAGGATGCATCCCGCAGGCTAGTCAAGTAAAAACACGTGCGAGAGGATGCATCCCGCAGGCTAGTCGAGCACAAACACGTGCGAGAGGATGCATCCCGCAGGCTAGTCGAGCAAATACACGTGCGAGAGGATGCATCCCGCAGGCTAGTCGAGCACAAACACGTGCGAGAGGATGCATCCCGCAGGCTAGTCGAGCAAAAACACGTGCGAGAGGATGCATCCCGCAGGCTAGTCGAGTAAAAACACGTGCGAGAGGATGCATCCCGCAGGCTAGTCGAGTAAAAACACGTGCGAAGTTTTGTGGGATGCGCATGCGCAGGTTTTGTGGGATGCGCATGCGCAGGTTTTTTGGGATGCGCATGCACAGGTTTTTTGGGATGCGCATGGCTAGTCGAGCAAAAACACGTGCGAGAGGATGCATCCCGCAGGCTAGTCGAGCAAAAACACGTGCGAGAGGATGCATCCCGCAGGCTAGTCGAGTAAAAACACGTGCGAGAGGATGCATCCCGCAGGCTAGTCGAGTAAAAACACGTGCGAGAGGATGCATCCCGCAGGCTAGTCGAGTAAAAACACGTGCGAGGTTTTGTGGGATGCGCATGCGCAGGTTTTTTGGGATGCGCATGCGCAGGTTTTTTGGGATGCGCATGCGCAGGTTTTTTGGGACGCGCATGGCTAGTCGAGCAAAAACACGTGCGAGAGGATGCATCCCGCAGGCTAGTCGAGCACAAACACGTGCGAGAGGATGCATCCCGCAGGCTAGTCGAGCAAATACACGTGCGAGAGGATGCATCCCGCAGGCTAGTCGAGCAAAAACACGTGCGAGAGGATGCATCCCGCAGGCTAGTCGAGCAAAAACACGTGCGAGAGGATGCATCCCGCAGACTAGTCGAGTAAAAACACGTGCGAGAGGATGCTTCCCGCAGGCTAGTCGAGTAAAAACACGTGCGAGAGGATGCGTCCCGCAGGCTAGTCGAGTAAAAACACGTGCGAGAGGATGCATCCCGAAGGCTAGTCGAGTAAAAACACGTGCGAGAGGATGCATCCCGCAGGCTAGTCGAGCAAAAACACGTGCGAGAGGATGCATCCCGCAGGCTAGTCGAGCAAAAACACGTGCGAGAGGATGCATCCCGCAGGCTAGTCGAGCAAAAACACGTGCGAGAGGATGCATCCCGCAGGCTAGTCGAGTAAAAACACGTGCGAGAGGATGCATCCAGCAGGCTACTCGAGTAAAAACACGTGCGAGAGGATGCATCCCAAAGGCTAGTCGAGTAAAAACACGTGCGAGGTTTTGTGGGATGCGCATGCGCAGGTTTTTTGGGATGCGCATGGCTAGTCGAGCAAAAACACGTGCGAGAGGATGCATCCCGCAGGCTAGTCGAGCAAAAACACGTGCGAGAGGATGCATCCCGCAGGCTAGTCGAGCAAAAACACGTGCGAGAGGATGCATCCCGCAGGCTAGTCGAGCAAAAACACGTGCGAGAGGATGCATCCCGCAGACTAGTCGAGTAAAAACACGTGCGAGAGGATGCTTCCCGCAGACTAGTCGAGTAAAAACACGTGCGAGAGGATGCTTCCCGCAGGCTAGTCGAGTAAAAACACGTGCGAGAGGATGCTTCCCGCAGACTAGTCGAGTAAAAACACGTGCGAGAGGATGCTTCCCGCAGGCTAGTCGAGTAAAAACACGTGCGAGAGGATGCATCCCGCAGGCTAGTCGAGTAAAAACACGTGCAAGAGGATGCTTCCCGCAGGCTAGTCGAGTAAAAACACGTGCGAGAGGATGCATCCCGCAGGCTAGTCGAGTAAAAACACGTGTGAGAGGATGCGTCCCGCAGGCTAGTCGAGCAAAAACACGTGCGAGAGGATGCATCCCGCAGGCTAGTCGAGCAAAAACACGTGCGAGAGGATGCATCCCGCAGGCTAGTAGAGCAAAAACACGTGCGAGAGGATGCATCCCGCAGGCTAGTCGAGCAAAAACACGTGCGAGAGGATTCATCCCGCAGGCTAGTCGAGTAAAAACACGTGCGAGAGGATGAATCCTGCAGGCTAGTCGAGCAAAAACACGTGCGAGAGGATGCATCCCGCAGACTAGTCGAGTAAAAACACGTGCGAGAGGATGCGTCCCGCAGGCTAGTCGAGTAAAAACACGTGCGAGAGGATGCATCCCGCAGGCTAGTCGAGTAAAAACTCGTGCGAGAGGATGCATCCTGCAGGCTAGTCGAGTAAAAACACGTGCGAGAGGATGCATCCCGCAGGCTAGTCGAGTAAAAACACGTGCGAGGTTTTGTGGGATGCGCATGCGCAGGTTTTTTGGGATGCGCATGCGCAGGTTTTTTGGGACGCGCATGGCTAGTCGAGCAAAAACACGTGCGAGAGGATGCATCCCGCAGGCTAGTCGAGCAAAAACACGTGCGAGAGGATGCATCCCGCAGGCTAGTCGAGCAAAAACACGTGCGAGAGGATGCATCCCGCAGGCTAGTCGAGTAAAAACACGTGCGAGAGGATGCATCCCGCAGGCTACTCGAGTAAAAACACGTGCGAGAGGATGCATCCCAAAGGCTAGTCGAGTAAAAACACGTGCGAGGTTTTGTGGGATGCGCATGCGCAGGTTTTTTGGGATGCGCATGGCTAGTCGAGCAAAAACACGTGCGAGAGGATGCATCCCGCAGGCTAGTCGAGCAAAAACACGTGCGAGAGGATGCATCCCGCAGGCTAGTCGAGCAAAAACACGTGCGAGAGGATGCATCCCGCAGGCTAGTCGAGCAAAAACACGTGCGAGAGGATGCATCCCGCAGGCTAGTCGAGCAAAAACACGTGCGAGAGGATGCATCCCGCAGACTAGTCGAGTAAAAACACGTGCGAGAGGATGCATCCCGCAGGCTAGTCGAGCAAAAACACGTGCGAGAGGATTCATCCCGCAGGCTAGTAGAGAAAAAACACGTGCGAGAGGATGAATCCTGCAGGCTAGTCGAGCAAAAACACGTGCGAGAGGATGCATCCCGCAGGCTAGTCGAGTAAAAGCACGTGCGAGAGGATGAATCCCGCAGGCTAGTCGAGTAAAAACACGTGCGAGAGGATGCATCCCGCAGGCTAGTCGAGCAAAAACACGTGCGAGAGGATGCATCCCGCAGGCTAGTCGAGTAAAAACACGTGCGAGAGGATGCATCCCGCAGGCTAGTCGAGCAAAAACACGTGCGAGAGGATGCATCCCGCAGGCTAGTCGAGTAAAAACACGTGCGAAGTTTTGTGGGATGCGCATGCGCAGGTTTTGTGGGATGCGCATGCGCAGGTTTTTTGGGATGCGCATGGCTAGTCGAGTAAAAACACGTGCGAGAGGATGCATCCCGCAGGCTAGTCGAGCAAAAACACGTGCGAGAGGATGCATCCCGCAGGCTAGTCGAGCAAAAACACGTGCGAGAGGATGCATCCCGCAGGCTAGTCGAGCAAAAACACGTGCGAGAGGATGCATCCCGCAGGCTAGTCGAGCAAAAACACGTGCGAGAGGATGCATCCCGCAGACTAGTCGAGTAAAAACACGTGCGAGAGGATGCGTCCCGCAGGCTAGTCGACTAAAAACACGTGCGAGAGGATGCATCCCGCAGGCTAGTCGAGTAAAAACACGTGCGAGAGGATGAATCCTGCAGGCTAGTCAAGCAAAAACACGTGCGAGAGGATGCATCCCGCAGGCTAGTCGAGTAAAAGCACGTGCGAGAGGATGAATCCCGCAGGCTAGTCGAGTAAAAACACGTGCGAGAGGATGCATCCCGCAGGCTAGTCGAGCAAAAACACGTGCGAGAGGATGCATCCCGCAGGCTAGTCGAGTAAAAACACGTGCGAGAGGATGCATCTCGCAGGCTAGTCGAGCAAAAACACGTGCGAGAGGATGCATCCCGCAGGCTAGTCGAGCAAAAACACGTAGGAGAGGATGCATCCCGCAGGCTAGTCAAGTAAAAACACGTGCGAGAGGATGCATCCCGCAGGCTAGTCGAGCACAAACACGTGCGAGAGGATGCATCCCGCTGGCTAGTCGAGCAAATACACGTGCGAGAGGATGCATCCCGCAGGCTAGTCAAGTAGAACACGTGCGAGAGGATGCATCCCGCAGGCTAGTCGAGCACAAACACGTGCGAGAGGATGCATCCCGCAGGCTAGTCGAGCAAAAACACGTGCGAGAGGATGCATCCCGCAGTCTAGTCGAGTAAAAACACGTGCGAGAGGATGCATCCCGCAGGCTAGTCGAGTAAAAACACGTGCGAAGTTTTGTGGGATGCGCATGCGCAGGTTTTGTGGGATGCGCATGCGCAGGTTTTTTGGGATGCGCATGCACAGGTTTTTTGGGATGCGCATGGCTAGTCGAGCAAAAACACGTGCGAGAGGATGCATCCCGCAGGCTAGTCGAGCAAAAACACGTGCGAGAGGATGCATCCCGCAGGCTAGTCGAGGAAAAACACGTGCGAGAGGATGCATCCCGCAGGCTAGTCGAGCAAAAACACGTGCGAGAGGATGCATCCCGCAGGCTAGTCGAGCAAAAACACGTGCGAGAGGATGCATCCCGCAGGCTAGTCGAGCAAAAACACGTGCGAGAGGATGCATCCCGCAGGCTAGTCGAGTAAAAACACGTGCGAGAGGATGCATCCCGCAGGCTAGTCGAGTAAAAACACGTGCGAGAGGATGCATCCCGCAGGGTAGTCGAGCAAAAACACGTGCGAGAGGATGCATCCCGCAGGCTAGTCGAGTAAAAACACGTGCGAGAGGATGCATCGCGCAGGCTAGTCGAGCAAAAACACGTGCGAGAGGATGCATCCCGCAGGCTAGTCGAGCAAAAACACGTGCGAGAGGATGCATCCCGCAGGCTAGTCGAGTAAAAACACGTGCGAGAGGATGCATCCCGCAGGCTAGTCGAGCACAAACACGTGCGAGAGGATGCATCCCGCAGGCTAGTCGAGCAAAAACACGTGCGAGAGGATGCATCCCGCAGGCTAGTCGAGCAAAAACAGGTGCGAGAGGATGCATCCCGCAGGCTAGTCGAGCAAAAACACGTGCGAGAGGATGCATCCCGCAGGCTAGTCGAGTAAACACACGTGCGAGAGGATGCATCGCGCAGGCTAGTCGAGCAAAAACACGTGCGAGAGGATGCATCCCGCAGGCTAGTCGAGCACAAACACGTGCGAGAGGATGCATCCCGCAGGCTAGTCGAGCAAAAACACGTGCGAGAGGATGCATCCCGCAGGCTAGTCGAGCAAAAACAGGTGCGAGAGGATGCATCCCGTAGGCTAGTCGAGCAAAATCACGTGCGAGAGGATGCATCCCGCAGGCTAGTCGAGCAAAAACACATGCGAGAGGATGCATCCCGCAGGCTAGTCGAGTAAAAACACGTGCGAGAGGATGCATCCCGCAGGCTAGTCGAGCAAAAACACGTGCGAGAGGATGCATCCCGCAGGCTAGTCGAGTAAAAACACGTGCGAGAGGATGCATCCCGCAGGCTAGTCGAGCACAAACACGTGCGAGAGGATGCATCCCGCAGGCTAGTCGAGCAAAAACACGTGCGAGAGGATGCATCCCGCAGGCTAGTCGAGCAAAAACACGTGCGAGAGGATGCATCCCGCAGGCTAGTCGAGCAAAAACACGTGCGAGAGGATGCATCCCGCAGGCTAGTCGAGTAAAAACACGTGCGAGAGGATGCATCCCGCAGGCTAGTCGAGTAAAAACACGTGCGAAAGGATGCATCCCGCAGGCTAGTCGAGCACAAACACGTGCGAGGTTTTGTGGGATGCGCATGCGCAGGTTTTGTGGGATGCGCATGCGCAGGTTTTTTGGGATGCGCATGCGCAGGTTTTTTGGGATGCGCATGCGCAGGTTTTTTGGGATGCGCATGGCTAGTCGAGCAAAAACACGTGCGAGAGGATGCATCCCGCAGGGTAGTCGAGTAAAAACACGTGCGAGAGGATGCATCCCGCAGGCTACTCGAGTAAAAACACGTGCGAGAGGATGCATCGCGCAGGCTAGTCGAGCAAAAACACGTGCGAGAGGATGCATCCCGCAGGCTAGTCGAGCAAAAACACGTGCGAGAGGATGCATCCCGCAGGCTAGTCGAGTAAAAACACGTGCGAGAGGATGCATCCCGCAGGCTAGTCGAGCACAAACACGTGCGAGAGGATGCATCCCGCAGGCTAGTCGAGCAAAAACACGTGCGAGAGGATGCATCCCGCAGGCTAGTCGAGTAAAAACACGTGCGAGAGGATGCATCCCGCAAGCTAGTCGAGCACAAACACGTGCGAGGTTTTGTGGGATGCGCATGCGCAGGTTTTGTGGGATGCGCATGCGCAGATTTTTTGGGATGCGCATGCGCAGGTTTTTTGGGATGCGCATGGCTAGTCGAGCAAAAACACGTGCGAGAGGATGCATCCCGCAGGCTAGTCGAGTAAAAACACGTGCGAGGTTTTGTGGGATGCGCATGCGCAGGTTTCGTGGGATGCGCATGCGCAGGTTTTTTGGGATGCGCATGCGCAGGTTTTTTGGGATGCGCATGGCTAGTCGAGCAAAAACACGTGCGAGAGGATGCATCCCGCAGGGTAGTCGAGTAAAAACACGTGCGAGAGGATGCATCCCGCAGGCTAGTCGAGTAAAAACTCGTGCGAGAGGATGCATCCCGCAGGCTAGTCGAGCAAAAACACGTGCGAGAGGATGCATCCCGCAGGCTAGTCGAGCAAAAACACGTGCGAGAGGATGCATCCCGCAGGCTAGTCGAGTAAAAACACGTGCGAGAGGATGCATCCCGCAGGCTAGTCGAGCACAAACACGTGCGAGAGGATGCATCCCGCAGGCTAGTCGAGCAAAAACACGTGCGAGAGGATGCATCCCGCAGGCTAGTCGAGCAAAAACACGTGCGAGAGGATGCATCCCGCAGGCTAGTCGAGTAAAAACACGTGCGAGAGGATGCATCCCGCAGGCTAGTCGAGTAAAAACACGTGCGAAAGGATGCATCCCGCAGGCTAGTCGAGCACAAACACGTGCGAGGTTTTGTGGGATGCGCATGCGCAGGTTTTGTGGGATGCGCATGCGCAGGTTTTTTGGGATGCGCATGCGCAGGTTTTTTGGGATGCGCATGGCTAGTCGAGCAAAAACACGTGCGAGAGGATGCATCCCGCAGGGTAGTCGAGTAAAAACACGTGCGAGAGGATGCATCCCGCAGGCTACTCGAGTAAAAACACGTGCGAGAGGATGCATCGCGCAGGCTAGTCGAGCAAAAACACGTGCGAGAGGATGCATCCCGCAGGCTAGTCGAGCAAAAACACGTGCGAGAGGATGCATCCCGCAGGCTAGTCGAGTAAAAACACGTGCGAGAGGATGCATCCCGCAGGCTAGTCGAGCACAAACACGTGCGAGAGGATGCATCCCGCAGGCTAGTCGAGCAAAAACACGTGCGAGAGGATGCATCCCGCAGGCTAGTCGAGCAAAAACAGGTGCGAGAGGATGCATCCCGCAGGCTAGTCGAGCACAAACACGTGCGAGAGGATGCATCCCGCAGGCTAGTCGAACAAAAACACGTGCGAGAGGATGCATCCCGCAGGCTAGTCGAGCAAAAACACGTGCGAGACGATGCATCCCGCAGGCTAGTCGAGTAAAAACACGTGCGAGAGGATGCATCCCGCAGGCTAGTCGAGTAAAAACACGTGCGAAAGGATGCATCCCGCAGGCTAGTCGAGCACAAACACGTGCGAGGTTTTGTGGGATGCGCATGCGCAGGTTTTGTGGGATGCGCATGCGCAGGTTTTTTGGGATGCGCATGCGCAGGTTTTTTGGGATGCGCATGGCTAGTCGAGCAAAAACACGTGCGAGAGGATGCATCCCGCAGGGTAGTCGAGTAAAAACACGTGCGAGAGGATGCATCCCGCAGGCTACTCGAGTAAAAACACGTGCGAGAGGATGCATCGCGCAGGCTAGTCGAGCAAAAACACGTGCGAGAGGATGCATCCCGCAGGCTAGTCGAGCAAAAACACGTGCGAGAGGATGCATCCCGCAGGCTAGTCGAGTAAAAACACGTGCGAGAGGATGCATCCCGCAGGCTAGTCGAGCACAAACACGTGCGAGAGGATGCATCCCGCAGGCTAGTCGAGCAAAAACACGTGCGAGAGGATGCATCCCGCAGGCTAGTCGAGCAAAAACAGGTGCGAGAGGATGCATCCCGCAGGCTAGTCGAGCAAAAACACGTGCGAGAGGATGCATCCCGCAGGCTAGTCGAGTAAACACACGTGCGAGAGGATGCATCGCGCAGGCTAGTCGAGCAAAAACACGTGCGAGAGGATGCATCCCGCAGGCTAGTCGAGCACAAACACGTGCGAGAGGATGCATCCCGTAGGCTAGTCGAGCAAAAACACGTGCGAGAGGATGCATCCCGCAGGCTAGTCGAGCAAAAACAGGTGCGAGAGGATGCATCCCGTAGGCTAGTCGAGCAAAATCACGTGCGAGAGGATGCATCCCGCAGGCTAGTCGAGCAAAAACACATGCGAGAGGATGCATCCCGCAGGCTAGTCGAGTAAAAACACGTGCGAGAGGATGCATCCCGCAGGCTAGTCGAGCAAAAACACGTGCGAGAGGATGCATCCCGCAGGCTAGTCGAGCAAAAACACGTGCGAGAGGATGCATCCCGCAGGGTAGTCGAGTAAAAACACGTGCGAGAGGATGCATCCCGCAGGCTACTCGAGTAAAAACACGTGCGAGAGGATGCATCGCGCAGGCTAGTCGAGCAAAAACACGTGCGAGAGGATGCATCCCGCAGGCTAGTCGAGCAAAAACACGTGCGAGAGGATGCATCCCGCAGGCTAGTCGAGTAAAAACACGTGCGAGAGGATGCATCCCGCAGGCTAGTCGAGCACAAACACGTGCGAGAGGATGCATCCCGCAGGCTAGTCGAGCAAAAACACGTGCGAGAGGATGCATCCCGCAGGCTAGTCGAGCAAAAACAGGTGCGAGAGGATGCATCCCGCAGGCTAGTCGAGCAAAAACACGTGCGAGAGGATGCATCCCGCAGGCTAGTCGAGTAAACACACGTGCGAGAGGATGCATCGCGCAGGCTAGTCGAGCAAAAACACGTGCGAGAGGATGCATCCCGCAGGCTAGTCGAGCACAAACACGGGCGAGAGGATGCATCCCGCAGGCTAGTCGAGCAAAAACACGTGCGAGAGGATGCATCCCGCAGGCTAGTCGAGCAAAAACAGGTGCGAGAGGATGCATCCCGTAGGCTAGTCGAGCAAAATCACGTGCGAGAGGATGCATCCCGCAGGCTAGTCGAGCAAAAACACATGCGAGAGGATGCATCCCGCAGGCTAGTCGAGTAAAAACACGTGCGAGAGGATGCATCCCGCAGGCTAGTCGAGCACAAACACGTGCGAGGTTTTGTGGGATGCGCATGCGCAGGTTTTGTGGGATGCGCATGCGCAGATTTTTTGGGATGCGCATGCGCAGGTTTTTTGGGATGCGCATGGCTAGTCGAGCAAAAACACGTGCGAGAGGATGCATCCCGCAGGCTAGTCGAGTAAAAACACGTGCGAGAGGATGCATCCCGCAGGCTAGTCGAGTAAAAACACGTGCGAGGTTTTGTGGGATGCGCATGCGCAGGTTTCGTGGGATGCGCATGCGCAGGTTTTTTGGGATGCGCATGCGCAGGTTTTTTGGGATGCGCATGGCTAGTCGAGCAAAAACACGTGCGGGAGGATGCATCCCGCAGGCTAGTCGAGTAAAAACACGTGCGAGAGGATGCATCCCGCAGGATAGTCGAGTAAAAACACGTGCGAGGTTTTGTGGGATGCGCATGCGCAGGTTTCGTGGGATGCGCATGCGCAGGTTTTTTGGGATGCGCATGCGCAGGTTTTTTGGGATGCGCATGCGCAGGTTTTTTGGGATGCGCATGGCTAGTCGAGCAAAAACACGTGCGGGAGGATGCATCCCGCAGGCTAGTCGAGTAAAAACACGTGCGAGAGGATGCATCCCGCAGGCTAGTCGAGTAAAAACACGTGCGAGGTTTTGTGGGATGCGCATGCGCAGGTTTTTTGGGATGCGCATGCGCAGGTTTTTTGGGATGCGCATGCGCAGGTTTTTTGGGATGCGCATGGCTAGTCGAGCAAAAACACGTGCGGGAGGATGCATCCCGCAGGCTAGTCGAGTAAAAACACGTGCGAGAGGATGCATCCCGCAGGCTAGTCGAGCACAAACACGTGCGAGAGGATGCATCCCGCAGGCTAGTCGAGCAAAAACACGTGCGAGAGGATGCATCCCGCAGGCTAGTCGAGCAAAAACACGTGCGAGAGGATGCATCCCGCAGGCTAGTCGAGTAAAAACACGTGCGAGAGGATGCATCCCGCAGGCTAGTCGAGCAAAAACACGTGCGAGAGGATGCATCCCGCAGGCTAGTCGAGTAAAAACACGTGCGAGAGGATGCATCCCGCAGGCTAGACGAGTAAAAACACGTGCGAAAGGATGCATCCCGCAGGCTAGTCGAGCACAAACACGTGCGAGGTTTTGTGGGATGCGCATGCGCAGGTTTTGTGGGATGCGCATGCGCAGGTTTTTTGGGATGCGCATGCGCAGGTTTTTTGGGATGCGCATGGCTAGTCGAGCAAAAACACGTGCGAGAGGATGCATCCCGCAGGGTAGTCGAGTAAAAACACGTGCGAGAGGATGCATCCCGCAGGCTACTCGAGTAAAAACACGTGCGAGAGGATGCATCGCGCAGGCTAGTCGAGCAAAAACACGTGCGAGAGGATGCATCCCGCAGGCTAGACGAGCAAAAACACGTGCGAGAGGATGCATCCCGCAGGCTAGTCGAGTAAAAACACGTGCGAGAGGATGCATCCCGCAGGCTAGTCGAGCACAAACACGTGCGAGAGGATGCATCCCGCAGGCTAGTCGAGCAAAAACACGTGCGAGAGGATGCATCCCGCAGGCTAGTCGAGCAAAAACAGGTGCGAGAGGATGCATCCCGCAGGCTAGTCGAGCACAAACACGTGCGAGAGGATGCATCCCGCAGGCTAGTCGAACAAAAACACGTGCGAGAGGATGCATCCCGCAGGCTAGTCGAGCAAAAACATGTGCGAGACGATGCATCCCGCAGGCTAGTCGAGTAAAAACACGTGCGAGAGGATGCATCCCGCAGGCTAGTCGAGTAAAAACACGTGCGAAAGGATGCATCCCGCATGGCTAGTCGAGCAAAAACACGTGCGAGAGGATGCATCCCGCAGGGTAGTCGAGTAAAAACACGTGCGATAGGATGCATCCCGCAGGCTACTCGAGTAAAAACACGTGCGAGAGGATGCATCGCGCAGGCTAGTCGAGCAAAAACCCGTGCGAGAGGGTGCATCCCGCAGGCTAGTCGAGCAAAAACACGTGCGAGAGGATGCATCCCGCAGGCTAGTCGAGTAAAAACACGTGCGAGAGGATGCATCCCGCAGGCTAGTCGAGCACAAACACGTGCGAGAGGATGCATCCCGCAGGCTAGTCGAGCAAAAACACGTGCGAGAGGATGCATCCCGCAGGCTAGTCGAGCAAAAACAGGTGCGAGAGGATGCATCCCGCAGGCTAGTCGAGCAAAAACACGTGCGAGAGGATGCATCCCGCAGGCTAGTCGAGTAAACACACGTGCGAGAGGATGCATCGCGCAGGCTAGTCGAGCAAAAACACGTGCGAGAGGATGCATCCCGCAGGCTAGTCGAGCACAAACACGTGCGAGAGGATGCATCCCGCAGGCTAGTCGAGCAAAAACACGTGCGAGAGGATGCATCCCGCAGGCTAGTCGAGCAAAAACAGGTGCGAGAGGATGCATCCCGTAGGCTAGTCGAGCAAAATCACGTGCGAGAGGATGCATCCCGCAGGCTAGTCGAGCAAAAACACATGCGAGAGGATGCATCCCGCAGGCTAGTCGAGTAAAAACACGTGCGAGAGGATGCATCCCGCAGGCTAGTCGAGCAAAAACACGTGCGAGAGGATGCATCCCGCAGGCTAGTCGAGTAAAAACACGTGCGAGAGGATGCATCCCGCAGGCTAGTCGAGCACAAACACGTGCGAGAGGATGCATCCCGCAGGCTAGTCGAGCAAAAACACGTGCGAGAGGATGCATCCCGCAGGCTAGTCGAGCAAAAACAGGTGCGAGAGGATGCATCCCGCAGGCTAGTCGAGCACAAACACGTGCGAGAGGATGCATCCCGCAGGCTAGTCGAGCAAAAACACGTGCGAGAGGATGCATCCCGCAGGCTAGTCGAGCAAAAACACGTGCGAGAGGATGCATCCCGCAGGCTAGTCGAGTAAAAACACGTGCGAGAGGATGCATCCCGCAGGCTAGTCGAGTAAAAACACGTGCGAGGTTTTGTGGGATGCGCATGCGCAGGTTTCGTGGGATGCGCATGCGCAGGTTTTTTGGGATGCGCATGCGCAGGTTTTTTGGGATGCGCATGGCTAGTCGAGCAAAAACACGTGCGGGAGGATGCATCCCGCAGGCTAGTCGAGTAAAAACACGTGCGAGAGGATGCATCCCGCAGGATAGTCGAGTAAAAACACGTGCGAGGTTTTGTGGGATGCGCATGCGCAGGTTTCGTGGGATGCGCATGCGCAGGTTTTTTGGGATGCGCATGCGCAGGTTTTTTGGGATGCGCATGCGCAGGTTTTTTGGGATGCGCATGGCTAGTCGAGCAAAAACACGTGCGGGAGGATGCATCCCGCAGGCTAGTCGAGTAAAAACACGTGCGAGAGGATGCATCCCGCATGGCTAGTCGAGCAAAAACACGTGCGAGAGGATGCATCCCGCAGGGTAGTCGAGTAAAAACACGTGCGATAGGATGCATCCCGCAGGCTACTCGAGTAAAAACACGTGCGAGAGGATGCATCGCGCAGGCTAGTCGAGCAAAAACCCGTGCGAGAGGGTGCATCCCGCAGGCTAGTCGAGCAAAAACACGTGCGAGAGGATGCATCCCGCAGGCTAGTCGAGTAAAAACACGTGCGAGAGGATGCATCCCGCAGGCTAGTCGAGCACAAACACGTGCGAGAGGATGCATCCCGCAGGCTAGTCGAGCAAAAACACGTGCGAGAGGATGCATCCCGCAGGCTAGTCGAGCAAAAACAGGTGCGAGAGGATGCATCCCGCAGGCTAGTCGAGCAAAAACACGTGCGAGAGGATGCATCCCGCAGGCTAGTCGAGTAAACACACGTGCGAGAGGATGCATCGCGCAGGCTAGTCGAGCAAAAACACGTGCGAGAGGATGCATCCCGCAGGCTAGTCGAGCACAAACACGTGCGAGAGGATGCATCCCGCAGGCTAGTCGAGCAAAAACACGTGCGAGAGGATGCATCCCGCAGGCTAGTCGAGCAAAAACAGGTGCGAGAGGATGCATCCCGTAGGCTAGTCGAGCAAAATCACGTGCGAGAGGATGCATCCCGCAGGCTAGTCGAGCAAAAACACATGCGAGAGGATGCATCCCGCAGGCTAGTCGAGTAAAAACACGTGCGAGAGGATGCATCCCGCAGGCTAGTCGAGCAAAAACACGTGCGAGAGGATGCATCCCGCAGGCTAGTCGAGTAAAAACACGTGCGAGAGGATGCATCCCGCAGGCTAGTCGAGCACAAACACGTGCGAGAGGATGCATCCCGCAGGCTAGTCGAGCAAAAACACGTGCGAGAGGATGCATCCCGCAGGCTAGTCGAGCAAAAACAGGTGCGAGAGGATGCATCCCGCAGGCTAGTCGAGCACAAACACGTGCGAGAGGATGCATCCCGCAGGCTAGTCGAGCAAAAACACGTGCGAGAGGATGCATCCCGCAGGCTAGTCGAGCAAAAACACGTGCGAGAGGATGCATCCCGCAGGCTAGTCGAGTAAAAACACGTGCGAGAGGATGCATCCCGCAGGCTAGTCGAGTAAAAACACGTGCGAGGTTTTGTGGGATGCGCATGCGCAGGTTTCGTGGGATGCGCATGCGCAGGTTTTTTGGGATGCGCATGCGCAGGTTTTTTGGGATGCGCATGGCTAGTCGAGCAAAAACACGTGCGGGAGGATGCATCCCGCAGGCTAGTCGAGTAAAAACACGTGCGAGAGGATGCATCCCGCAGGATAGTCGAGTAAAAACACGTGCGAGGTTTCGTGATGCGCATGCGCAGGTTTCGTGGGATGCGCATGCGCAGGTTTTTTGGGATGCGCATGCGCAGGTTTTTTGGGATGCGCATGCGCAGGTTTTTTGGGATGCGCATGGCTAGTCGAGCAAAAACACGTGCGGGAGGATGCATCCCGCAGGCTAGTCGAGTAAAAACACGTGCGAGAGGATGCATCCCGCAGGCTAGTCGAGTAAAAACACGTGCGAGGTTTTGTGGGATGCGCATGCGCAGGTTTTTTGGGATGCGCATGCGCAGGTTTTTTGGGATGCGCATGCGCAGGTTTTTTGGGATGCGCATGGCTAGTCGAGCAAAAACACGTGCGGGAGGATGCATCCCGCAGGCTAGTCGAGTAAAAACACGTGCGAGAGGATGCATCCCGCAGGCTAGTCGAGCACAAACACGTGCGAGAGGATGCATCCCGCAGGCTAGTCGAGCAAAAACACGTGCGAGAGGATGCATCCCGCAGGCTAGTCGAGCAAAAACACGTGCGAGAGGATGCATCCCGCAGGCTAGTCGAGTAAAAACACGTGCGAGAGGATGCATCCCGCAGGCTAGTCGAGCAAAAACACGTGCGAGAGGATGCATCCCGCAGGCTAGTCGAGTAAAAACACGTGCGAGAGGATGCATCCCGCAGGCTAGACGAGTAAAAACACGTGCGAAAGGATGCATCCCGCAGGCTAGTCGAGCACAAACACGTGCGAGGTTTTGTGGGATGCGCATGCGCAGGTTTTGTGGGATGCGCATGCGCAGGTTTTTTGGGATGCGCATGCGCAGGTTTTTTGGGATGCGCATGGCTAGTCGAGCAAAAACACGTGCGAGAGGATGCATCCCGCAGGGTAGTCGAGTAAAAACACGTGCGAGAGGATGCATCCCGCAGGCTACTCGAGTAAAAACACGTGCGAGAGGATGCATCGCGCAGGCTAGTCGAGCAAAAACACGTGCGAGAGGATGCATCCCGCAGGCTAGTCGAGCAAAAACACGTGCGAGAGGATGCATCCCGCAGGCTAGTCGAGTAAAAACACGTGCGAGAGGATGCATCCCGCAGGCTAGTCGAGCACAAACACGTGCGAGAGGATGCATCCCGCAGGCTAGTCGAGCAAAAACACGTGCGAGAGGATGCATCCCGCAGGCTAGTCGAGCAAAAACAGGTGCGAGAGGATGCATCCCGCAGGCTAGTCGAGCACAAACACGTGCGAGAGGATGCATCCCGCAGGCTAGTCGAACAAAAACACGTGCGAGAGGATGCATCCCGCAGGCTAGTCGAGCAAAAACACGTGCGAGACGATGCATCCCGCAGGCTAGTCGAGTAAAAACACGTGCGAGAGGATGCATCCCGCAGGCTAGTCGAGTAAAAACACGTGCGAAAGGATGCATCCCGCATGGCTAGTCGAGCAAAAACACGTGCGAGAGGATGCATCCCGCAGGGTAGTCGAGTAAAAACACGTGCGATAGGATGCATCCCGCAGGCTACTCGAGTAAAAACACGTGCGAGAGGATGCATCGCGCAGGCTAGTCGAGCAAAAACACGTGCGAGAGGGTGCATCCCGCAGGCTAGTCGAGCAAAAACACGTGCGAGAGGATGCATCCCGCAGGCTAGTCGAGTAAAAACACGTGCGAGAGGATGCATCCCGCAGGCTAGTCGAGCACAAACACGTGCGAGAGGATGCATCCCGCAGGCTAGTCGAGCAAAAACACGTGCGAGAGGATGCATCCCGCAGGCTAGTCGAGCAAAAACAGGTGCGAGAGGATGCATCCCGCAGGCTAGTCGAGCAAAAACACGTGCGAGAGGATGCATCCCGCAGGCTAGTCGAGTAAACACACGTGCGAGAGGATGCATCGCGCAGGCTAGTCGAGCAAAAACACGTGCGAGAGGATGCATCCCGCAGGCTAGTCGAGCACAAACACGTGCGAGAGGATGCATCCCGCAGGCTAGTCGAGCAAAAACACGTGCGAGAGGATGCATCCCGCAGGCTAGTCGAGCAAAAACAGGTGCGAGAGGATGCATCCCGTAGGCTAGTCGAGCAAAATCACGTGCGAGAGGATGCATCCCGCAGGCTAGTCGAGCAAAAACACATGCGAGAGGATGCATCCCGCAGGCTAGTCGAGTAAAAACACGTGCGAGAGGATGCATCCCGCAGGCTAGTCGAGCAAAAACACGTGCGAGAGGATGCATCCCGCAGGCTAGTCGAGTAAAAACACGTGCGAGAGGATGCATCCCGCAGGCTAGTCGAGCACAAACACGTGCGAGAGGATGCATCCCGCAGGCTAGTCGAGCAAAAACACGTGCGAGAGGATGCATCCCGCAGGCTAGTCGAGCAAAAACAGGTGCGAGAGGATGCATCCCGCAGGCTAGTCGAGCACAAACACGTGCGAGAGGATGCATCCCGCAGGCTAGTCGAGCAAAAACACGTGCGAGAGGATGCATCCCGCAGGCTAGTCGAGCAAAAACACGTGCGAGAGGATGCATCCCGCAGGCTAGTCGAGTAAAAACACGTGCGAGAGGATGCATCCCGCAGGCTAGTCGAGTAAAAACACGTGCGAAAGGATGCATCCCGCAGGCTAGTCGAGCACAAACACGTGCGAGGTTTTGTGGGATGCGCATGCGCAGGTTTTGTGGGATGCGCATGCGCAGGTTTTTTGGGATGCGCATGCGCAGGTTTTTTGGGATGCGCATGGCTAGTCGAGCAAAAACACGTGCGAGAGGATGCATCCCGCAGGGTAGTCGAGTAAAAACACGTGCGAGAGGATGCATCCCGCAGGCTACTCGAGTAAAAACACGTGCGAGAGGATGCATCGCGCAGGCTAGTCGAGCAAAAACACGTGCGAGAGGATGCATCCCGCAGGCTAGTCGAGCAAAAACACGTGCGAGAGGATGCATCCCGCAGGCTAGTCGAGTAAAAACACGTGCGAGAGGATGCATCCCGCAGGCTAGTCGAGCACAAACACGTGCGAGAGGATGCATCCCGCAGGCTAGTCGAGCAAAAACACGTGCGAGAGGATGCATCCCGCAGGCTAGTCGAGCAAAAACAGGTGCGAGAGGATGCATCCCGCAGGCTAGTCGAGCAAAAACACGTGCGAGAGGATGCATCCCGCAGGCTAGTCGAGTAAACACACGTGCGAGAGGATGCATCGCGCAGGCTAGTCGAGCAAAAACACGTGCGAGAGGATGCATCCCGCAGGCTAGTCGAGCACAAACACGGGCGAGAGGATGCATCCCGCAGGCTAGTCGAGCAAAAACACGTGCGAGAGGATGCATCCCGCAGGCTAGTCGAGCAAAAACAGGTGCGAGAGGATGCATCCCGTAGGCTAGTCGAGCAAAATCACGTGCGAGAGGATGCATCCCGCAGGCTAGTCGAGTAAAAACACGTGCGAGAGGATGCATCCCGCAGGCTAGTCGAGTAAAAACACGTGCGAAAGGATGCATCCCGCAGGCTAGTCGAGCACAAACACGTGCGAGGTTTTGTGGGATGCGCATGCGCAGGTTTTGTGGGATGCGCATGCGCAGGTTTTTTGGGATGCGCATGCGCAGGTTTTTTGGGATGCGCATGGCTAGTCGAGCAAAAACACGTGCGAGAGGATGCATCCCGCAGGGTAGTCGAGTAAAAACACGTGCGAGAGGATGCATCCCGCAGGCTACTCGAGTAAAAACACGTGCGAGAGGATGCATCGCGCAGGCTAGTCGAGCAAAAACACGTGCGAGAGGATGCATCCCGCAGGCTAGTCGAGCAAAAACACGTGCGAGAGGATGCATCCCGCAGGCTAGTCGAGTAAAAACACGTGCGAGAGGATGCATCCCGCAGGCTAGTCGAGCACAAACACGTGCGAGAGGATGCATCCCGCAGGCTAGTCGAGCAAAAACACGTGCGAGAGGATGCATCCCGCAGGCTAGTCGAGCAAAAACAGGTGCGAGAGGATGCATCCCGCAGGCTAGTCGAGCAAAAACACGTGCGAGAGGATGCATCCCGCAGGCTAGTCGAGTAAACACACGTGCGAGAGGATGCATCGCGCAGGCTAGTCGAGCAAAAACACGTGCGAGAGGATGCATCCCGCAGGCTAGTCGAGCACAAACACGGGCGAGAGGATGCATCCCGCAGGCTAGTCGAGCAAAAACACGTGCGAGAGGATGCATCCCGCAGGCTAGTCGAGCAAAAACAGGTGCGAGAGGATGCATCCCGTAGGCTAGTCGAGCAAAATCACGTGCGAGAGGATGCATCCCGCAGGCTAGTCGAGCAAAAACACATGCGAGAGGATGCATCCCGCAGGCTAGTCGAGTAAAAACACGTGCGAGAGGATGCATCCCGCAGGCTAGTCGAGCACAAACACGTGCGAGGTTTTGTGGGATGCGCATGCGCAGGTTTTGTGGGATGCGCATGCGCAGATTTTTTGGGATGCGCATGCGCAGGTTTTTTGGGATGCGCATGGCTAGTCGAGCAAAAACACGTGCGAGAGGATGCATCCCGCAGGCTAGTCGAGTAAAAACACGTGCGAGAGGATGCATCCCGCAGGCTAGTCGAGTAAAAACACGTGCGAGGTTTTGTGGGATGCGCATGCGCAGGTTTCGTGGGATGCGCATGCGCAGGTTTTTTGGGATGCGCATGCGCAGGTTTTTTGGGATGCGCATGGCTAGTCGAGCAAAAACACGTGCGGGAGGATGCATCCCGCAGGCTAGTCGAGTAAAAACACGTGCGAGAGGATGCATCCCGCAGGCTAGTCGAGTAAAAACACGTGCGAGGTTTTGTGGGATGCGCATACGCAGGTTTTGTGGGATGCGCATGCGCAGGTTTTTTGGGATGCGCATGCGCAGGTTTTTTGGGATGCGCATGCGCAGGTTTTTTGGGATGCGCATGGCTAGTCGAGCAAAAACACGTGCGAGAGGATGCATCCCGCAGGGTAGTCGAGTAAAAACACGTGCGAGAGGATGCATCCCGCAGGCTAGTCGAGTAAAAACTCGTGCGAGAGGATGCATCCCGCAGGCTAGTCGAGCAAAAACACGTGCGAGAGGATGCATCCCGCAGGCTAGTCGAGCAAAAACACGTGCGAGAGGATGCATCCCGCAGGCTAGTCGAGTAAAAACACGTGCGAGAGGATGCATCCCGCAGGCTAGTCGAGCACAAACACGTGCGAGAGGATGCATCCCGCAGGCTAGTCGAGCAAAAACACGTGCGAGAGGATGCATCCCGCAGGCTAGTCGAGCAAAAACGCGTGCGAGAGGATGCATCCCGCAGGCTAGTCGAGTAAAAACACGTGCGAGAGGATGCATCCCGCAGGCTTGTCGAGTAAAAACACGTGCGAAAGGATGCATCCCGCAGGCTAGTCGAGCACAAACACGTGCGAGGTTTTGTGGGATGCGCATGCGCAGGTTTTGTGGGATGCGCATGCGCAGGTTTTTTGGGATGCGCATGCGCAGGTTTTTTGGGATGCGCATGGCTAGTCGAGCAAAAACACGTGCGAGAGGATGCATCCCGCAGGGTAGTCGAGTAAAAACACGTGCGAGAGGATGCATCCCGCAGGCGACTCGAGTAAAAACACGTGCGAGAGGATGCATCGCGCAGGCTAGTCGAGCAAAAACACGTGCGAGAGGATGCATCCCGCAGGCTAGTCGAGCAAAAACACGTGCGAGAGGATGCATCCCGCAGGCTAGTCGAGTAAAAACACGTGCGAGAGGATGCATCCCGCAGGCTAGTCGAGCACAAACACGTGCGAGAGGATGCATCCCGCAGGCTAGTCGAGCAAAAACACGTGCGAGAGGATGCATCCCGCAGGCTAGTCGAGCAAAAACAGGTGCGAGAGGATGCATCCCGCAGGCTAGTCGAGCACAAACACGTGCGAGAGGATGCATCCCGCAGGCTAGTCGAACAAAAACACGTGCGAGAGGATGCACCCGCACGCTAGTCGAGCAAAAACACGTGCGAGACGATGCATCCCGCAGGCTAGTCGAGTAAAAACACGTGCGAGAGGATGCATCCCGCAGGCTAGTCGAGTAAAAACACGTGCGAAAGGATGCATCCCGCAGGCTAGTCGAGCACAAACACGTGCGAGGTTTTGTGGGATGCGCATGCGCAGGTTTTGTGGGATGCGCATGCGCAGGTTTTTTGGGATGCGCATGCGCAGGTTTTTTGGGATGCGCATGGCTAGTCGAGCAAAAACACGTGCGAGAGGATGCATCCCGCAGGGTAGTCGAGTAAAAACACGTGCGAGAGGATGCATCCCGCAGGCTACTCGAGTAAAAACACGTGCGAGAGGATGCATCGCGCAGGCTAGTCGAGCAAAAACACGTGCGAGAGGATGCATCCCGCAGGCTAGTCGAGCAAAAACACGTGCGAGAGGATGCATCCCGCAGGCTAGTCGAGTAAAAACACGTGCGAGAGGATGCATCCCGCAGGCTAGTCGAGCACAAACACGTGCGAGAGGATGCATCCCGCAGGCTAGTCGAGCAAAAACACGTGCGAGAGGATGCATCCCGCAGGCTAGTCGAGCAAAAACAGGTGCGAGAGGATGCATCCCGCAGGCTAGTCGAGCAAAAACACGTGCGAGAGGATGCATCCCGCAGGCTAGTCGAGTAAACACACGTGCGAGAGGATGCATCGCGCAGGCTAGTCGAGCAAAAACACGTGCGAGAGGATGCATCCCGCAGGCTAGTCGAGCACAAACACGTGCGAGAGGATGCATCCCGCAGGCTAGTCGAGCAAAAACACGTGCGAGAGGATGCATCCCGCAGGCTAGTCGAGCAAAAACAGGTGCGAGAGGATGCATCCCGTAGGCTAGTCGAGCAAAATCACGTGCGAGAGGATGCATCCCGCAGGCTAGTCGAGCAAAAACACATGCGAGAGGATGCATCCCGCAGGCTAGTCGAGTAAAAACACGTGCGAGAGGATGCATCCCGCAGGCTAGTCGAGCACAAACACGTGCGAGGTTTTGTGGGATGCGCATGCGCAGGTTTTGTGGGATACGCATGCGCAGGTTTTTTGGGATGCGCATGTGCAGGTTTTTTGGGATGCGCATGGCTAGTCGAGCAAAAACACGTGCGAGAGGATGCATCCCGCAGGCTAGCCGAGTAAAAACACGTGCGAGAGGATGCATCCCGCAGGCTAGTCGAGTAAAAACACGTGCGAGGTTTTGTGGGATGCGCATACGCAGGTTTTGTGGGATGCGCATGCGCAGGTTTTTTGGGATGCGCATGCGCAGGTTTTTTGGGATGCGCATGGCTAGTCGAGCAAAAACACGTGCGAGAGGATGCATCCCGCAGGCTAGCCGAGCAAAAACACGTGCGAGAGGATGCATCCCGCAGGCTAGTCGAGTAAAAACACGTGCGAGGTTTTGTGGGATGCGCATGCGCAGGTTTTGTGGGATACGCATGCGCAGGTTTTTTGGGATGCGCATGTGCAGGTTTTTTGGGATGCGCATGGCTAGTCGAGCAAAAACACGTGCGAGAGGATGCATCCCGCAGGCTAGCCGAGTAAAAACACGTGCGAGAGGATGCATCCCGCAGGCTAGTCGAGTAAAAACACGTGCGAGGTTTTGTGGGATGCGCATACGCAGGTTTTGTGGGATGCGCATGCGCAGGTTTTTTGGGATGCGCATGCGCAGGTTTTTTGGGATGCGCATGCGCAGGTTTTTTGGGATGCGCATGGCTAGTCGAGCAAAAACACGTGCGAGAGGATGCATCCCGCAGGGTAGTCGAGTAAAAACACGTGCGAGAGGATGCATCCCGCAGGCTAGTCGAGTAACAACACGTGCGAGAGGATGCATCCCGCAGGCTAGTCGAGCAAAAACACGTGCGAGAGGATGCATCCCGCAGGCTAGTCGAGCAAAAACACGTGCGAGAGGATGCATCCCGCAGGCTAGTCGAGCAAAAACACGTGCGAGAGGATGCATCCCGCAGGCTAGTCGAGTAAAAACACGTGCGAAAGGATGCATCCCGCAGGCTAGTCGAGCACAAACACGTGCGAGGTTTTGTGGGATGCGCATGCGCAGGTTTTGTGGGATACGCATGCGCAGGTTTTTTGGGATGCGCATGTGCAGGTTTTTTGGGATGCGCATGGCTAGTCGAGCAAAAACACGTGCGAGAGGATGCATCCCGCAGGCTAGCCGAGTAAAAACACGTGCGAGAGGATGCATCCCGCAGGCTAGTCGAGTAAAAACACGTGCGAGGTTTTGTGGGATGCGCATACGCAGGTTTTGTGGGATGCGCATGCGCAGGTTTTTTGGGATGCGCATGCGCAGGTTTTTTGGGATGCGCATGCGCAGGTTTTTTGGGATGCGCATGGCTAGTCGAGCAAAAACACGTGCGAGAGGATGCATCCCGCAGGGTAGTCGAGTAAAAACACGTGCGAGAGGATGCATCCCGCAGGCTAGTCGAGTAACAACACGTGCGAGAGGATGCATCCCGCAGGCTAGTCGAGCAAAAACACGTGCGAGAGGATGCATCCCGCAGGCTAGTCGAGCAAAAACACGTGCGAGAGGATGCATCCCGCAGGCTAGTCGAGTAAAAACACGTGCGAAAGGATGCATCCCGCAGGCTAGTCGAGCACAAACACGTGCGAGGTTTTGTGGGATGCGCATGCGCAGGTTTTGTGGGATGCGCATGCGCAAATTTTTTGGGATGCGCATGCGCAGGTTTTTTGGGATGCGCATGGCTAGTAGAGCAAAAACACGTGCGAGAGGATGCATCCCGCAGGCTAGTCGAGCAAAAACACGTGCGAGAGGATGCATCCCGCAGGCTAGTCGAGTAAAAACACGTGCGAGAGGATGCATCCCGCAGGCTAGTCGAGCACAAACACGTGCGAGAGGATGCATCCCGCAGGCTAGTCGAGCAAAAACACGTGCGAGAGGATGCATCCCGCAGGCTAGTCGAGCAAAAACAGGTGCGAGAGGATGCATCCCGCAGGCTAGTCGAGCAAAAACACGTGCGAGAGGATGCATCCCGCAGGCTAGTCGAGCACAAACACGTGCGAGGTTTTGTGGGATGCGCATGCGCAGGTTTTGTGGGATGCGCATGCGCAGATTTTTTGGGATGCGCATGCGCAGGTTTTTTGGGATGCGCATGGCTAGTCGAGCAAAAACACATGCGAGAGGATGCATCCCGCAGGCTAGTCGAGTAAAAACACGTGCGAGAGGATGCATCCCGCAGGCTAGTCGAGCAAAAACACGTGCGAGAGGATGCATCCCGCAGGCTAGTCGAGCAAAAACACGTGCGAGAGGATGCATCCCGCAGGCTAGTCGAGCACAAACACGTGCGAGAGGATGCATCCCGCAGGCTAGTCGAGTAAAAACACGTGCGAGGTTTTGTGGTATGCGCATGCGCAGGTTTTGTGGGATGCGCATGCGCAGGTTTTTTGGGATGCGCATGTGCAGGTTTTTTGGGATGCGCATGGCTAGTCGAGCAAAAACACGTGCGAGAGGATGCATCCCGCAGGCTAGTCGAGTAAAAACACGTGCGAGAGGATGCATCCCGCAGGCTAGTCGAGTAAAAACACGTGCGAGGTTTTGTGGGATGCGCATACGCAGGTTTTGTGGGATGCGCATGCGCAGGTTTTTTGGGATGCGCATGCGCAGGTTTTTTGGGATGCGCATGCGCAGGTTTTTTGGGATGCGCATGGCTAGTCGAGCAAAAACACGTGCGAGAGGATGCATCCCGCAGGCTAGTCGAGCAAAAACACGTGCGAGAGGATGCATCCCGCAGGCTAGTCGAGTAACAACACGTGCGAGAGGATGCATCCCGCAGGCTAGTCGAGCAAAAACACGTGCGAGAGGATGCATCCCGCAGGCTAGTCGAGCAAAAACACGTGCGAGAGGATGCATCCCGCAGGCTAGTCGAGTAAAAACACGTGCGAAAGGATGCATCCCGCAGGCTAGTCGAGCACAAACACGTGCGAGGTTTTGTGGGATGCGCATGCGCAGGTTTTGTGGGATGCGCATGCGCAAATTTTTTGGGATGCGCATGCGCAGGTTTTTTGGGATGCGCATGGCTAGTAGAGCAAAAACACGTGCGAGAGGATGCATCCCGCAGGCTAGTCGAGCAAAAACACGTGCGAGAGGATGCATCCCGCAGGCTAGTCGAGCACAAACACGTGCGAGGTTTTGTGGGATGCGCATGCGCAGGTTTTGTGGGATGCGCATTCGCAGATTTTTTGGGATGCGCATGCGCAGGTTTTTTGGGATGCGCATGGCTAGTCGAGCAAAAACACGTGCGAGAGGATGCATCCCGCAGGGTAGTCGAGTAAAAACACGTGCGAGAGGATGCATCCCGCAGGCTAGTCGAGTAAAAACACGTGCGAGAGGATGCATCGCGCAGGCTAGTCGAGCAAAAACACGTGCGAGAGGATGCATCCCGCAGGCTAGTCGAGCAAAAACACGTGCGAGAGGATGCATCCCGCAGGCTAGTCGAGTAAAAACACGTGCGAGAGGATGCATCCCGCAGGCTAGTCGAGCACAAACACGTGCGAGAGGATGCATCCCGCAGGCTAGTCGAGCAAAAACACGTGCGAGAGGATGCATCCCGCAGGCTAGTCGAGCAAAAACAGGTGCGAGAGGATGCATCCCGCAGGCTAGTCGAGCAAAAACACGTGCGAGAGGATGCATCCCGCAGGCTAGTCGAGCACGAACACGTGCGAGGTTTTGTGGGATGCGCATGCGCAGGTTTTGTGGGATGCGCATGCGCAGATTTTTTGGGATGCGCATGCGCAGGTTTTTTGGGATGCGCATGGCTAGTCGAGCAAAAACACATGCGAGAGGATGCATCCCGCAGGCTAGTCGAGTAAAAACACGTGCGAGAGGATGCATCCCGCAGGCTAGTCGAGCACAAACACGTGCGAGAGGATGCATCCCGCAGGCTAGTCGAGCAAAAACACGTGCGAGAGGATGCATCCCGCAGGCTAGTCGAGCAAAAACACGTGCGAGAGGATGCATCCCGCAGGCTAGTCGAGCAAAAACACGTGCGAGAGGATGCATCCCGCAGGCTAGTCGAGCACAAACACGTGCGAGAGGATGCATCCCGCAGGCTAGTCGAGTAAAAACACGTGCGATGTTTTGTGGGATGCGCATGCGCAGGTTTTGTGGGATGCGCATGCGCAGGTTTTTTGGGATGCGCATGTGCAGGTTTTTTGGGATGCGCATGGCTAGTCGAGCAAAAACACGTGCGAGAGGATGCATCCCGCAGGCTAGTCGAGTAAAAACACGTGCGAGAGGATGCATCCCGCAGGCTAGTCGAGTAAAAACACGTGCGAGGTTTTGTGGGATGCGCTTACGCAGGTTTTGTGGGATGCGCATGCGCAGGTTTTTTGGGATGCGCATGCGCAGGTTTTTTGGGATGCGCATGCGCAGGTTTTTTGGGATGCGCATGGCTAGTCGAGCAAAAACACGTGCGAGAGGATGCATCCCGCAGGCTAGTCGAGCAAAAACACTTGCGAGAGGATGCATCCCGCAGGCTAGTCGAGTAACAACACGTGCGAGAGGATGCATCCCGCAGGCTAGTCGAGCAAAAACACGTGCGAGAGGATGCATCCAGCAGGCTAGTCGAGCAAAAACACGTGCGAGAGGATGCATCCCGCAGGCTAGTCGAGTAAAAACACGTGCGAGAGGATGCATCCCGCAGGCTAGTCGAGCAAAAACACGTGCGAGAGGATGCATCCCGCAGGCTAGTCGAGCAAAAACAGGTGCGAGAGGATGCATCCCGCAGGCTAGTCGAGCAAAAACACGTGCGAGAGGATGCATCCCGCAGGCTAGTCGAGCACAAACACGTGCGAGGTTTTGTGGGATGCGCATGCGCAGGTTTTGTGGGATGCGCATGCGCAGATTTTTTGGGATGCGCATGCGCAGGTTTTTTGGGATGCGCATGGCTAGTCGAGCAAAAACACGTGCGAGAGGATGCATCCCGCAGGCTAGTCGAGTAAAAACACGTGCGAGGTTTTGTGGGATGCGCATGCGCAGGTTTTGTGGGATGCGCATGCGCAGGTTTTTTGGGATGCGCATGCGCAGGTTTTTTGGGATGCGCATGCCTAGTCGAGCAAAAACACGTGCGAGAGGATGCATCCCGCAGGCTAGTCGAGCAAAAACACGTGCGAGAGGATGCATCCCGCAGGCTAGTCGAGCAAAAACACATGCGAGAGGATGCATCCCGCAGGCTAGTCGAGCAAAAACACGTGCGAGAGGATGCATCCCGCAGGCTAGTCGAGTAAAAACACGTGCGAGGTTTTGCGGGATGCGCATGCGCAGGTTTTGTGGGATGCGCATGCGCAGGTTTTTTGGGATGCGCATGCCTAGTCGAGCAAAAACACGTGCGAGAGGATGCATCCCGCAGGCTAGTCGAGCAAAAACACGTGCGAGAGGATGCATCCCGCAGGCTAGTCGAGTAAAAACACGTGCGAAAGGATGCATCCCGCAGGCTAGTCGAGCACAAACACGTGCGAGGTTTTGTGGGATGCGCATGCGCAGGTTTTGTGGGATGCGCATGCGCAGGTTTTTTGGGATGCGCATGCGCAGGTTTTTTGGGATGCGCATGGCTAGTCGAGCAAAAACACGTGCGAGAGGATGCATCCCGCAGGGTAGTCGAGTAAAAACACGTGCGAGAGGATGCATCCCGCAGGCTAGTCGAGTAAAAACACGTGCGAGAGGATGCATCGCGCAGGCTAGTCGAGCAAAAACACGTGCGAGAGGATGCATCCCGCAGGCTAGTCGAGCAAAAACACGTGCGAGAGGATGCATCCCGCAGGCTAGTCGAGTAAAAACACGTGCGAGAGGATGCATCCCGCAGGCTAGTCGAGCACAAACACGTGCGAGAGGATGCATCCCGCAGGCTAGTCGAGCAAAAACACGTGCGAGAGGATGCATCCCGCAGGCTAGTCGAGCAAAAACAGGTGCGAGAGGATGCATCCCGCAGGCTAGTCGAGCAAAAACACGTGCGAGAGGATGCATCCCGCAGGCTAGTCGAGCACAAACACGTGCGAGGTTTTGTGGGATGCGCATGCGCAGGTTTTGTGGGATGCGCATGCGCAGATTTTTTGGGATGCGCATGCGCAGGTTTTTTGGGATGCGCATGGCTAGTCGAGCAAAAACACGTGCGAGAGGATGCATCCCGCAGGCTAGTCGAGTAAAAACACGTGCGAGAGGATGCATCCCGCAGGCTAGTCGAGCACAAACACGTGCGAGAGGATGCATCCCGCAGGCTAGTCGAGCAAAAACACGTGCGAGAGGATGCATCCCGCAGGCTAGTCGAGCAAAAACACGTGCGAGAGGATGCATCCCGCAGGCTAGTCGAGCAAAAACACGTGCGAGACGATGCATCCCGCAGGCTAGTCGAGCACAAACACGTGCGAGGTTTTGTGGGATGCGCATGCGCAGGTTTTGTGGGAAGCGCATGCGCAGATTTTTGGGATGCGCATGCGCAGGTTTTTTGGGATGCGCATGGCTAGTCGAGCAAAAACACGTGCGAGAGGATGCATCCCGCAGGCTAGTCGAGTAAAAACACGTGCGAGGTTTTGTGGGATGCGCATGCGCAGGTTTTGTGGGATGCGCATGCGCAGGTTTTTTGGGATGCGCATGCCTAGTCGAGCAAAAACACGTGCGAGAGGATGCATCCCGTAGGCTAGTCGAGCAAAATCACGTGCGAGAGGATGCATCCCGCAGGCTAGTCGAGCAAAAACACATGCGAGAGGATGCATCCCGCAGGCTAGTCGAGTAAAAACACGTGCGAGAGGATGCATCCCGCAGGCTAGTCGAGCACAAACACGTGCGAGGTTTTGTGGGATGCGCATGCGCAGGTTTTGTGGGATGCGCATGCGCAGGTTTTTTGGGATGCGCATGCGCAGGTTTTTTGGGATGCGCATGGCTAGTCGAGCAAAAACACGTGCGAGAGGATGCATCCCGCAGGCTAGCCGAGCAAAAACACGTGCGAGAGGATGCATCCCGCAGGCTAGTCGAGTAAAAACACGTGCGAGGTTTTGTGGGATGCGCATGCGCAGGTTTTGTGGGATGCGCATGCGCAGGTTTTTTGGGATGCGCATGTGCAGGTTTTTTGGGATGCGCATGGCTAGTCGAGCAAAAACACGTGCGAGGGGATGCATCCCGCAGGCTAGTCGAGTAAAAACACGTGCGAGAGGATGCATCCCGCAGGCTAGTCGAGTAAAAACACGTGCGAGGTTTTGTGGGATGCGCATACGCAGGTTTTGTGGGATGCGCATGCGCAGGTTTTTTGGGATGCGCATGCGCAGGTTTTTTGGGATGCGCATGCGCAGGTTTTTTGGGATGCGCATGCGCAGGTTTTTTGGGATGCGCATGGCTAGTCGAGCAAAAACACGTGCGAGAGGATGCATCCCGCAGGGTAGTCGAGTAAAAACACGTGCGAGAGGATGCATCACGCAGGCTAGTTGAGTAACAACACGTGCGAGAGGATGCATCCCGCAGGCTAGTCGAGCAAAAACACGTGCGAGAGGATGCATCCCGCAGGCTAGTCGAGCAAAAACACGTGCGAGAGGATGCATCCCGCAGGCTAGTCGAGTAAAAACACGTGCGAAAGGATGCATCCCGCAGGCTAGTCGAGCACAAACACGTGCGAGGTTTTGTGGGATGCGCATGCGCAGGTTTTGTGGGATGCGCATTCGCAGATTTTTTGGGATGCGCATGCGCAGGTTTTTTGGGATGCGCATGGCTAGTCGAGCAAAAACACGTGCGAGAGGATGCATCCCGCAGGCTAGTCGAGTAAAAACACGTGCGAAAGGATGCATCCCGCAGGCTAGTCGAGCACAAACACGTGCGAGGTTTTGTGGGATGCGCATGCGCAGGTTTTGTGGGATGCGCATGCGCAGGTTTTTTGGGATGCGCATGGCTAGTCGAGCAAAAACACGTGTGAGAGGATGTATCCCGCAGGCTAGCCGAGCAAAAACACGTGCGAGAGGATGCATCCCGCAGGCTAGTCGAGCACAAACACGTGCGAGAGGATGCATCCCGCAGGCTAGTCGAGCAAAAACACGTGCGAGAGGATGCATCCCGCAGGTTAGTCGAGCAAAAACACGTGTGAGAGGATGCATCCCGCAGGCTAGTCGAGCACAAACACGTGCGAGGTTTTGTGGGATGCGCATGCGCAGGTTTTGTGGGATGCGCATGCGCAGATTTTTTGGGATGCGCATGCGCAGGTTTTTTGGGATGCGCATGGCTAGTCGAGCAAAAACACGTGCGAGAGGATGCATCCCGCAGGCTAGTCGAGTAAAAACACGTGCGAGGTTTTGTGGGATGCGCATGCGCAGGTTTTGTGGGATGCGCATGCGCAGGTTTTTTGGGATGCGCATGCGCAGGTTTTTTGGGATGCGCATGCCTAGTCGAGCAAAAACACGTGCGAGAGGATGCATCCCGCAGGCTAGTCGAGCAAAAACACGTGCGAGAGGATGCATCCCGCAGGCTAGTCGAGCAAAAACACATGCGAGAGGATGCATCCCGCAGGCTAGTCGAGCAAAAACACGTGCGAGAGGATGCATCCCGCAGGCTAGTCGAGTAAAAACACGTGCGAGGTTTTGCGGGATGCGCATGCGCAGGTTTTGTGGGATGCGCATGCGCAGGTTTTTTGGGATGCGCATGCGCAGGTTTTTTGGGATGCGCATGCCTAGTCGAGCAAAAACACGTGCGAGAGGATGCATCCCGCAGGCTAGTCGAGCAAAAACACGTGCGAGAGGATGCATCCCGCAGGCTAGTCGAGTAAAAACACGTGCGAGGTTTTGTGGGATGCGCATGCGCAGGTTTTGTGGGATGCGCATGCGCAGGTTTTTTGGGATGCGCATGTGCAGGTTTTTTGGGATGCGCATGGCTAGTCGAGCAAAAACACGTGCGAGGGGATGCATCCCGCAGGCTAGTCGAGTAAAAACACGTGCGAGAGGATGCATCCCGCAGGCTAGTCGAGTAAAAACACGTGCGAGGTTTTGTGGGATGCGCATACGCAGGTTTTGTGGGATGCGCATGCGCAGGTTTTTTGGGATGCGCATGCGCAGGTTTTTTGGGATGCGCATGCGCAGGTTTTTTGGGATGCGCATGGCTAGTCGAGCAAAAACACGTGCGAGAGGATGCATCCCGCAGGGTAGTCGAGTAAAAACACGTGCGAGAGGATGCATCACGCAGGCTAGTCGAGTAACAACACGTGCGAGAGGATGCATCCCGCAGGCTAGTCGAGCAAAAACACGTGCGAGAGGATGCATCCCGCAGGCTAGTCGAGCAAAAACACGTGCGAGAGGATGCATCCCGCAGGCTAGTCGAGTAAAAACACGTGCGAAAGGATGCATCCCGCAGGCTAGTCGAGCACAAACACGTGCGAGGTTTTGTGGGATGCGCATGCGCAGGTTTTGTGGGATGCGCATGCGCAGGTTTTTTGGGATGCGCATGCGCAGGTTTTTTGGGATGCGCATGGCTAGTCGAGCAAAAACACGTGCGAGAGGATGCATCCCGCAGGCTAGTCGAGCAAAAACACGTGCGAGAGGATGCATCCCGCAGGCTAGTCGAGTAACAACACGTGCGAGAGGATGCATCCCGCAGGCTAGTCGAGCAAAAACACGTGCGAGAGGATGCATCCCGCAGGCTAGTCGAGTAAAAACACGTGCGAAAGGATGCATCCCGCAGGCTAGTCGAGCACAAACACGTGCGAGGTTTTGTGGGATGCGCATGCGCAGGTTTTGTGGGATGCGCATTCGCAGATTTTTTGGGATGCGCATGCGCAGGTTTTTTGGGATGCGCATGGCTAGTCGAGCAAAAACACGTGCGAGAGGATGCATCCCGCAGGCTAGTCGAGTAAAAACACGTGCGAAAGGATGCATCCCGCAGGCTAGTCGAGCACAAACACGTGCGAGGTTTTGTGGGATGCGCATGCGCAGGTTTTGTGGGATGCGCATGCGCAGGTTTTTTGGGATGCGCATGGCTAGTCGAGCAAAAACACGTGTGAGAGGATGTATCCCGCAGGCTAGCCGAGCAAAAACACGTGCGAGAGGATGCATCCCGCAGGCTAGTCGAGCACAAACACGTGCGAGAGGATGCATCCCGCAGGCTAGTCGAGCAAAAACACGTGCGAGAGGATGCATCCCGCAGGTTAGTCGAGCAAAAACACGTGTGAGAGGATGCATCCCGCAGGCTAGTCGAGCACAAACACGTGCGAGGTTTTGTGGGATGCGCATGCGCAGGTTTTGTGGGATGCGCATGCGCAGATTTTTTGGGATGCGCATGCGCAGGTTTTTTGGGATGCGCATGGCTAGTCGAGCAAAAACACGTGCGAGAGGATGCATCCCGCAGGCTAGTCGAGTAAAAACACGTGCGAGGTTTTGTGGGATGCGCATGCGCAGGTTTTGTGGGATGCGCATGCGCAGGTTTTTTGGGATGCGCATGCGCAGGTTTTTTGGGATGCGCATGCCTAGTCGAGCAAAAACACGTGCGAGAGGATGCATCCCGCAGGCTAGTCGAGCAAAAACACGTGCGAGAGGATGCATCCCGCAGGCTAGTCGAGCAAAAACACATGCGAGAGGATGCATCCCGCAGGCTAGTCGAGCAAAAACACGTGCGAGAGGATGCATCCCGCAGGCTAGTCGAGTAAAAACACGTGCGAGGTTTTGCGGGATGCGCATGCGCAGGTTTTGTGGGATGCGCATGCGCAGGTTTTTTGGGATGCGCATGCGCAGGTTTTTTGGGATGCGCATGCCTAGTCGAGCAAAAACACGTGCGAGAGGATGCATCCCGCAGGCTAGTCGAGCAAAAACACGTGCGAGAGGATGCATCCCGCAGGCTAGTCGAGTAAAAACACGTGCGAAAGGATGCATCCCGCAGGCTAGTCGAGCACAAACACGTGCGAGGTTTTGTGGGATGCGCATGCGCAGGTTTTGTGGGATGCGCATGCGCAGGTTTTTTGGGATGCGCATGCGCAGGTTTTTTGGGATGCGCATGGCTAGTCGAGCAAAAACACGTGCGAGAGGATGCATCCCGCAGGGTAGTCGAGTAAAAACACGTGCGAGAGGATGCATCCCGCAGGCTAGTCGAGTAAAAACACGTGCGAGAGGATGCATCGCGCAGGCTAGTCGAGCAAAAACACGTGCGAGAGGATGCATCCCGCAGGCTAGTCGAGCAAAAACACGTGCGAGAGGATGCATCCCGCAGGCTAGTCGAGTAAAAACACGTGCGAGAGGATGCATCCCGCAGGCTAGTCGAGCACAAACACGTGCGAGAGGATGCATCCCGCAGGCTAGTCGAGCAAAAACACGTGCGAGAGGATGCATCCCGCAGGCTAGTCGAGCAAAAACAGGTGCGAGAGGATGCATCCCGCAGGCTAGTCGAGCAAAAACACGTGCGAGAGGATGCATCCCGCAGGCTAGTCGAGCACAAACACGTGCGAGGTTTTGTGGGATGCGCATGCGCAGGTTTTGTGGGATGCGCATGCGCAGATTTTTTGGGATGCGCATGCGCAGGTTTTTTGGGATGCGCATGGCTAGTCGAGCAAAAACACGTGCGAGAGGATGCATCCCGCAGGCTAGTCGAGTAAAAACACGTGCGAGAGGATGCATCCCGCAGGCTAGTCGAGCACAAACACGTGCGAGAGGATGCATCCCGCAGGCTAGTCGAGCAAAAACACGTGCGAGAGGATGCATCCCGCAGGCTAGTCGAGCAAAAACACGTGCGAGAGGATGCATCCCGCAGGCTAGTCGAGCAAAAACACGTGCGAGACGATGCATCCCGCAGGCTAGTCGAGTAAAAACACGTGCGAGGTTTTGTGGGATGCGCATGCGCAGGTTTTGTGGGATGCGCATGCGCAGGTTTTGTGGGATGCGCATGCGCAGGTTTTTTGGGATGCGCATGCCTAGTCGAGCAAAAACACGTGCGAGAGGATGCATCCCGTAGGCTAGTCGAGCAAAATCACGTGCGAGAGGATGCATCCCGCAGGCTAGTCGAGCAAAAACACATGCGAGAGGATGCATCCCGCAGGCTAGTCGAGTAAAAACACGTGCGAGAGGATGCATCCCGCAGGCTAGTCGAGCACAAACACGTGCGAGGTTTTGTGGGATGCGCATGCGCAGGTTTTGTGGGATGCGCATGCGCAGGTTTTTTGGGATGCGCATGCGCAGGTTTTTTGGGATGCGCATGGCTAGTCGAGCAAAAACACGTGCGAGAGGATGCATCCCGCAGGCTAGCCGAGCAAAAACACGTGCGAGAGGATGCATCCCGCAGGCTAGTCGAGTAAAAACACGTGCGAGGTTTTGTGGGATGCGCATGCGCAGGTTTTGTGGGATGCGCATGCGCAGGTTTTTTGGGATGCGCATGTGCAGGTTTTTTGGGATGCGCATGGCTAGTCGAGCAAAAACACGTGCGAGGGGATGCATCCCGCAGGCTAGTCGAGTAAAAACACGTGCGAGAGGATGCATCCCGCAGGCTAGTCGAGTAAAAACACGTGCGAGGTTTTGTGGGATGCGCATACGCAGGTTTTGTGGGATGCGCATGCGCAGGTTTTTTGGGATGCGCATGCGCAGGTTTTTTGGGATGCGCATGCGCAGGTTTTTTGGGATGCGCATGGCTAGTCGAGCAAAAACACGTGCGAGAGGATGCATCCCGCAGGGTAGTCGAGTAAAAACACGTGCGAGAGGATGCATCACGCAGGCTAGTCGAGTAACAACACGTGCGAGAGGATGCATCCCGCAGGCTAGTCGAGCAAAAACACGTGCGAGAGGATGCATCCCGCAGGCTAGTCGAGCAAAAACACGTGCGAGAGGATGCATCCCGCAGGCTAGTCGAGTAAAAACACGTGCGAAAGGATGCATCCCGCAGGCTAGTCGAGCACAAACACGTGCGAGGTTTTGTGGGATGCGCATGCGCAGGTTTTGTGGGATGCGCATGCGCAGGTTTTTTGGGATGCGCATGCGCAGGTTTTTTGGGATGCGCATGGCTAGTCGAGCAAAAACACGTGCGAGAGGATGCATCCCGCAGGCTAGTCGAGCAAAAACACGTGCGAGAGGATGCATCCCGCAGGCTAGTCGAGTAACAACACGTGCGAGAGGATGCATCCCGCAGGCTAGTCGAGCAAAAACACGTGCGAGAGGATGCATCCCGCAGGCTAGTCGAGCAAAAACACGTGCGAGAGGATGCATCCCGCAGGCTAGTCGAGTAAAAACACGTGCGAAAGGATGCATCCCGCAGGCTAGTCGAGCACAAACACGTGCGAGGTTTTGTGGGATGCGCATGCGCAGGTTTTGTGGGATGCGCATGCGCAAATTTTTTGGGATGCGCATGCGCAGGTTTTTTGGGATGCGCATGGCTAGTAGAGCAAAAACACGTGCGAGAGGATGCATCCCGCAGGCTAGTCGAGCAAAAACACGTGCGAGAGGATGCATCCCGCAGGCTAGTCGAGCACAAACACGTGCGAGGTTTTGTGGGATGCGCATGCGCAGGTTTTGTGGGATGCGCATTCGCAGATTTTTTGGGATGCGCATGCGCAGGTTTTTTGGGATGCGCATGGCTAGTCGAGCAAAAACACGTGCGAGAGGATGCATCCCGCAGGGTAGTCGAGTAAAAACACGTGCGAGAGGATGCATCCCGCAGGCTAGTCGAGTAAAAACACGTGCGAGAGGATGCATCGCGCAGGCTAGTCGAGCAAAAACACGTGCGAGAGGATGCATCCCGCAGGCTAGTCGAGCAAAAACACGTGCGAGAGGATGCATCCCGCAGGCTAGTCGAGTAAAAACACGTGCGAGAGGATGCATCCCGCAGGCTAGTCGAGCACAAACACGTGCGAGAGGATGCATCCCGCAGGCTAGTCGAGCAAAAACACGTGCGAGAGGATGCATCCCGCAGGCTAGTCGAGCAAAAACAGGTGCGAGAGGATGCATCCCGCAGGCTAGTCGAGCAAAAACACGTGCGAGAGGATGCATCCCGCAGGCTAGTCGAGCACAAACACGTGCGAGGTTTTGTGGGATGCGCATGCGCAGGTTTTGTGGGATGCGCATGCGCAGATTTTTTGGGATGCGCATGCGCAGGTTTTTTGGGATGCGCATGGCTAGTCGGCGAAAAAACACATGCGAGAGGATGCATCCCGCAGGCTAGTCGAGTAAAAACACGTGCGAGAGGATGCATCCCGCAGGCTAGTCGAGCACAAACACGTGCGAGAGGATGCATCCCGCAGGCTAGTCGAGCAAAAACACGTGCGAGAGGATGCATCCCGCAGGCTAGTCGAGCAAAAACACGTGCGAGAGGATGCATCCCGCAGGCTTGTCGAGCAAAAACACGTGCGAGAGGATGCATCCCGCAGGCTAGTCGAGCACAAACACGTGCGAGGTTTTGTGGGATGCGCATGCGCAGGTTTTGTGGGATGCGCATGCGCAGATTTTTTGGGATGCGCATGCGCAGGTTTTTTGGGATGCGCATGGCTAGTCGAGCAAAAACACGTGCGAGAGGATGCATCCCGCAGGCTAGTCGAGTAAAAACACGTGCGAGGTTTTGTGGGATGCGCATGCGCAGGTTTTGTGGGATGCGCATGCGCAGGTTTTTTGGGATGCGCAGGTTTTTTGGGATGCGCATGCCTAGTCGAGCAAAAACACGTACGAGAGGATGCATCCCGCAGGCTAGTCGAGCAAAAACACGTGCGAGAGGATGCATCCCGCAGGCTAGTCGAGCAAAAACACATGCGAGAGGATGCATCCCGCAGGCTAGTCGAGTAAAAACACGTGCGAGAGGATGCATCCCGCAGGCTGGTCGAGCACAAACACGTGCGAGAGGATGCATCCCGCAGGCTAGTCGAGCACAAACACGTGCGAGGTTTTGTGGGATGCGCATGCGCAGGTTTTGTGGGATGCGCATTCGCAGATTTTTTGGGATGCGCATGCGCAGGTTTTTTGGGATGCGCATGGCTAGTCGAGCAAAAACACGTGCGAGAGGATGCATCCCGCAGGGTAGTCGAGTAAAAACACGTGCGAGAGGATGCATCCCGCAGGCTAGTCGAGTAAAAACACGTGCGAGAGGATGCATCGCGCAGGCTAGTCGAGCAAAAACACGTGCGAGAGGATGCATCCCGCAGGCTAGTCGAGCAAAAACACGTGCGAGAGGATGCATCCCGCAGGCTAGTCGAGTAAAAACACGTGCGAGAGGATGCATCCCGCAGGCTAGTCGAGCACAAACACGTGCGAGAGGATGCATCCCGCAGGCTAGTCGAGCAAAAACACGTGCGAGAGGATGCATCCCGCAGGCTAGTCGAGCAAAAACAGGTGCGAGAGGATGCATCCCGCAGGCTAGTCGAGCAAAAACACGTGCGAGAGGATGCATCCCGCAGGCTAGTCGAGCACAAACACGTGCGAGGTTTTGTGGGATGCGCATGCGCAGGTTTTGTGGGATGCGCATGCGCAGATTTTTTGGGATGCGCATGCGCAGGTTTTTTGGGATGCGCATGGCTAGTCGAGCAAAAACACATGCGAGAGGATGCATCCCGCAGGCTAGTCGAGTAAAAACACGTGCGAGAGGATGCATCCCGCAGGCTAGTCGAGCACAAACACGTGCGAGAGGATGCATCCCGCAGGCTAGTCGAGCAAAAACACGTGCGAGAGGATGCATCCCGCAGGCTAGTCGAGCAAAAACACGTGCGAGAGGATGCATCCCGCAGGCTAGTCGAGCAAAAACACGTGCGAGAGGATGCATCCCGCAGGCTAGTCGAGCACAAACACGTGCGAGAGGATGCATCCCGCAGGCTAGTCGAGTAAAAACACGTGCGATGTTTTGTGGGATGCGCATGCGCAGGTTTTGTGGGATGCGCATGCGCAGGTTTTTTGGGATGCGCATGTGCAGGTTTTTTGGGATGCGCATGGCTAGTCGAGCAAAAACACGTGCGAGAGGATGCATCCCGCAGGCTAGTCGTGTAAAAACACGTGCGAGAGGATGCATCCCGCAGGCTAGTCGAGTAAAAACACGTGCGAGGTTTTGTGGGATGCGCATACGCAGGTTTTGTGGGATGCGCATGCGCAGGTTTTTTGGGATGCGCATGCGCAGGTTTTTTGGGATGCGCATGCGCAGGTTTTTTGGGATGCGCATGGCTAGTCGAGCAAAAACACGTGCGAGAGGATGCATCCCGCAGGCTAGTCGAGCAAAAACACTTGCGAGAGGATGCATCCCGCAGGCTAGTCGAGTAACAACACGTGCGAGAGGATGCATCCCGCAGGCTAGTCGAGCAAAAACACGTGCGAGAGGATGCATCCAGCAGGCTAGTCGAGCAAAAACACGTGCGAGAGGATGCATCCCGCAGGCTAGTCGAGTAAAAACACGTGCGAAAGGATGCATCGCGCAGGCTAGTCGAGCACAAACACGTGCGAGGTTTTGTGGGATGCGCATGCGCAGGTTTTGTGGGATGCGCATGCGCAAATTTTTTGGGATGCGCATGCGCAGGTTTTTTGGGATGCGCATGGCTAGTAGAGCAAAAACACGTGCGAGAGGATGCATCCCGCAGGCTAGTCGAGCAAAAACACGTGCGAGAGGATGCATCCCGCAGGCTAGTCGAGCACAAACACGTGCGAGGTTTTGTGGGATGCGCATGCGCAGGTTTTGTGGGATGCGCATTCGCAGATTTTTTGGGATGCGCATGCGCAGGTTTTTTGGGATGCGCATGGCTAGTCGAGCAAAAACACGTGCGAGAGGATGCATCCCGCAGGGTAGTCGAGTAAAAACACGTGCGAGAGGATGCATCCCGCAGGCTAGTCGAGTAAAAACACGTGCGAGAGGATGCATCGCGCAGGCTAGTCGAGCAAAAACACGTGCGAGAGGATGCATCCCGCAGGCTAGTCGAGCAAAAACACGTGCGAGAGGATGCATCCCGCAGGCTAGTCGAGTAAAAACACGTGCGAGAGGATGCATCCCGCAGGCTAGTCGAGCACAAACACGTGCGAGAGGATGCATCCCGCAGGCTAGTCGAGCAAAAACACGTGCGAGAGGATGCATCCCGCAGGCTAGTCGAGCAAAAACAGGTGCGAGAGGATGCATCCCGCAGGCTAGTCGAGCAAAAACACGTGCGAGAGGATGCATCCCGCAGGCTAGTCGAGCACAAACACGTGCGAGGTTTTGTGGGATGCGCATGCGCAGGTTTTGTGGGATGCGCATGCGCAGATTTTTTGGGATGCGCATGCGCAGGTTTTTTGGGATGCGCATGGCTAGTCGAGCAAAAACACATGCGAGAGGATGCATCCCGCAGGCTAGTCGAGTAAAAACACGTGCGAGAGGATGCATCCCGCAGGCTAGTCGAGCACAAACACGTGCGAGAGGATGCATCCCGCAGGCTAGTCGAGCAAAAACACGTGCGAGAGGATGCATCCCGCAGGCTAGTCGAGCAAAAACACGTGCGAGAGGATGCATCCCGCAGGCTAGTCGAGCAAAAACACGTGCGAGAGGATGCATCCCGCAGGCTAGTCGAGCACAAACACGTGCGAGAGGATGCATCCCGCAGGCTAGTCGAGTAAAAACACGTGCGAGGTTTTGTGGGATGCGCATGCGCAGGTTTTGTGGGATGCGCATGCGCAGGTTTTTTGGGATGCGCATGTGCAGGTTTTTTGGGATGCGCATGGCTAGTCGAGCAAAAACACGTGCGAGAGGATGCATCCCGCAGGCTAGTCGAGTAAAAACACGTGCGAGAGGATGCATCCCGCAGGCTAGTCGAGTAAAAACACGTGCGAGGTTTTGTGGGATGCGCATGCGCAGGTTTTTTGGGATGCGCATGCGCAGGTTTTTTGGGATGCGCATGGCTAGTCGAGCAAAAACACGTGCGAGGGGATGCATCCCGCAGGCTAGTCGAGCAAAAACACTTGCGAGAGGATGCATCCCGCAGGCTAGTCGAGTAACAACACGTGCGAGAGGATGCATCCCGCAGGCTAGTCGAGCAAAAACACGTGCGAGAGGATGCATCCAGCAGGCTAGTCGAGCAAAAACACGTGCGAGAGGATGCATCCCGCAGGCTAGTCGAGTAAAAACACGTGCGAAAGGATGCATCCCGCAGGCTAGTCGAGCACAAACACGTGCGAGGTTTTGTGGGATGCGCATGCGCAGGTTTTGTGGGATGCGCATGCGCAGGTTTTTTGGGATGCGCATGGCTAGTAGAGCAAAAACACGTGCGAGAGGATGCATCCCGCAGGCTAGTCGAGCAAAAACACGTGCGAGAGGATGCATCCCGCAGGCTAGTCGAGTAAAAACACGTGCGAGGTTTTGTGGGATGCGCATGCGCAGGTTTTGTGGGATGCGCATTCGCAGATTTTTTGGGATGCGCATGCGCAGGTTTTTTGGGATGCGCATGGCTAGTCGAGCAAAAACACGTGCGAGAGGATGCATCCCGCAGGGTAGTCGAGTAAAAACACGTGCGAGAGGATGCATCCCGCAGGCTAGTCGAGTAAAAACACGTGCGAGAGGATGCATCGCGCAGGCTAGTCGAGCAAAAACACGTGCGAGAGGATGCATCCCGCAGGCTAGTCGAGCAAAAACACGTGCGAGAGGATGCATCCCGCAGGCTAGTCGAGTAAAAACACGTGCGAGAGGATGCATCCCGCAGGCTAGTCGAGCACAAACACGTGCGAGAGGATGCATCCCGCAGGCTAGTCGAGCAAAAACACGTGCGAGAGGATGCATCCCGCAGGCTAGTCGAGCAAAAACAGGTGCGAGAGGATGCATCCCGCAGGCTAGTCGAGCAAAAACACGTGCGAGAGGATGCATCCCGCAGGCTAGTCGAGCACAAACACGTGCGAGGTTTTGTGGGATGCGCATGCGCAGGTTTTGTGGGATGCGCATGCGCAGATTTTTTGGGATGCGCATGCGCAGGTTTTTTGGGATGCGCATGGCTAGTCGAGCAAAAACACATGCGAGAGGATGCATCCCGCAGGCTAGTCGAGTAAAAACACGTGCGAGAGGATGCATCCCGCAGGCTAGTCGAGCACAAACACGTGCGAGAGGATGCATCCCGCAGGCTAGTCGAGCAAAAACACGTGCGAGAGGATGCATCCCGCAGGCTAGTCGAGCAAAAACACGTGCGAGAGGATGCATCCCGCAGGCTAGTCGAGCAAAAACACGTGCGAGAGGATGCATCCCGCAGGCTAGTCGAGCACAAACACGTGCGAGGTTTTGTGGGATGCGCATGCGCAGGTTTTGTGGGATGCGCATGCGCAGATTTTTTGGGATGCGCATGCGCAGGTTTTTTGGGATGCGCATGGCTAGTCGAGCAAAAACACGTGCGAGAGGATGCATCCCGCAGGCTAGTCGAGTAAAAACACGTGCGAGGTTTTGTGGGATGCGCATGCGCAGGTTTTGTGGGATGCGCATGCGCAGGTTTTTTGGGATGCGCATGCGCAGGTTTTTTGGGATGCGCATGCCTAGTCGAGCAAAAACACGTGCGAGAGGATGCATCCCGCAGGCTAGTCGAGCAAAAACACGTGCGAGAGGATGCATCCCGCAGGCTAGTCGAGCAAAAACACGTGCGAGAGGATGCATCCCGCAGGCTAGTCGAGTAAAAACACGTGCGAGGTTTTGCGGGATGCGCATGCGCAGGTTTTGTGGGATGCGCATGCGCAGGTTTTTTGGGATGCGCATGCGCAGGTTTTTTGGGATGCGCATGCCTAGTCGAGCAAAAACACGTGCGAGAGGATGCATCCCGCAGGCTAGTCGAGCAAAAACACGTGCGAGAGGATGCATCCCGCAGGCTAGTCGAGTAAAAACACGTGCGAAAGGATGCATCCCGCAGGCTAGTCGAGCACAAACACGTGCGAGGTTTTGTGGGATGCGCATGCGCAGGTTTTGTGGGATGCGCATGCGCAGGTTTTTTGGGATGCGCATGCGCAGGTTTTTTGGGATGCGCATGGCTAGTCGAGCAAAAACACGTGCGAGAGGATGCATCCCGCAGGCTAGTCGAGTAAAAACACGTGCGAGAGGATGCATCGCGCAGGCTAGTCGAGCAAAAACACGTGCGAGAGGATGCATCCCGCAGGCTAGTCGAGCAAAAACACGTGCGAGAGGATGCATCCCGCAGGCTAGTCGAGTAAAAACACGTGCGAGAGGATGCATCCCGCAGGCTAGTCGAGCACAAACACGTGCGAGAGGATGCATCCCGCAGGCTAGTCGAGCAAAAACACGTGCGAGAGGATGCATCCCGCAGGCTAGTCGAGCAAAAACAGGTGCGAGAGGATGCATCCCGCAGGCTAGTCGAGCAAAAACACGTGCGAGAGGATGCATCCCGCAGGCTAGTCGAGCACAAACACGTGCGAGGTTTTGTGGGATGCGCATGCGCAGGTTTTGTGGGATGCGCATGCGCAGATTTTTTGGGATGCGCATGCGCAGGTTTTTTGGGATGCGCATGGCTAGTCGAGCAAAAACACGTGCGAGAGGATGCATCCCGCAGGCTAGTCGAGTAAAAACACGTGCGAGAGGATGCATCCCGCAGGCTAGTCGAGCACAAACACGTGCGAGAGGATGCATCCCGCAGGCTAGTCGAGCAAAAACACGTGCGAGAGGATGCATCCCGCAGGCTAGTCGAGCAAAAACACGTGCGAGAGGATGCATCCCGCAGGCTAGTCGAGCAAAAACACGTGCGAGACGATGCATCCCGCAGGCTAGTCGAGCACAAACACGTGCGAGGTTTTGTGGGATGCGCATGCGCAGGTTTTGTGGGAAGCGCATGCGCAGATTTTTGGGATGCGCATGCGCAGGTTTTTTGGGATGCGCATGGCTAGTCGAGCAAAAACACGTGCGAGAGGATGCATCCCGCAGGCTAGTCGAGTAAAAACACGTGCGAGGTTTTGTGGGATGCGCATGCGCAGGTTTTGTGGGATGCGCATGCGCAGGTTTTGTGGGATGCGCATGCGCAGGTTTTTTGGGATGCGCATGCCTAGTCGAGCAAAAACACGTGCGAGAGGATGCATCCCGTAGGCTAGTCGAGCAAAATCACGTGCGAGAGGATGCATCCCGCAGGCTAGTCGAGCAAAAACACATGCGAGAGGATGCATCCCGCAGGCTAGTCGAGTAAAAACACGTGCGAGAGGATGCATCCCGCAGGCTAGTCGAGCACAAACACGTGCGAGGTTTTGTGGGATGCGCATGCGCAGGTTTTGTGGGATGCGCATGCGCAGGTTTTTTGGGATGCGCATGCGCAGGTTTTTTGGGATGCGCATGGCTAGTCGAGCAAAAACACGTGCGAGAGGATGCATCCCGCAGGCTAGCCGAGCAAAAACACGTGCGAGAGGATGCATCCCGCAGGCTAGTCGAGTAAAAACACGTGCGAGGTTTTGTGGGATGCGCATGCGCAGGTTTTGTGGGATGCGCATGCGCAGGTTTTTTGGGATGCGCATGTGCAGGTTTTTTGGGATGCGCATGGCTAGTCGAGCAAAAACACATGCGAGAGGATGCATCCTGCAGGCTAGTCGAGTAAAAACACGTGCGAGAGGATGCATCCCGCAGGCTAGTCGAGCACAAACACGTGCGAGAGGATGCATCCCGCAGGCTAGTCGAGCAAAAACACGTGCGAGAGGATGCATCCCGCAGGCTAGTCGAGCAAAAACACGTGCGAGAGGATGCATCCCGCAGGCTAGTCGAGCAAAAACACGTGCGAGAGGATGCATCCCGCAGGCTAGTCGAGCACAAACACGTGCGAGAGGATGCATCCCGCAGGCTAGTCGAGTAAAAACACGTGCGAGGTTTTGTGGGATGCGCATGCGCAGGTTTTGTGGGATGCGCATGCGCAGGTTTTTTGGGATGCGCATGTGCAGGTTTTTTGGGATGCGCATGGCTAGTCGAGCAAAAACACGTGCGAGAGGATGCATCCCGCAGGCTAGTCGAGTAAAAACACGTGCGAGAGGATGCATCCCGCAGGCTAGTCGAGTAAAAACACGTGCGAGGTTTTGTGGGATGCGCATACGCAGGTTTTGTGTGATGCGCATGCGCAGGTTTTTTGGGATGCGCATGCGCAGGTTTTTTGGGATGCGCATGCGCAGGTTTTTTGGGATGCGCATGGCTAGTCGAGCAAAAACACGTGCGAGAGGATGCATCCCGCAGGCTAGTCGAGCAAAAACACTTGCGAGAGGATGCATCCCGCAGGCTACTCGAGTAACAACACGTGCGAGAGGATGCATCCCGCAGGCTAGTCGAGCAAAAACACGTGCGAGAGGATGCATCCAGCAGGCTAGTCGAGCAAAAACACGTGCGAGAGGATGCATCCCGCAGGCTAGTCGAGTAAAAACACGTGCGAAAGGATGCATCCCGCAGGCTAGTCGAGCACAAACACGTGCGAGGTTTTGTGGGATGCGCATGCGCAGGTTTTGTGGGATGCGCATGCGCAAATTTTTTGGGATGCGCATGCGCAGGTTTTTTGGGATGCGCATGGCTAGTAGAGCAAAAACACGTGCGAGAGGATGCATCCCGCAGGCTAGTCGAGCAAAAACACGTGCGAGAGGATGCATCCCGCAGGCTAGTCGAGCACAAACACGTGCGAGGTTTTGTGGGATGCGCATGCGCAGGTTTTGTGGGATGCGCATTCGCAGATTTTTTGGGATGCGCATGCGCAGGTTTTTTGGGATGCGCATGGCTAGTCGAGCAAAAACACGTGCGAGAGGATGCATCCCGCAGGGTAGTCGAGTAAAAACACGTGCGAGAGGATGCATCACGCAGGCTAGTCGAGTAACAACACGTGCGAGAGGATGCATCCCGCAGGCTAGTCGAGCAAAAACACGTGCGAGAGGATGCATCCCGCAGGCTAGTCGAGCAAAAACACGTGCGAGAGGATGCATCCCGCAGGCTAGTCGAGTAAAAACACGTGCGAAAGGATGCATCCCGCAGGCTAGTCGAGCACAAACACGTGCGAGGTTTTGTGGGATGCGCATGCGCAGGTTTTGTGGGATGCGCATTCGCAGATTTTTTGGGATGCGCATGCGCAGGTTTTTTGGGATGCGCATGGCTAGTCGAGCAAAAACACGTGCGAGAGGATGCATCCCGCAGGCTAGTCGAGTAAAAACACGTGCGAAAGGATGCATCCCGCAGGCTAGTCGAGCACAAACACGTGCGAGGTTTTGTGGGATGCGCATGCGCAGGTTTTGTGGGATGCGCATGCGCAGGTTTTTTGGGATGCGCATGGCTAGTCGAGCAAAAACACGTGTGAGAGGATGTATCCCGCAGGCTAGCCGAGCAAAAACACGTGCGAGAGGATGCATCCCGCAGGCTAGTCGAGCACAAACACGTGCGAGAGGATGCATCCCGCAGGCTAGTCGAGCAAAAACACGTGCGAGAGGATGCACCCCGCAGGTTAGTCGAGCAAAAACACGTGTGAGAGGATGCATCCCGCAGGCTAGTCGAGCACAAACACGTGCGAGAGGATGCATCCCGCAGGCTAGTCGAGCACAAACACGTGCGAGGCTTTGTGGGATGCGCATGCGCAGGTTTTGTGGGATGCGCATGCGCAAATTGTTTGGGATGCGCATGCGCAGGTTTTTTGGGATGCGCATGGCTAGTAGAGCAAAAACACGTGCGAGAGGATGCATCCCGCAGGCTAGTCGAGTAAAAACACGTGCGAGAGGATGCATCCCGCAGGCTAGTCGAGCACAAACACGTGCGAGAGGATGCATCCCGCAGGCTAGTCGAGCAAAAACACGTGCGAGAGGATGCATCCCGCAGGCTAGTCGAGCAAAAACACGTGCGAGAGGATGCATCCCGCAGGCTAGTCGAGCAAAAACACGTGCGAGAGGATGCATCCCGCAGGCTAGTCGAGCACAAACACGTGCGAGGTTTTGTGGGATGCGCATGCGCAGGTTTTGTGGGATGCGCATGCGCAGATTTTTTGGGATGCGCATGCGCAGGTTTTTTGGGATGCGCATGGCTAGTCGAGGAAAAACACGTGCGAGAGGATGCATCCCGCAGGCTAGTCGAGTAAAAACACGTGCGAGGTTTTGTGGGATGCGCATGCGCAGGTTTTGTGGGATGCGCATGCGCAGGTTTTTTGGGATGCGCATGCGCAGGTTTTTTGGGATGCGCATGCCTAGTCGAGCAAAAACACGTGCGAGAGGATGCATCCCGCAGGCTAGTCGAGCAAAAACACGTGCGAGAGGATGCATCCCGCAGGCTAGTCGAGCAAAAACACATGCGAGAGGATGCATCCCGCAGGCTAGTCGAGCAAAAACACGTGCGAGAGGATGCATCCCGCAGGCTAGTCGAGTAAAAACACGTGCGAGGTTTTGCGGGATGCGCATGCGCAGGTTTTGTGGGATGCGCATGCGCAGGTTTTTTGGGATGCGCATGCGCAGGTTTTTTGGGATGCGCATGCCTAGTCGAGCAAAAACACGTGCGAGAGGATGCATCCCGCAGGCTAGTCGAGCAAAAACACGTGCGAGAGGATGCATCCCGCAGGCTAGTCGAGTAAAAACACGTGCGAAAGGATGCATCCCGCAGGCTAGTCGAGCACAAACACGTGCGAGGTTTTGTGGGATGCGCATGCGCAGGTTTTGTGGGATGCGCATGCGCAGGTTTTTTGGGATGCGCATGGCTAGTCGAGCAAAAACACGTGCGAGAGGATGCATCCCGCAGGGTAGTCGAGTAAAAACACGTGCGAGAGGATGCATCCCGCAGGCTAGTCGAGTAAAAACACGTGCGAGAGGATGCATCGCGCAGGCTAGTCGAGCAAAAACACGTGCGAGAGGATGCATCCCGCAGGCTAGTCGAGCAAAAACACGTGCGAGAGGATGCATCCCGCAGGCTAGTCGAGTAAAAACACGTGCGAGAGGATGCATCCCGCAGGCTAGTCGAGCACAAACACGTGCGAGGTTTTGTGGGATGCGCATGCGCAGGTTTTGTGGGATGCGCATGCGCAGGTTTTTTGGGATGCGCATGGCTAGTCGAGCAAAAACACGTGCGAGAGGATGCATCCCGCAGGCTAGTCGAGCACAAACACGTGCGAGGTTTTGTGGGATGCGCATGCGCAGGTTTTGTGGGATGCGCATGCGCAGGTTTTTTGGGATGCGCATGGCTAGTCGAGCAAAAACACGTGCGAGAGGATGCATCCCGCAGGGTAGTCGAGTAAAAACACGTGCGAGAGGATGCATCCCGCAGGCTAGTCGAGTAAAAACACGTGCGAGAGGATGCATCGCGCAGGCTAGTCGAGCAAAAACACGTGCGAGAGGATGCATCCCGCAGGCTAGTCGAGCAAAAACACGTGCGAGAGGATGCATCCCGCAGGCTAGTCGAGTAAAAACACGTGCGAGAGGATGCATCGCGCAGGCTAGTCGAGTAAAAACACGTGCGAAAGGATGCATCCCGCAGGCTAGTCGAGCACAAACACGTGCGAGGTTTTGTGGGATGCGCATGCGCAGGTTTTGTGGGATGCGCATGCGCAGGTTTTTTGGGATGCGCATGGCTAGTCGAGCAAAAACACGTGCGAGAGGATGCATCCCGCAGGCTAGTCGAGTAAAAACACGTGCGAAAGGATGCATCCCGCAGGCTAGTCGAGCACAAACACGTGCGAGGTTTTGTGGGATGCGCATGCGCAGGTTTTGTGGGATGCGCATGCGCAGGTTTTTTGGGATGCGCATGGCTAGTCGAGCAAAAACACGTGCGAGAGGATGCATCCCGCAGGGTAGTCGAGTAAAAACACGTGCGAGAGGATGCATCCCGCAGGCTAGTCGAGTAAAAACACGTGCGAGAGGATGCATCGCGCAGGCTAGTCGAGCAAAAACACGTGCGAGAGGATGCATCCCGCAGGCTAGTCGAGCAAAAACACGTGCGAGAGGATGCATCCCGCAGGCTAGTCGAGTAAAAACACGTGCGAGAGGATGCATCCCGCAGGCTAGTCGAGCACAAACACGTGCGAGAGGATGCATCCCGCAGGCTAGTCGAGCAAAAACACGTGCGAGAGGATGCATCCCGCAGGCTAGTCGAGCAAAAACACGTGCGAGAGGATGCATCCCGCAGGCTAGTCGAGCAAAAACACGTGCGAGAGGATGCATCCCGCAGGCTAGTCGAGCACAAACACGTGCGAGGTTTTGTGGGATGCGCATGCGCAGGTTTTGTGGGATGCGCATGCGCAGATTTTTTGGGATGCGCATGCGCAGGTTTTTTGGGATGCGCATGGCTAGTCGAGCAAAAACACGTGCGAGAGGATGCATCCCGCAGGCTAGTCGAGTAAAAACACGTGCGAGGTTTTGTGGGATGCGCATGCGCAGGTTTTGTGGGATGCGCATGCGCAGGTTTTTTGGGATGCGCATGCGCAGGTTTTTTGGGATGCGCATGCCTAGTCGAGCAAAAACACGTGCGAGAGGATGCATCCCGCAGGCTAGTCGAGCAAAAACACGTGCGAGAGGATGCATCCCGCAGGCTAGTCGAGCAAAAACACGTGCGAGAGGATGCATCCCGCAGGCTAGTCGAGTAAAAACACGTGCGAGGTTTTGCGGGATGCGCATGCGCAGGTTTTGTGGGATGCGCATGCGCAGGTTTTTTGGGATGCGCATGCGCAGGTTTTTTGGGATGCGCATGCCTAGTCGAGCAAAAACACGTGCGAGAGGATGCATCCCGCAGGCTAGTCGAGCAAAAACACGTGCGAGAGGATGCATCCCGCAGGCTAGTCGAGTAAAAACACGTGCGAAAGGATGCATCCCGCAGGCTAGTCGAGCACAAACACGTGCGAGGTTTTGTGGGATGCGCATGCGCAGGTTTTGTGGGATGCGCATGCGCAGGTTTTTTGGGATGCGCATGCGCAGGTTTTTTGGGATGCGCATGGCTAGTCGAGCAAAAACACGTGCGAGAGGATGCATCCCGCAGGCTAGTCGAGTAAAAACACGTGCGAGAGGATGCATCGCGCAGGCTAGTCGAGCAAAAACACGTGCGAGAGGATGCATCCCGCAGGCTAGTCGAGCAAAAACACGTGCGAGAGGATGCATCCCGCAGGCTAGTCGAGTAAAAACACGTGCGAGAGGATGCATCCCGCAGGCTAGTCGAGCACAAACACGTGCGAGAGGATGCATCCCGCAGGCTAGTCGAGCAAAAACACGTGCGAGAGGATGCATCCCGCAGGCTAGTCGAGCAAAAACAGGTGCGAGAGGATGCATCCCGCAGGCTAGTCGAGCAAAAACACGTGCGAGAGGATGCATCCCGCAGGCTAGTCGAGCACAAACACGTGCGAGGTTTTGTGGGATGCGCATGCGCAGGTTTTGTGGGATGCGCATGCGCAGATTTTTTGGGATGCGCATGCGCAGGTTTTTTGGGATGCGCATGGCTAGTCGAGCAAAAACACGTGCGAGAGGATGCATCCCGCAGGCTAGTCGAGTAAAAACACGTGCGAGAGGATGCATCCCGCAGGCTAGTCGAGCACAAACACGTGCGAGAGGATGCATCCCGCAGGCTAGTCGAGCAAAAACACGTGCGAGAGGATGCATCCCGCAGGCTAGTCGAGCAAAAACACGTGCGAGAGGATGCATCCCGCAGGCTAGTCGAGCAAAAACACGTGCGAGACGATGCATCCCGCAGGCTAGTCGAGCACAAACACGTGCGAGGTTTTGTGGGATGCGCATGCGCAGGTTTTGTGGGAAGCGCATGCGCAGATTTTTGGGATGCGCATGCGCAGGTTTTTTGGGATGCGCATGGCTAGTCGAGCAAAAACACGTGCGAGAGGATGCATCCCGCAGGCTAGTCGAGTAAAAACACGTGCGAGGTTTTGTGGGATGCGCATGCGCAGGTTTTGTGGGATGCGCATGCGCAGGTTTTGTGGGATGCGCATGCGCAGGTTTTTTGGGATGCGCATGCCTAGTCGAGCAAAAACACGTGCGAGAGGATGCATCCCGTAGGCTAGTCGAGCAAAATCACGTGCGAGAGGATGCATCCCGCAGGCTAGTCGAGCAAAAACACATGCGAGAGGATGCATCCCGCAGGCTAGTCGAGTAAAAACACGTGCGAGAGGATGCATCCCGCAGGCTAGTCGAGCACAAACACGTGCGAGGTTTTGTGGGATGCGCATGCGCAGGTTTTGTGGGATGCGCATGCGCAGGTTTTTTGGGATGCGCATGCGCAGGTTTTTTGGGATGCGCATGGCTAGTCGAGCAAAAACACGTGCGAGAGGATGCATCCCGCAGGCTAGCCGAGCAAAAACACGTGCGAGAGGATGCATCCCGCAGGCTAGTCGAGTAAAAACACGTGCGAGGTTTTGTGGGATGCGCATGCGCAGGTTTTGTGGGATGCGCATGCGCAGGTTTTTTGGGATGCGCATGTGCAGGTTTTTTGGGATGCGCATGGCTAGTCGAGCAAAAACACATGCGAGAGGATGCATCCCGCAGGCTAGTCGAGTAAAAACACGTGCGAGAGGATGCATCCCGCAGGCTAGTCGAGCACAAACACGTGCGAGAGGATGCATCCCGCAGGCTAGTCGAGCAAAAACACGTGCGAGAGGATGCATCCCGCAGGCTAGTCGAGCAAAAACACGTGCGAGAGGATGCATCCCGCAGGCTAGTCGAGCAAAAACACGTGCGAGAGGATGCATCCCGCAGGCTAGTCGAGCACAAACACGTGCGAGAGGATGCATCCCGCAGGCTAGTCGAGCAAAAACACTTGCGAGAGGATGCATCCCGCAGGCTACTCGAGTAACAACACGTGCGAGAGGATGCATCCCGCAGGCTAGTCGAGCAAAAACACGTGCGAGAGGATGCATCCAGCAGGCTAGTCGAGCAAAAACACGTGCGAGAGGATGCATCCCGCAGGCTAGTCGAGTAAAAACACGTGCGAAAGGATGCATCCCGCAGGCTAGTCGAGCACAAACACGTGCGAGGTTTTGTGGGATGCGCATGCGCAGGTTTTGTGGGATGCGCATGCGCAAATTTTTTGGGATGCGCATGCGCAGGTTTTTTGGGATGCGCATGGCTAGTAGAGCAAAAACACGTGCGAGAGGATGCATCCCGCAGGCTAGTCGAGCAAAAACACGTGCGAGAGGATGCATCCCGCAGGCTAGTCGAGCACAAACACGTGCGAGGTTTTTGTGGGATGCGCATGCGCAGGTTTTGTGGGATGCGCATTCGCAGATTTTTTGGGATGCGCATGCGCAGGTTTTTTGGGATGCGCATGGCTAGTCGAGCAAAAACACGTGCGAGAGGATGCATCCCGCAGGGTAGTCGAGTAAAAAACACGTGCGAGAGGATGCATCACGCAGGCTAGTCGAGTAACAACACGTGCGAGAGGATGCATCCCGCAGGCTAGTCGAGCAAAAACACGTGCGAGAGGATGCATCCCGCAGGCTAGTCGAGCAAAAACACGTGCGAGAGGATGCATCCCGCAGGCTAGTCGAGTAAAAACACGTGCGAAAGGATGCATCCCGCAGGCTAGTCGAGCACAAACACGTGCGAGGTTTTGTGGGATGCGCATGCGCAGGTTTTGTGGGATGCGCATTCGCAGATTTTTTGGGATGCGCATGCGCAGGTTTTTTGGGATGCGCATGGCTAGTCGAGCAAAAACACGTGCGAGAGGATGCATCCCGCAGGCTAGTCGAGTAAAAACACGTGCGAAAGGATGCATCCCGCAGGCTAGTCGAGCACAAACACGTGCGAGGTTTTGTGGGATGCGCATGCGCAGGTTTTGTGGGATGCGCATGCGCAGGTTTTTTGGGATGCGCATGGCTAGTCGAGCAAAAACACGTGTGAGAGGATGTATCCCGCAGGCTAGCCGAGCAAAAACACGTGCGAGAGGATGCATCCCGCAGGCTAGTCGAGCACAAACACGTGCGAGAGGATGCATCCCGCAGGCTAGTCGAGCAAAAACACGTGCGAGAGGATGCACCCCGCAGGTTAGTCGAGCAAAAACACGTGTGAGAGGATGCATCCCGCAGGCTAGTCGAGCACAAACACGTGCGAGAGGATGCATCCCGCAGGCTAGTCGAGCACAAACACGTGCGAGGCTTTGTGGGATGCGCATGCGCAGGTTTTGTGGGATGCGCATGCGCAAATTGTTTGGGATGCGCATGCGCAGGTTTTTTGGGATGCGCATGGCTAGTAGAGCAAAAACACGTGCGAGAGGATGCATCCCGCAGGCTAGTCGAGTAAAAACACGTGCGAGAGGATGCATCCCGCAGGCTAGTCGAGCACAAACACGTGCGAGAGGATGCATCCCGCAGGCTAGTCGAGCAAAAACACGTGCGAGAGGATGCATCCCGCAGGCTAGTCGAGCAAAAACACGTGCGAGAGGATGCATCCCGCAGGCTAGTCGAGCAAAAACACGTGCGAGAGGATGCATCCCGCAGGCTAGTCGAGCACAAACACGTGCGAGGTTTTGTGGGATGCGCATGCGCAGGTTTTGTGGGATGCGCATGCGCAGATTTTTTGGGATGCGCATGCGCAGGTTTTTTGGGATGCGCATGGCTAGTCGAGCAAAAACACGTGCGAGAGGATGCATCCCGCAGGCTAGTCGAGTAAAAACACGTGCGAGGTTTTGTGGGATGCGCATGCGCAGGTTTTGTGGGATGCGCATGCGCAGGTTTTTTGGGATGCGCATGCGCAGGTTTTTTGGGATGCGCATGCCTAGTCGAGCAAAAACACGTGCGAGAGGATGCATCCCGCAGGCTAGTCGAGCAAAAACACGTGCGAGAGGATGCATCCCGCAGGCTAGTCGAGCAAAAACACATGCGAGAGGATGCATCCCGCAGGCTAGTCGAGCAAAAACACGTGCGAGAGGATGCATCCCGCAGGCTAGTCGAGTAAAAACACGTGCGAGGTTTTGCGGGATGCGCATGCGCAGGTTTTGTGGGATGCGCATGCGCAGGTTTTTTGGGATGCGCATGCGCAGGTTTTTTGGGATGCGCATGCCTAGTCGAGCAAAAACACGTGCGAGAGGATGCATCCCGCAGGCTAGTCGAGCAAAAACACGTGCGAGAGGATGCATCCCGCAGGCTAGTCGAGTAAAAACACGTGCGAAAGGATGCATCCCGCAGGCTAGTCGAGCACAAACACGTGCGAGGTTTTGTGGGATGCGCATGCGCAGGTTTTGTGGGATGCGCATGCGCAGGTTTTTTGGGATGCGCATGGCTAGTCGAGCAAAAACACGTGCGAGAGGATGCATCCCGCAGGGTAGTCGAGTAAAAACACGTGCGAGAGGATGCATCCCGCAGGCTAGTCGAGTAAAAACACGTGCGAGAGGATGCATCGCGCAGGCTAGTCGAGCAAAAACACGTGCGAGAGGATGCATCCCGCAGGCTAGTCGAGCAAAAACACGTGCGAGAGGATGCATCCCGCAGGCTAGTCGAGTAAAAACACGTGCGAGAGGATGCATCCCGCAGGCTAGTCGAGCACAAACACGTGCGAGAGGATGCATCCCGCAGGCTAGTCGAGCAAAAACACGTGCGAGAGGATGCATCCCGCAGGCTAGTCGAGCAAAAACAGGTGCGAGAGGATGCATCCCGCAGGCTAGTCGAGCAAAAACACGTGCGAGAGGATGCATCCCGCAGGCTAGTCGAGCACAAACACGTGCGAGGTTTTGTGGGATGCGCATGCGCAGGTTTTGTGGGATGCGCATGCGCAGATTTTTTGGGATGCGCATGCGCAGGTTTTTTGGGATGCGCATGGCTAGTCGAGCAAAAACACGTGCGAGAGGATGCATCCCGCAGGCTAGTCGAGTAAAAACACGTGCGAGAGGATGCATCCCGCAGGCTAGTCGAGCACAAACACGTGCGAGAGGATGCATCCCGCAGGCTAGTCGAGCAAAAACACGTGCGAGAGGATGCATCCCGCAGGCTAGTCGAGCAAAAACACGTGCGAGAGGATGCATCCCGCAGGCTAGTCGAGCAAAAACACGTGCGAGACGATGCATCCCGCAGGCTAGTCGAGCACAAACACGTGCGAGGTTTTGTGGGATGCGCATGCGCAGGTTTTGTGGGAAGCGCATGCGCAGATTTTTGGGATGCGCATGCGCAGGTTTTTTGGGATGCGCATGGCTAGTCGAGCAAAAACACGTGCGAGAGGATGCATCCCGCAGGCTAGTCGAGTAAAAACACGTGCGAGGTTTTGTGGGATGCGCATGCGCAGGTTTTGTGGGATGCGCATGCGCAGGTTTTGTGGGATGCGCATGCGCAGGTTTTTTGGGATGCGCATGCCTAGTCGAGCAAAAACACGTGCGAGAGGATGCATCCCGTAGGCTAGTCGAGCAAAATCACGTGCGAGAGGATGCATCCCGCAGGCTAGTCGAGCAAAAACACATGCGAGAGGATGCATCCCGCAGGCTAGTCGAGTAAAAACACGTGCGAGAGGATGCATCCCGCAGGCTAGTCGAGCACAAACACGTGCGAGGTTTTGTGGGATGCGCATGCGCAGGTTTTGTGGGATGCGCATGCGCAGGTTTTTTGGGATGCGCATGCGCAGGTTTTTTGGGATGCGCATGGCTAGTCGATCAAAAACACGTGCGAGAGGATGCATCCCGCAGGCTAGCCGAGCAAAAACACGTGCGAGAGGATGCATCCCGCAGGCTAGTCGAGTAAAAACACGTGCGAGGTTTTGTGGGATGCGCATGCGCAGGTTTTTTGGGATGCGCATGTGCAGGTTTTTTGGGATGCGCATGGCTAGTCGAGCAAAAACACGTGCGAGGGGATGCATCCCGCAGGCTAGTCGAGTAAAAACACGTGCGAGAGGATGCATCCCGCAGGCTAGTCGAGTAAAAACACGTGCGAGGTTTTGTGGGATGCGCATGCGCAGGTTTTTTGGGATGCGCATGCGCAGGTTTTTTGGGATGCGCATGCGCAGGTTTTTTGGGATGCGCATGGCTAGTCGAGCAAAAACACGTGCGAGAGGATGCATCCCGCAGGGTAGTCGAGTAAAAACACGTGCGAGAGGATGCATCACGCAGGCTAGTCGAGTAACAACACGTGCGAGAGGATGCATCCCGCAGGCTAGTCGAGCAAAAACACGTGCGAGAGGATGCATCCCGCAGGCTAGTCGAGCAAAAACACGTGCGAGAGGATGCATCCCGCAGGCTAGTCGAGTAAAAACACGTGCGAAAGGATGCATCCCGCAGGCTAGTCGAGCACAAACACGTGCGAGGTTTTGTGGGATGCGCATGCGCAGGTTTTGTGGGATGCGCATTCGCAGATTTTTTGGGATGCGCATGCGCAGGTTTTTTGGGATGCGCATGGCTAGTCGAGCAAAAACACGTGCGAGAGGATGCATCCCGCAGGCTAGTCGAGTAAAAACACGTGCGAAAGGATGCATCCCGCAGGCTAGTCGAGCACAAACACGTGCGAGGTTTTGTGGGATGCGCATGCGCAGGTTTTGTGGGATGCGCATGCGCAGGTTTTTTGGGATGCGCATGGCTAGTCGAGCAAAAACACGTGTGAGAGGATGTATCCCGCAGGCTAGCCGAGCAAAAACACGTGCGAGAGGATGCATCCCGCAGGCTAGTCGAGCACAAACACGTGCGAGAGGATGCATCCCGCAGGCTAGTCGAGCAAAAACACGTGCGAGAGGATGCATCCCGCAGGTTAGTCGAGCAAAAACACGTGTGAGAGGATGCATCCCGCAGGCTAGTCGAGCACAAACACGTGCGAGAGGATGCATCCCGCAGGCTAGTCGAGCACAAACACGTGCGAGGCTTTGTGGGATGCGCATGCGCAGGTTTTGTGGGATGCGCATGCGCAAATTGTTTGGGATGCGCATGCGCAGGTTTTTTGGGATGCGCATGGCTAGTAGAGCAAAAACACGTGCGAGAGGATGCATCCCGCAGGCTAGTCGAGTAAAAACACGTGCGAAAGGATGCATCCCGCAGGCTAGTCGAGCACAAACACGTGCGAGGTTTTGTGGGATGCGCATGCGCAGGTTTTGTGGGATGCGCATGCGCAGGTTTTTTGGGATGCGCATGGCTAGTCGAGCAAAAACACGTGCGAGAGGATGTATCCCGCAGGCTAGCCGAGCAAAAACACGTGCGAGAGGATGCATCCCGCAGGCTAGTCGAGTAAAAACACGTGCGAGGTTTTTTGGGATGCGCATGGCTAGTCGAGCAAAAACACGTGCGAGAGGATGCATCCCGCAGGCTAGTCGAGTAAAAACACGTGCGAGAGGATGCATCCCGCAGGCTAGTCGAGTAAAAACACGTGCGAGGTTTTTTGGGATGCGCATGCGCAGGTTTTTTGGGATGCGCATGCGCAGGTTTATTGGGATGCGCATGGCTAGTCGAGCAAAAACACGTGCGAGAGGATGCATCCCGCAGGGTAGTCGAGTAAAAACACGTGCGAGAGGATGCATCCCGCAGGCTAGTCGAGTAAAAACACGTGCGAGAGGATGCATCCCGCAGGCTAGTCGAGCAAAAACACGTGCGAGAGGATGCATCCCGCAGGCTAGTCGAGCAAAAACACGTGCGAGAGGATGCATCCCGCAGGCTAGTCGAGTAAAAACACGTGCGAGAGGATGCATCCCGCAGGCTAGTCGAGCACAAACACGTGCGAGAGGATGCATCCCGCAGGCTAGTCGAGCAAAAACACGTGCGAGAGGATGCATCCCGCAGGCTAGTCGAGTAAAAACACGTGCAAAAGGATGCATCCCGCAGGCTAGTCGAGCACAAACACGTGCGAGGTTTTGTGGGATGCGCATGCGCAGGTTTTGTGGGATGCGCATGCGCAGATTTTTTGGGATGCGAGTGCGCAGGTTTTTTGGGATGCGCATGGCTAGTCGAGCAAAAACACGTGCGAGAGGATGCATCCCGCAGGCTAGTCGAGCACAAACACGTGCGAGAGGATGCATCCCGCAGGCTAGTCGAGCAAAAACACGTGCGAGAGGATGCATCCCGCAGGCTAGTCGAGCAAAAACACGTGCGAGAGGATGCATCCCGCAGGCTAGTCGAGCAAAAACACGTGCGAGAGGATGCATCCCGCAGGCTAGTCGAGCACAAACACGTGCGAGGTTTTGTGGGATGCGCATGCGCAGGTTTTGTGGGATGCGCATGCGCAGATTTTTTGGGATGCGCATGCGCAGGTTTTTTGGGATGCGCATGCGCAGGTTTTTTGGGATGCGCATGCCTAGTCGAGCAAAAACACGTGCGAGAGGATGCATCCCGCAGGCTAGTCGAGCAAAAACACGTGCGAGAGGATGCATCCCGCAGGCTAGTCGAGTAAAAACACGTGCGAAAGGATGCATCCCGCAGGCTAGTCGAGCACAAACACGTGCGAGGTTTTGTGGGATGCGCATGCGCAGGTTTTGTGGGATGCGCATGCGCAGGTTTTTTGGGATGCGCATGCGCAGGTTTTTTGGGATGCGCATGGCTAGTCGAGCAAAAACACGTGCGAGAGGATGCATCCCGCAGGGTAGTCGAGTAAAAACACGTGCGAGAGGATGCATCCCGCAGGCTAGTCGAGTAAAAACACGTGCGAGAGGATGCATCGCGCAGGCTAGTCGAGCAAAAACACGTGCGAGAGGATGCATCCCGCAGGCTAGTCGAGCAAAAACACGTGCGAGAGGATGCATCCCGCAGGCTAGTCGAGTAAAAACACGTGCGAGAGGATGCATCCCGCAGGCTAGTCGAGCACAAACACGTGCGAGAGGATGCATCCCGCAGGCTAGTCGAGCAAAAACACGTGCGAGAGGATGCATCCCGCAGGCTAGTCGAGCAAAAACAGGTGCGAGAGGATGCATCCCGCAGGCTAGTCGAGCAAAAACACGTGCGAGAGGATGCATCCCGCAGGCTAGTCGAGCACAAACACGTGCGAGGTTTTGTGGCATGCGCATGCGCAGGTTTTGTGGGATGCGCATGCGCAGATTTTTTGGGATGCGCATGCGCAGGTTTTTTGGGATGCGCATGCGCAGGTTTTTTGGGATGCGCATGCCTAGTCGAGCAAAAACACGTGCGAGAGGATGCATCCCGCAGGCTAGTCGAGCAAAAACACGTGCGAGAGGATGCATCCCGCAGGCTAGTCGAGTAAAAACACGTGCGAAAGGATGCATCCCGCAGGCTAGTCGAGCACAAACACGTGCGAGGTTTTGTGGGATGCGCATGCGCAGGTTTTGTGGGATGCGCATGCGCAGGTTTTTTGGGATGCGCATGCGCAGGTTTTTTGGGATGCGCATGGCTAGTCGAGCAAAAACACGTGCGAGAGGATGCATCCCGCAGGGTAGTCGAGTAAAAACACGTGCGAGAGGATGCATCCCGCAGGCTAGTCGAGTAAAAACACGTGCGAGAGGATGCATCGCGCAGGCTAGTCGAGCAAAAACACGTGCGAGAGGATGCATCCCGCAGGCTAGTCGAGCAAAAACACGTGCGAGAGGATGCATCCCGCAGGCTAGTCGAGTAAAAACACGTGCGAGAGGATGCATCCCGCAGGCTAGTCGAGCACAAACACGTGCGAGAGGATGCATCCCGCAGGCTAGTCGAGCAAAAACACGTGCGAGAGGATGCATCCCGCAGGCTAGTCGAGCAAAAACAGGTGCGAGAGGATGCATCCCGCAGGCTAGTCGAGCAAAAACACGTGCGAGAGGATGCATCCCGCAGGCTAGTCGAGCACAAACACGTGCGAGGTTTTGTGGGATGCGCATGCGCAGGTTTTGTGGGATGCGCATGCGCAGATTTTTTGGGATGCGCATGAGCAGGTTTTTTGGGATGCGCATGGCTAGTCGAGCAAAAACACGTGCGAGAGGATGCATCCCGCAGGCTAGTCGAGTAAAAACACGTGCGAGAGGATGCATCCCGCAGGCTAGTCGAGCACAAACACGTGCGAGAGGATGCATCCCGCAGGCTAGTCGAGCAAAAACACGTGCGAGAAGATGCATCCCGCAGGCTAGTCGAGCAAAAACACGTGCGAGAGGATGCATCCCGCAGGCTAGTCGAGCAAAAACACGTGCGAGAGGATGCATCCCGCAGGCTAGTCGAGCACAAACACGTGCGAGGTTTTGTGGGATGCGCATGCGCAGGTTTTGTGGGAAGCGCATGCGCAGATTTTTGGGATGCGCATGCGCAGGTTTTTTGGGATGCGCATGGCTAGTCGAGCAAAAACACGTGCGAGAGGATGCATCCCGCAGGCTAGTCGAGTAAAAACACGTGCGAGGTTTTGTGGGATGCGCATGCGCAGGTTTTGTGGGATGCGCATGCGCAGGTTTTGTGGGATGCGCATGCGCAGGTTTTTTGGGATGCGCATGCCTAGTCGAGCAAAAACACGTGCGAGAGGATGCATCCCGTAGGCTAGTCGAGCAAAATCACGTGCGAGAGGATGCATCCCGCAGGCTAGTCGAGCAAAAACACATGCGAGAGGATGCATCCCGCAGGCTAGTCGAGTAAAAACACGTGCGAGAGGATGCATCCCGCAGGCTAGTCGAGCACAAACACGTGCGAGGTTTTGTGGGATGCGCATGCGCAGGTTTTGTGGGATGCACATGCGCAGGTTTTTTGGGATGCGCATGCGCAGGTTTTTTGGGATGCGCATGGCTAGTCGAGCAAAAACACGTGCGAGAGGATGCATCCCGCAGGCTAGTCGAGTAAAAACACGTGCGAGGTTTTGTGGGATGCGCATGCGCAGGTTTTGTGGGATGCGCATGCGCAGGTTTTTTGGGATGCGCATGTGCAGGTTTTTTGGGATGCGCATGGCTAGTCGAGCAAAAACACGTGGGAGAGGATGCATCCCGCAGGCTAGTCGAGTAAAAACACGTGCGAGAGGATGCATCCCGCAGGCTAGTCGAGTAAAAACACGTGCGAGGTTTTGTGGGATGCGCATACGCAGGTTTTGTGGGATGCGCATGCGCAGGTTTTTTGGGATGCGCATGCGCAGGTTTTTTGGGATGCGCATGCGCAGGTTTTTTGAGATGCGCATGGCTAGTCGAGCAAAAACACGTGCGAGAGGATGCATCCCGCAGGGTAGTCGAGTAAAAACACGTGCGAGAGGATGCATCCCGCAGGCTAGTCGAGTAACAACACGTGCGAGAGGATGCATCCCGCAGGCTAGTCGAGCAAAAACACGTGCGAGAGGATGCATCCCGCAGGCTAGTCGAGCAAAAACACGTGCGAGAGGATGCATCCCGCAGGCTAGTCGAGTAAAAACACGTGCGAAAGGATGCATCCCGCAGGCTAGTCGAGCACAAACACGTGCGAGGTTTTGTGGGATGCGCATGCGCAGGTTTTGTGGGATGCGCATTCGCAGATTTTTTGGGATGCGCATGCGCAGGTTTTTTGGGATGCGCATGGCTAGTCGAGCAAAAACACGTGCGAGAGGATGCATCCCGCAGGCTAGTCGAGTAAAAACACGTGCGAAAGGATGCATCCCGCAGGCTAGTCGAGCACAAACACGTGCGAGGTTTTGTGGGATGCGCATGCGCAGGTTTTGTGGGATGCGCATGCGCAGGTTTTTTGGGATGCGCATGGCTAGTCGAGCAAAAACACGTGTGAGAGGATGTATCCCGCAGGCTAGCCGAGCAAAAACACGTGCGAGAGGATGCATCCCGCAGGCTAGTCGAGCACAAACACGTGCGAGAGGATCCATCCCGCAGGCTAGTCGAGCACAAACACGTGCGAGGTTTTGTGGGATGCGCATGCGCAGGTTTTGTGGGATGCGCATGCGCAGGTTTTTTGGGATGCGCATGGCTAGTCGAGCAAAAACACGTGCGAGAGGATGCATCCCGCAGGCTAGTCGAGTAAAAACACGTGCGAGAGGATGCATCCCGCAGGCTAGTCGAGTAAAAACACGTGCGAGGTTTTTTGGGATGCGCATGCGCAGGTTTTTTGGGATGCGCATGCGCAGGTTTATTGGGATGCGCATGGCTAGTCGAGCAAAAACACGTGCGAGAGGATGCATCCCGCAGGCTAGTCGAGTAAAAACACGTGCGAAAGGATGCATCCCGCAGGCTAGTCGAGCACAAACACGTGCGAGGTTTTGTGGGATGCGCATGCGCAGGTTTTGTGGGATGCGCATGCGCAGGTTTTTTGGGATGCGCATGGCTAGTCGAGCAAAAACACGTGCGAGAGGATGCATCCCGCAGGCTAGTCGAGTAAAAACACGTGCGAGAGGATGCATCCCGCAGGCTAGTCGAGTAAAAACACGTGCGAGGTTTTTTGGGATGCGCATGCGCAGGTTTTTTGGGATGCGCATGCGCAGGTTTATTGGGATGCGCATGGCTAGTCGAGCAAAAACACGTGCGAGAGGATGCATCCCGCAGGGTAGTCGAGTAAAAACACGTGCGAGAGGATGCATCCCGCAGGCTAGTCGAGTAAAAACACGTGCGAGAGGATGCATCCCGCAGGCTAGTCGAGCAAAAACACGTGCGAGAGGATGCATCCCGCAGGCTAGTCGAGCAAAAACACGTGCGAGAGGATGCATCCCGCAGGCTAGTCGAGTAAAAACACGTGCGAGAGGATGCATCCCGCAGGCTAGTCGAGCACAAACACGTGCGAGAGGATGCATCCCGCAGGCTAGTCGAGCAAAAACACGTGCGAGAGGATGCATCCCGCAGGCTAGTCGAGTAAAAACACGTGCAAAAGGATGCATCCCGCAGGCTAGTCGAGCACAAACACGTGCGAGGTTTTGTGGGATGCGCATGCGCAGGTTTTGTGGGATGCGCATGCGCAGATTTTTTGGGATGCGAGTGCGCAGGTTTTTTGGGATGCGCATGGCTAGTCGAGCAAAAACACGTGCGAGAGGATGCATCCCGCAGGCTAGTCGAGCACAAACACGTGCGAGAGGATGCATCCCGCAGGCTAGTCGAGCAAAAACACGTGCGAGAGGATGCATCCCGCAGGCTAGTCGAGCAAAAACACGTGCGAGAGGATGCATCCCGCAGGCTAGTCGAGCAAAAACACGTGCGAGAGGATGCATCCCGCAGGCTAGTCGAGCACAAACACGTGCGAGGTTTTGTGGGATGCGCATGCGCAGGTTTTGTGGGATGCGCATGCGCAGATTTTTTGGGATGCGCATGCGCAGGTTTTTTGGGATGCGCATGCGCAGGTTTTTTGGGATGCGCATGCCTAGTCGAGCAAAAACACGTGCGAGAGGATGCATCCCGCAGGCTAGTCGAGCAAAAACACGTGCGAGAGGATGCATCCCGCAGGCTAGTCGAGTAAAAACACGTGCGAAAGGATGCATCCCGCAGGCTAGTCGAGCACAAACACGTGCGAGGTTTTGTGGGATGCGCATGCGCAGGTTTTGTGGGATGCGCATGCGCAGGTTTTTTGGGATGCGCATGCGCAGGTTTTTTGGGATGCGCATGGCTAGTCGAGCAAAAACACGTGCGAGAGGATGCATCCCGCAGGGTAGTCGAGTAAAAACACGTGCGAGAGGATGCATCCCGCAGGCTAGTCGAGTAAAAACACGTGCGAGAGGATGCATCGCGCAGGCTAGTCGAGCAAAAACACGTGCGAGAGGATGCATCCCGCAGGCTAGTCGAGCAAAAACACGTGCGAGAGGATGCATCCCGCAGGCTAGTCGAGTAAAAACACGTGCGAGAGGATGCATCCCGCAGGCTAGTCGAGCACAAACACGTGCGAGAGGATGCATCCCGCAGGCTAGTCGAGCAAAAACACGTGCGAGAGGATGCATCCCGCAGGCTAGTCGAGCAAAAACAGGTGCGAGAGGATGCATCCCGCAGGCTAGTCGAGCAAAAACACGTGCGAGAGGATGCATCCCGCAGGCTAGTCGAGCACAAACACGTGCGAGGTTTTGTGGCATGCGCATGCGCAGGTTTTGTGGGATGCGCATGCGCAGATTTTTTGGGATGCGCATGCGCAGGTTTTTTGGGATGCGCATGCGCAGGTTTTTTGGGATGCGCATGCCTAGTCGAGCAAAAACACGTGCGAGAGGATGCATCCCGCAGGCTAGTCGAGCAAAAACACGTGCGAGAGGATGCATCCCGCAGGCTAGTCGAGTAAAAACACGTGCGAAAGGATGCATCCCGCAGGCTAGTCGAGCACAAACACGTGCGAGGTTTTGTGGGATGCGCATGCGCAGGTTTTGTGGGATGCGCATGCGCAGGTTTTTTGGGATGCGCATGCGCAGGTTTTTTGGGATGCGCATGGCTAGTCGAGCAAAAACACGTGCGAGAGGATGCATCCCGCAGGGTAGTCGAGTAAAAACACGTGCGAGAGGATGCATCCCGCAGGCTAGTCGAGTAAAAACACGTGCGAGAGGATGCATCGCGCAGGCTAGTCGAGCAAAAACACGTGCGAGAGGATGCATCCCGCAGGCTAGTCGAGCAAAAACACGTGCGAGAGGATGCATCCCGCAGGCTAGTCGAGTAAAAACACGTGCGAGAGGATGCATCCCGCAGGCTAGTCGAGCACAAACACGTGCGAGAGGATGCATCCCGCAGGCTAGTCGAGCAAAAACACGTGCGAGAGGATGCATCCCGCAGGCTAGTCGAGCAAAAACAGGTGCGAGAGGATGCATCCCGCAGGCTAGTCGAGCAAAAACACGTGCGAGAGGATGCATCCCGCAGGCTAGTCGAGCACAAACACGTGCGAGGTTTTGTGGGATGCGCATGCGCAGGTTTTGTGGGATGCGCATGCGCAGATTTTTTGGGATGCGCATGAGCAGGTTTTTTGGGATGCGCATGGCTAGTCGAGCAAAAACACGTGCGAGAGGATGCATCCCGCAGGCTAGTCGAGTAAAAACACGTGCGAGAGGATGCATCCCGCAGGCTAGTCGAGCACAAACACGTGCGAGAGGATGCATCCCGCAGGCTAGTCGAGCAAAAACACGTGCGAGAAGATGCATCCCGCAGGCTAGTCGAGCAAAAACACGTGCGAGAGGATGCATCCCGCAGGCTAGTCGAGCAAAAACACGTGCGAGAGGATGCATCCCGCAGGCTAGTCGAGCACAAACACGTGCGAGGTTTTGTGGGATGCGCATGCGCAGGTTTTGTGGGAAGCGCATGCGCAGATTTTTGGGATGCGCATGCGCAGGTTTTTTGGGATGCGCATGGCTAGTCGAGCAAAAACACGTGCGAGAGGATGCATCCCGCAGGCTAGTCGAGTAAAAACACGTGCGAGGTTTTGTGGGATGCGCATGCGCAGGTTTTGTGGGATGCGCATGCGCAGGTTTTGTGGGATGCGCATGCGCAGGTTTTTTGGGATGCGCATGCCTAGTCGAGCAAAAACACGTGCGAGAGGATGCATCCCGTAGGCTAGTCGAGCAAAATCACGTGCGAGAGGATGCATCCCGCAGGCTAGTCGAGCAAAAACACATGCGAGAGGATGCATCCCGCAGGCTAGTCGAGTAAAAACACGTGCGAGAGGATGCATCCCGCAGGCTAGTCGAGCACAAACACGTGCGAGGTTTTGTGGGATGCGCATGCGCAGGTTTTGTGGGATGCACATGCGCAGGTTTTTTGGGATGCGCATGCGCAGGTTTTTTGGGATGCGCATGGCTAGTCGAGCAAAAACACGTGCGAGAGGATGCATCCCGCAGGCTAGTCGAGTAAAAACACGTGCGAGGTTTTGTGGGATGCGCATGCGCAGGTTTTGTGGGATGCGCATGCGCAGGTTTTTTGGGATGCGCATGTGCAGGTTTTTTGGGATGCGCATGGCTAGTCGAGCAAAAACACGTGGGAGAGGATGCATCCCGCAGGCTAGTCGAGTAAAAACACGTGCGAGAGGATGCATCCCGCAGGCTAGTCGAGTAAAAACACGTGCGAGGTTTTGTGGGATGCGCATACGCAGGTTTTGTGGGATGCGCATGCGCAGGTTTTTTGGGATGCGCATGCGCAGGTTTTTTGGGATGCGCATGCGCAGGTTTTTTGAGATGCGCATGGCTAGTCGAGCAAAAACACGTGCGAGAGGATGCATCCCGCAGGGTAGTCGAGTAAAAACACGTGCGAGAGGATGCATCCCGCAGGCTAGTCGAGTAACAACACGTGCGAGAGGATGCATCCCGCAGGCTAGTCGAGCAAAAACACGTGCGAGAGGATGCATCCCGCAGGCTAGTCGAGCAAAAACACGTGCGAGAGGATGCATCCCGCAGGCTAGTCGAGTAAAAACACGTGCGAAAGGATGCATCCCGCAGGCTAGTCGAGCACAAACACGTGCGAGGTTTTGTGGGATGCGCATGCGCAGGTTTTGTGGGATGCGCATTCGCAGATTTTTTGGGATGCGCATGCGCAGGTTTTTTGGGATGCGCATGGCTAGTCGAGCAAAAACACGTGCGAGAGGATGCATCCCGCAGGCTAGTCGAGTAAAAACACGTGCGAAAGGATGCATCCCGCAGGCTAGTCGAGCACAAACACGTGCGAGGTTTTGTGGGATGCGCATGCGCAGGTTTTGTGGGATGCGCATGCGCAGGTTTTTTGGGATGCGCATGGCTAGTCGAGCAAAAACACGTGTGAGAGGATGTATCCCGCAGGCTAGCCGAGCAAAAACACGTGCGAGAGGATGCATCCCGCAGGCTAGTCGAGCACAAACACGTGCGAGAGGATCCATCCCGCAGGCTAGTCGAGCAAAAACACGTGCGAGAGGATGCATCCCGCAGGTTAGTCGAGCAAAAACACGTGTGAGAGGATGCATCCCGCAGGCTAGTCGAGCACAAACACGTGCGAGAGGATGCATCCCGCAGGCTAGTCGAGCAACAACACGTGCGAGAGGATGCATCCCGCAGGCTAGTCGAGTAAAAACACGTGCGAAAGGATGCATCCCGCAGGCTAGTCGAGCACAAACACGTGCGAGGTTTTGTGGGATGCGCATGCGCAGCTTTTGTGGGATGCGCATGCGCAGATTTTTTGGGATGCGCATGCGCAGGTTTTTTGGGATGCGCATGGCTAGTCGAGCAAAAACACGTGCGAGAGGATGCATCCCGCAGGCTAGTCGAGCAAAAACACGTGCGAGAGGATGCATCCCGCAGGCTAGTCGAGCACAAACACGTGCGAGGCTTTGTGGGATGCGCATGCGCAGGTTTTGTGGGATGCGCATGCGCAAATTGTTTGGGATGCGCATGCGCAGGTTTTTTGGGATGCGCATGGCTAGTAGAGCAAAAACACGTGCGAGAGGATGCATCCCGCAGGATAGTCGAGTAAAAACACGTGCGAAAGGATGCATCCCGCAGGCTAGTCGAGCACAAACACGTGCGAGGTTTTGTGGGATGCGCATGCGCAGGTTTTGTGGGATGCGCATGCGCAGGTTTTTTGGGATGCGCATGGCTAGTCGAGCAAAAACACGTGCGAGAGGATGTATCCCGCAGGCTAGCCGAGCAAAAACACGTGCGAGAGGATGCATCCCGCAGGCTAGTCGAGTAAAAACACGTGCGAGGTTTTTTGGGATGCGCATGGCTAGTCGAGCAAAAACACGTGCGAGAGGATGCATCCCGCAGGCTAGTCGAGTAAAAACACGTGCGAGAGGATGCATCCCGCAGGCTAGTCGAGTAAAAACACGTGCGAGGTTTTGTGGGATGCGCATACGCAGGTTTTGTGGGATGCGCATGCGCAGGTTTTTTGGGATGCGCATGCGCAGGTTTATTGGGATGCGCATGGCTAGTCGAGCAAAAACACGTGCGAGAGGATGCATCCCGCAGGGTAGTCGAGTAAAAACACGTGCGAGAGGATGCATCCCGCAGGCTAGTCGAGTAAAAACACGTGCGAGAGGATGCATCCCGCAGGCTAGTCGAGCAAAAACACGTGCGAGAGGATGCATCCCGCAGGCTAGTCGAGCAAAAACACGTGCGAGAGGATGCATCCCGCAGGCTAGTCGAGTAAAAACACGTGCGAGAGGATGCATCCCGCAGGCTAGTCGAGCACAAACACGTGCGAGAGGATGCATCCCGCAGGCTAGTCGAGCAAAAACACGTGCGAGAGGATGCATCCCGCAGGCTAGTCGAGTAAAAACACGTGCAAAAGGATGCATCCCGCAGGCTAGTCGAGCACAAACACGTGCGAGGTTTTGTGGGATGCGCATGCGCAGGTTTTGTGGGATGCGCATGCGCAGATTTTTTGGGATGCGCATGCGCAGGTTTTTTGGGATGCGCATGGCTAGTCGAGCAAAAACACGTGCGAGAGGATGCATCCCGCAGGCTAGTCGAGTAAAAACACGTGCGAGGTTTTGTGGGATGCGCATGCGCAGGTTTTGTGGGATGCGCATGCGCAGGTTTTTTGGGATGCGCATGCCTAGTCGAGCAAAAACACGTGCGAGAGGATGCATCCCGCAGGCTAGTCGAGTAAAAACACGTGCGAGAGGATGCATCCCGCAGGCTAGTCGAGCACAAACACGTGCGAGAGGATGCATCCCGCAGGCTAGTCGAGCAAAAACACGTGCGAGAGGATGCATCCCGCAGGCTAGTCGAGCAAAAACACGTGCGAGAGGATGCATCCCGCAGGCTAGTCGAGCAAAAACACGTGCGAGAGGATGCATCCCGCAGGCTAGTCGAGCACAAACACGTGCGAGGTTTTGTGGGATGCGCATGCGCAGGTTTTGTGGGATGCGCATGCGCAGATTTTTTGGGATGCGCATGCGCAGGTTTTTTGGGATGCGCATGGCTAGTCGAGCAAAAACACGTGCGAGAGAATGCATCCCGCAGGCTAGTCGAGTAAAAACACGTGCGAGGTTTTGTGGGATGCGCATGCGCAGGTTTTGTGGGATGCGCATGCGCAGGTTTTTTGGGATGCGCATGCGCAGGTTTTTTGGGATGCGCATGCCTAGTCGAGCAAAAACACGTGCGAGAGGATGCATCCCGCAGGCTAGTCGAGTAAAAACACGTGCGAGGTTTTGTGGGATGCGCATGCGCAGGTTTTGTGGGATGCGCATGCGCAGGTTTTTTGGGATGCGCATGCCTAGTCGAGCAAAAACACGTGCGAGAGGATGCATCCCGCAGGCTAGTCGAGTAAAAACACGTGCGAGGTTTTGTGGGATGCGCATGCGCAGGTTTTGTGGGATGCGCATGCGCAGGTTTTTTGGGATGCGCATGTGCAGGTTTTTTGGGATGCGCATGGCTAGTCGAGCAAAAACACGTGGGAGAGGATGCATCCCGCAGGCTAGTCGAGTAAAAACACGTGCGAGAGGATGCATCCCGCAGGCTAGTCGAGTAAAAACACGTGCGAGGTTTTGTGGGATGCGCATACGCAGGTTTTGTGGGATGCGCATGCGCAGGTTTTTTGGGATGCGCATGCGCAGGTTTTTTGGGATGCGCATGCGCAGGTTTTTTGAGATGCGCATGGCTAGTCGAGCAAAAACACGTGCGAGAGGATGCATCCCGCAGGGTAGTCGAGTAAAAACACGTGCGAGAGGATGCATCCCGCAGGCTAGTCGAGTAACAACACGTGCGAGAGGATGCATCCCGCAGGCTAGTCGAGCAAAAACACGTGCGAGAGGATGCATCCCGCAGGCTAGTCGAGCAAAAACACGTGCGAGAGGATGCATCCCGCAGGCTAGTCGAGTAAAAACACGTGCGAAAGGATGCATCCCGCAGGCTAGTCGAGCACAAACACGTGCGAGGTTTTGTGGGATGCGCATGCGCAGGTTTTGTGGGATGCGCATTCGCAGATTTTTTGGGATGCGCATGCGCAGGTTTTTTGGGATGCGCATGGCTAGTCGAGCAAAAACACGTGCGAGAGGATGCATCCCGCAGGCTAGTCGAGTAAAAACACGTGCGAAAGGATGCATCCCGCAGGCTAGTCGAGCACAAACACGTGCGAGGTTTTGTGGGATGCGCATGCGCAGGTTTTGTGGGATGCGCATGCGCAGGTTTTTTGGGATGCGCATGGCTAGTCGAGCAAAAACACGTGTGAGAGGATGTATCCCGCAGGCTAGCCGAGCAAAAACACGTGCGAGAGGATGCATCCCGCAGGCTAGTCGAGCACAAACACGTGCGAGAGGATCCATCCCGCAGGCTAGTCGAGCAAAAACACGTGCGAGAGGATGCATCCCGCAGGTTAGTCGAGCAAAAACACGTGTGAGAGGATGCATCCCGCAGGCTAGTCGAGCACAAACACGTGCGAGAGGATGCATCCCGCAGGCTAGTCGAGCAACAACACGTGCGAGAGGATGCATCCCGCAGGCTAGTCGAGTAAAAACACGTGCGAAAGGATGCATCCCGCAGGCTAGTCGAGCACAAACACGTGCGAGGTTTTGTGGGATGCGCATGCGCAGCTTTTGTGGGATGCGCATGCGCAGATTTTTTGGGATGCGCATGCGCAGGTTTTTTGGGATGCGCATGGCTAGTCGAGCAAAAACACGTGCGAGAGGATGCATCCCGCAGGCTAGTCGAGCAAAAACACGTGCGAGAGGATGCATCCCGCAGGCTAGTCGAGCACAAACACGTGCGAGGCTTTGTGGGATGCGCATGCGCAGGTTTTGTGGGATGCGCATGCGCAAATTGTTTGGGATGCGCATGCGCAGGTTTTTTGGGATGCGCATGGCTAGTAGAGCAAAAACACGTGCGAGAGGATGCATCCCGCAGGATAGTCGAGTAAAAACACGTGCGAAAGGATGCATCCCGCAGGCTAGTCGAGCACAAACACGTGCGAGGTTTTGTGGGATGCGCATGCGCAGGTTTTGTGGGATGCGCATGCGCAGGTTTTTTGGGATGCGCATGGCTAGTCGAGCAAAAACACGTGCGAGAGGATGTATCCCGCAGGCTAGCCGAGCAAAAACACGTGCGAGAGGATGCATCCCGCAGGCTAGTCGAGTAAAAACACGTGCGAGGTTTTTTGGGATGCGCATGGCTAGTCGAGCAAAAACACGTGCGAGAGGATGCATCCCGCAGGCTAGTCGAGTAAAAACACGTGCGAGAGGATGCATCCCGCAGGCTAGTCGAGTAAAAACACGTGCGAGGTTTTGTGGGATGCGCATACGCAGGTTTTGTGGGATGCGCATGCGCAGGTTTTTTGGGATGCGCATGCGCAGGTTTATTGGGATGCGCATGGCTAGTCGAGCAAAAACACGTGCGAGAGGATGCATCCCGCAGGGTAGTCGAGTAAAAACACGTGCGAGAGGATGCATCCCGCAGGCTAGTCGAGTAAAAACACGTGCGAGAGGATGCATCCCGCAGGCTAGTCGAGCAAAAACACGTGCGAGAGGATGCATCCCGCAGGCTAGTCGAGCAAAAACACGTGCGAGAGGATGCATCCCGCAGGCTAGTCGAGTAAAAACACGTGCGAGAGGATGCATCCCGCAGGCTAGTCGAGCACAAACACGTGCGAGAGGATGCATCCCGCAGGCTAGTCGAGCAAAAACACGTGCGAGAGGATGCATCCCGCAGGCTAGTCGAGTAAAAACACGTGCAAAAGGATGCATCCCGCAGGCTAGTCGAGCACAAACACGTGCGAGGTTTTGTGGGATGCGCATGCGCAGGTTTTGTGGGATGCGCATGCGCAGATTTTTTGGGATGCGCATGCGCAGGTTTTTTGGGATGCGCATGGCTAGTCGAGCAAAAACACGTGCGAGAGGATGCATCCCGCAGGCTAGTCGAGTAAAAACACGTGCGAGGTTTTGTGGGATGCGCATGCGCAGGTTTTGTGGGATGCGCATGCGCAGGTTTTTTGGGATGCGCATGCCTAGTCGAGCAAAAACACGTGCGAGAGGATGCATCCCGCAGGCTAGTCGAGTAAAAACACGTGCGAGAGGATGCATCCCGCAGGCTAGTCGAGCACAAACACGTGCGAGAGGATGCATCCCGCAGGCTAGTCGAGCAAAAACACGTGCGAGAGGATGCATCCCGCAGGCTAGTCGAGCAAAAACACGTGCGAGAGGATGCATCCCGCAGGCTAGTCGAGCAAAAACACGTGCGAGAGGATGCATCCCGCAGGCTAGTCGAGCACAAACACGTGCGAGGTTTTGTGGGATGCGCATGCGCAGGTTTTGTGGGATGCGCATGCGCAGATTTTTTGGGATGCGCATGCGCAGGTTTTTTGGGATGCGCATGGCTAGTCGAGCAAAAACACGTGCGAGAGAATGCATCCCGCAGGCTAGTCGAGTAAAAACACGTGCGAGGTTTTGTGGGATGCGCATGCGCAGGTTTTGTGGGATGCGCATGCGCAGGTTTTTTGGGATGCGCATGCGCAGGTTTTTTGGGATGCGCATGCCTAGTCGAGCAAAAACACGTGCGAGAGGATGCATCCCGCAGGCTAGTCGAGTAAAAACACGTGCGAGGTTTTGTGGGATGCGCATGCGCAGGTTTTGTGGGATGCGCATGCGCAGGTTTTTTGGGATGCGCATGCCTAGTCGAGCAAAAACACGTGCGAGAGGATGCATCCCGCAGGCTAGTCGAGTAAAAACACGTGCGAGAGGATGCATCCCGCAGGCTAGTCGAGCACAAACACGTGCGAGAGGATGCATCCCGCAGGCTAGTCGAGCAAAAACACGTGCGAGAGGATGCATCCCGCAGGCTAGTCGAGCAAAAACACGTGCGAGAGGATGCATCCCGCAGGCTAGTCGAGCAAAAACACGTGCGAGAGGATGCATCCCGCAGGCTAGTCGAGCACAAACACGTGCGAGGTTTTGTGGGATGCGCATGCGCAGGTTTTGTGGGATGCGCATGCGCAGATTTTTTGGGATGCGCATGCGCAGGTTTTTTGGGATGCGCATGGCTAGTCGAGCAAAAACACGTGCGAGAGAATGCATCCCGCAGGCTAGTCGAGTAAAAACACGTGCGAGGTTTTGTGGGATGCGCATGCGCAGGTTTTGTGGGATGCGCATGCGCAGGTTTTTTGGGATGCGCATGCGCAGGTTTTTTGGGATGCGCATGCCTAGTCGAGCAAAAACACGTGCGAGAGGATGCATCCCGCAGGCTAGTCGAGCAAAAACACGTGCGAGAGGATGCATCCCGCAGGCTAGTCGAGCAAAAACACATGCGAGAGGATGCATCCCGCAGGCTAGTCGAGTAAAAACACGTGCGAGAGGATGCATCCCGCAGGCTAGTCGAGCACAAACACGTGCGAGAGGATGCATCCCGCAGGCTAGTCGAGCAAAAACACGTGCGAGAGGATGCATCCCGCAGGCTAGTCGAGTAAAAACACGTGCGAGGTTTTGCGGGATGCGCATGCGCAGGTTTTGTGGGATGCGCATGCGCAGGTTTTTTGGGATGCGCATGCGCAGGTTTTTTGGGATGCGCATGCCTAGTCGAGCAAAAACACGTGCGAGAGGATGCATCCCGCAGGCTAGTCGAGCAAAAACACGTGCGAGAGGATGCATCCCGCAGGCTAGTCGAGTAAAAACACGTGCGAAAGGATGCATCCCGCAGGCTAGTCGAGCACAAACACGTGCGAGGTTTTGTGGGATGCGCATGCGCAGGTTTTGTGGGATGCGCATGCGCAGGTTTTTTGGGATGCGCATGCGCAGGTTTTTTGGGATGCGCATGGCTAGTCGAGCAAAAACACGTGCGAGAGGATGCATCCCGCAGGGTAGTCGAGTAAAAACACGTGCGAGAGGATGCATCCCGCAGGCTAGTCGAGTAAAAACACGTGCGAGAGGATGCATCGCGCAGGCTAGTCGAGCAAAAACACGTGCGAGAGGATGCATCCCGCAGGCTAGTCGAGCAAAAACACGTGCGAGAGGATGCATCCCGCAGGCTAGTCGAGTAAAAACACGTGCGAGAGGATGCATCCCGCAGGCTAGTCGAGCACAAACACGTGCGAGAGGATGCATCCCGCAGGCTAGTCGAGCAAAAACACGTGCGAGAGGATGCATCCCGCAGGCTAGTCGAGCAAAAACAGGTGCGAGAGGATGCATCCCGCAGGCTAGTCGAGCAAAAACACGTGCGAGAGGATGCATCCCGCAGGCTAGTCGAGCACAAACACGTGCGAGGTTTTGTGGGATGCGCATGCGCAGGTTTTGTGGAATGCGCATGCGCAGATTTTTTGGGATGCGCATGCGCAGGTTTTTTGGGATGCGCATGGCTAGTCGAGCAAAAACACGTGCGAGAGGATGCATCCCGCAGGCTAGTCGAGTAAAAACACGTGCGAGAGGATGCATCCCGCAGGCTAGTCGAGTAAAAACACGTGCGAGAGGATGCATCCCGCAGGCTAGTCGAGCACAAACACGTGCGAGAGGATGCATCCCGCAGGCTAGTCGAGCAAAAACACGTGCGAGAGGATGCATCCCGCAGGCTAGTCGAGCAAAAACACGTGCGAGAGGATGCATCCCGCAGGCTAGTCGAGCAAAAACACGTGCGAGAGGATGCATCCCGCAGGCTAGTCGAGCACGAACACGTGCGAGGTTTTGTGGGATGCGCATGCGCAGGTTTTGTGGGAAGCGCATGCGCAGATTTTTGGGATGCGCATGCGCAGGTTTTTTGGGATGCGCATGCGCAGGTTTTTTGGGATGCGCATGGCTAGTCGAGCAAAAACACGTGCGAGAGGATGCATCCCGCAGGCTAGTCGAGTAAAAACACGTGCGAAAGGATGCATCCCGCAGGCTAGTCGAGCACAAACACGTGCGAGGTTTTGTGGGATGCGCATGCGCAGGTTTTGTGGGATGCGCATGCGCAGGTTTTGTGGGATGCGCATGCGCAGGTTTTTTGGGATGCGCATGCCTAGTCGAGCAAAAACACGTGCGAGAGGATGCATCCCGTAGGCTAGTCGAGCAAAATCACGTGCGAGAGGATGCATCCCGCAGGCTAGTCGAGCAAAAACACATGCGAGAGGATGCATCCCGCAGGCTAGTCGAGTAAAAACACGTGCGAGAGGATGCATCCCGCAGGCTAGCCGAGCAAAAACACGTGCGAGAGGATGCATCCCGCAGGCTAGTCGAGTAAAAACACGTGCGAGGTTTTGTGGGATGCGCATGCGCAGGTTTTGTGGGATGCGCATGCGCAGGTTTTTTGGGATGCGCATGTGCAGGTTTTTTGGGATGCGCATGGCTAGTCGAGCAAAAACACGTGCGAGAGGATGCATCCCGCAGGCTAGTCGAGTAAAAACACGTGCGAGAGGATGCATCCCGCAGGCTAGTCGAGTAAAAACACGTGCGAGGTTTTGTGGGATGCGCATACGCAGGTTTTGTGGGATGCGCATGCGCAGGTTTTTTGGGATGCGCATGCGCAGGTTTTTTGGGATGCGCATGCGCAGGTTTTTTGGGATGCGCATGGCTAGTCGAGCAAAAACACGTGCGAGAGGATGCATCCCGCAGGGTAGTCGAGTAAAAACACGTGCGAGAGGATGCATCCCGCAGGCTAGTCGAGTAACAACACGTGCGAGAGGATGCATCCCGCAGGCTAGTCGAGCAAAAACACGTGCGAGAGGATGCATCCCGCAGGCTAGTCGAGCAAAAACACGTGCGAGAGGATGCATCCCGCAGGCTAGTCGAGTAAAAACACGTGCGAAAGGATGCATCCCGCAGGCTAGTCGAGCACAAACACGTGCGAGGTTTTGTGGGATGCGCATGCGCAGGTTTTGTGGGATGCGCATTCGCAGATTTTTTGGGATGCGCATGCGCAGGTTTTTTGGGATGCGCATGGCTAGTCGAGCAAAAACACGTGCGAGAGGATGCATCCCGCAGGCTAGTCGAGTAAAAACACGAGCGAAAGGATGCATCCCGCAGGCTAGTCGAGCACAAACACGTGCGAGGTTTTGTGGGATGCGCATGCGCAGGTTTTGTGGGATGCGCATGCGCAGGTTTTTTGGGATGCGCATGGCTAGTCGAGCAAAAACACGTGTGAGAGGATGTATCCCGCAGGCTAGCCGAGCAAAAACACGTGCGAGAGGATGCATCCCGCAGGCTAGTCGAGCACAAACACGTGCGAGAGGATGCATCCCGCAGGCTAGTCGAGCAAAAACACGTGCGAGAGGATGCATCCCGCAGGTTAGTCGAGCAAAAACACGTGTGAGAGGATGCATCCCGCAGGCTAGTCGAGCACAAACACGTGCGAGAGGATGCATCCCGCAGGCTAGTCGAGCAACAACACGTGCGAGAGGATGCATCCCGCAGGCTAGTCGAGTAAAAACACGTGCGAAAGGATGCATCCCGCAGGCTAGTCGAGCACAAACACGTGCGAGGTTTTGTGGGATGCGCATGCGCAGCTTTTGTGGGATGCGCATGCGCAGATTTTTTGGGATGCGCATGCGCAGGTTTTTTGGGATGCGCATGGCTAGTCGAGCAAAAACACGTGCGAGAGGATGCATCCCGCAGGCTAGTCGAGCAAAAACACGTGCGAGAGGATGCATCCCGCAGGCTAGTCGAGCACAAACACGTGCGAGGCTTTGTGGGATGCGCATGCGCAGGTTTTGTGGGATGCGCATGCGCAAATTGTTTGGGATGCGCATGCGCAGGTTTTTTGGGATGCGCATGGCTAGTAGAGCAAAAACACGTGCGAGAGGATGCATCCCGCAGGCTAGTCGAGTAAAAACACGTGCGAAAGGATGCATCCCGCAGGCTAGTCGAGCACAAACACGTGCGAGGTTTTGTGGGATGCGCATGCGCAGGTTTTGTGGGATGCGCATGCGCAGGTTTTTTGGGATGCGCATGGCTAGTCGAGCAAAAACACGTGCGAGAGGATGTATCCCGCAGGCTAGCCGAGCAAAAACACGTGCGAGAGGATGCATCCCGCAGGCTAGTCGAGTAAAAACACGTGCGAGGTTTTTTGGGATGCGCATGGCTAGTCGAGCAAAAACACGTGCGAGAGGATGCATCCCGCAGGCTAGTCGAGTAAAAACACGTGCGAGAGGATGCATCCCGCAGGCTAGTCGAGTAAAAACACGTGCGAGGTTTTGTGGGATGCTCATACGCAGGTTTTGTGGGATGCGCATGCGCAGGTTTTTTGGGATGCGCATGCGCAGGTTTTTTGGGATGCGCATGCGCAGGTTTATTGGGATGCGCATGGCTAGTCGAGCAAAAACACGTGCGAGAGGATGCATCCCGCAGGGTAGTCGAGTAAAAACACGTGCGAGAGGATGCATCCCGCAGGCTAGTCGAGTAAAAACACGTGCGAGAGGATGCATCCCGCAGGCTAGTCGAGCAAAAACACGTGCGAGAGGATGCATCCCGCAGGCTAGTCGAGCAAAAACACGTGCGAGAGGATGCATCCCGCAGGCTAGTCGAGTAAAAACACGTGCGAGAGGATGCATCCCGCAGGCTAGTCGAGCACAAACACGTGCGAGGTTTTGTGGGATGCGCATGCGCAGGTTTTGTGGGATGCGCATGCGCAGATTTTTGGGATGCGCATGCGCAGGTTTTTTGGGATGCGCATACCTAGTCGAGCAAAAACACGTGCGAGAGGATGCATCCCGCAGGCTAGTCGAGCAAAAACACGTGCGAGAGGATGCATCCCGCAGGCTAGTCGAGTAAAAACACGTGCGAAAGGATGCATCCCGCAGGCTAGTCGAGCACAAACACGTGCGAGGTTTTGTGGGATGCGCATGCGCAGGTTTTGTGGGATGCGCATGCGCAGGTTTTTTGGGATGCGCATGCGCAGGTTTTTTGGGATGCGCATGCGCAGGTTTTTTGGGATGCGCATGCGCAGGTTTTTTGGGATGCGCATGCGCAGGTTTTTTGGGATGCGCATACCTAGTCGAGCAAAAACACGTGCGAGAGGATGCATCCCGCAGGCTAGTCGAGCAAAAACACGTGCGAGAGGATGCATCCCGCAGGGTAGTCGAGTAAAAACACGTGCGAGAGGATGCATCCCGCAGGCTAGTCGAGTAAAAACACGTGCGAGAGGATGCATCGCGCAGGCTAGTCGAGCAAAAACACGTGCGAGAGGATGCATCCCGCAGGCTAGTCGAGCAAAAACACGTGCGAGAGGATGCATCCCGCAGGCTAGTCGAGTAAAAACACGTGCGAGAGGATGCATCCCGCAGGCTAGTCGAGCACAAACACGTGCGAGAGGATGCATCCCGCAGGCTAGTCGAGCAAAAACAGGTGCGAGAGGATGCATCCCGCAAGCTAGTCGAGCAAAAACACGTGCGAGAGGATGCATCCCGCAGGCTAGTCGAGCAAAAACACGTGCGAGAGGATGCATCCCGCAGGCTAGTCGAGCACAAACACGTGCGAGAGGATGCATCCCGCAGGCTAGTCGAGTAAAAACACGTGCGAGAGGATGCATCCCGCAGGCTAGTCGAGTAACAACACGTGCGAGAGGATGCATCCCGCAGGCTAGTCGAGCACAAACACGTGCGAGAGGATGCATCCCGCAGGCTAGTCGAGCAAAAACACGTGCGAGAGGATGCATCCCGCAGGCTAGTCGAGTAAAAACACGTGCGAAAGGATGCATCCCGCAGGCTAGTCGAGCACAAACACGTGCGAGGTTTTGTGGGATGCGCATGCGCAGGTTTTGTGGGATGCGCATGCGCAGATTTTTTGGGATGCGCATGCGCAGGTTTTTTGGGATGCGCATGGCTAGTCGAGCAAAAACACGTGCGAGAGGATGCATCCCGCAGGCTAGTCGAGCACAAACACGTGCGAGGCTTTGTGGGATGCGCATGCGCAGGTTTTGTGGGATGCGCATGCGCAAATTGTTTGGGATGCGCATGCGCAGGTTTTTTGGGATGCGCATGGCTAGTAGAGCAAAAACACGTGCGAGAGGATGCATCCCGCAGGCTAGTCGAGTAAAAACACGTGCGAAAGGATGCATCCCGCAGGCTAGTCGAGCACAAACACGTGCGAGGTTTTGTGGGATGCGCATGCGCAGGTTTTGTGGGATGCGCATGCGCAGGTTTTTTGGGATGCGCATGGCTAGTCGAGCAAAAACACGTGCGAGAGGATGTATCCCGCAGGCTAGCCGAGCAAAAACACGTGCGAGAGGATGCATCCCGCAGGCTAGTCGAGTAAAAACACGTGCGAGGTTTTTTGGGATGCGCATGGCTAGTCGAGCAAAAACACGTGCGAGAGGATGCATCCCGCAGGCTAGTCGAGTAAAAACACGTGCGAGAGGATGCATCCCGCAGGCTAGTCGAGTAAAAACACGTGCGAGGTTTTGTGGGATGCGCATACGCAGGTTTTGTGGGATGCGCATGCGCAGGTTTTTTGGGATGCGCATGCGCAGGTTTTTTGGGATGCGCATGCGCAGGTTTATTGGGATGCGCATGGCTAGTCGAGCAAAAACACGTGCGAGAGGATGCATCCCGCAGGGTAGTCGAGTAAAAACACGTGCGAGAGGATGCATCCCGCAGGCTAGTCGAGTAAAAACACGTGCGAGAGGATGCATCCCGCAGGCTAGTCGAGCAAAAACACGTGCGAGAGGATGCATCCCGCAGGCTAGTCGAGCAAAAACACGTGCGAGAGGATGCATCCCGCAGGCTAGTCGAGTAAAAACACGTGCGAGAGGATGCATCCCGCAGGCTAGTCGAGCACAAACACGTGCGAGGTTTTGTGGGATGCGCATGCGCAGGTTTTGTGGGATGCGCATGCGCAGATTTTTGGGATGCGCATGCGCAGGTTTTTTGGGATGCGCATGCCTAGTCGAGCAAAAACACGTGCGAGAGGATGCATCCCGCAGGCTAGTCGAGCACAAACACGTGCGAGAGGATGCATCCCGCAGGCTAGTCGAGCAAAAACACGTGCGAGAGGATGCATCCCGCAGGCTAGTCGAGCAAAAACAGGTGCGAGAGGATGCATCCCGCAGGCTAGTCGAGCAAAAACACGTTCGAGAGGATGCATCCCGCAGGCTAGTCGAGCACAAACACGTGCGAGGTTTTGTGGGATGCGCATGCGCAGGTTTTGTGGGATGCGCATGCGCAGATTTTTTGGGATGCGCATGCGCAGGTTTTTTGGGATGCGCATGGCTAGTCGAGCAAAAACACGTGCGAGAGGATGCATCCCGCAGGCTAGTCGAGTAAAAACACGTGCGAGAGGATGCATCCCGCAGGCTAGTCGAGCACAAACACGTGCGAGAGGATGCATCCCGCAGGCTAGTCGAGCAAAAACACGTGCGAGAGGATGCATCCCGCAGGCTAGTCGAGCAAAAACACGTGCGAGAGGATGCATCCCGCAGGCTAGTCGAGCAAAAACACGTGCGAGAGGATGCATCCCGCAGGCTAGTCGAGCACAAACACGTGAAAGGTTTTGTGGGATGCGCATGCGCAGGTTTTGTGGGAAGCGCATGCGCAGATTTTTGGGATGCGCATGCGCAGGTTTTTTGGGATGCGCATGGCTAGTCGAGCAAAAACACGTGCGAGAGGATGCATCCCGCAGGCTAGTCGAGTAAAAACACGTGCGAGGTTTTGTGGGATGCGCATGCGCAGGTTTTGTGGGATGCGCATGCGCAGGTTTTGTGGGATGCGCATGCGCAGGTTTTTTGGGATGCGCATGCCTAGTCGAGCAAAAACACGTGCGAGAGGATGCATCCCGTAGGCTAGTCGAGCAAAATCACGTGCGAGAGGATGCATCCCGCAGGCTAGTCGAGCAAAAACACATGCGAGAGGATGCATCCCGCAGGCTAGTCGAGTAAAAACACGTGCGAGAGGATGCATCCCGCAGGCTAGTCGAGCACAAACACGTGCGAGGTTTTGTGGGATGCGCATGCGCAGGTTTTGTGGGATGCGCATGCGCAGGTTTTTTGGGATGCGCATGCGCAGGTTTTTTGGGATGCGCATGGCTAGTCGAGCAAAAACACGTGCGAGAGGATGCATCCCGCAGGCTAGCCGAGCAAAAACACGTGCGAGAGGATGCATCCCGCAGGCTAGTCGAGTAAAAACACGTGCGAGGTTTTGTGGGATGCGCATGCGCAGGTTTTGTGGGATGCGCATGCGCAGGTTTTTTGGGATGCGCATGTGCAGGTTTTTTGGGATGCGCATGGCTAGTCGAGCAAAAACACGTGCGAGAGGATGCATCCCGCAGGCTAGTCGAGTAAAAACACGTGCGAGAGGATGCATCCCGCAGGCTAGTCGAGTAAAAACACGTGCGAGGTTTTGTGGGATGCGCATACGCAGGTTTTGTGGGATGCGCATGCGCAGGTTTTTTGGGATGCGCATGCGCAGGTTTTTTGGGATGCGCATGCGCAGGTTTTTTGGGATGCGCATGGCTAGTCGAGCAAAAACACGTGCGAGAGGATGCATCCCGCAGGGTAGTCGAGTAAAAACACGTGCGAGAGGATGCATCCCGCAGGCTAGTCGAGTAACAACACGTGCGAGAGGATGCATCCCGCAGGCTAGTCGAGCAAAAACACGTGCGAGAGGATGCATCCCGCAGGCTAGTCGAGCAAAAACACGTGCGAGAGGATGCATCCCGCAGGCTAGTCTAGTAAAAACACGTGCGAAAGGATGCATCCCGCAGGCTAGTCGAGCACAAACACGTGCGAGGTTTTGTGGGATGCGCATGCGCAGGTTTTGTGGGATGCGCATTCGCAGATTTTTTGGGATGCGCATGCGCAGGTTTTTTGGGATGCGCATGGCTAGTCGAGCAAAAACACGTGCGAGAGGATGCATCCCGCAGGCTAGTCGAGTAAAAACACGTGCGAAAGGATGCATCCCGCAGGCTAGTCGAGCACAAACACGTGCGAGGTTTTGTGGGATGCGCATGCGCAGGTTTTGTGGGATGCGCATGCGCAGGTTTTTTGGGATGCGCATGGCTAGTCGAGCAAAAACACGTGTGAGAGGATGTATCCCGCAGGCTAGCCGAGCAAAAACACGTGCGAGAGGATGCATCCCGCAGGCTAGTCGAGCAAAAACACGTGCGAGAGGATGCATCCCGCAGGCTAGTCGAGCAAAAACACGTGCGAGAGGATGCATCCCGCAGGTTAGTCGAGCAAAAACACGTGTGAGAGGATGCATCCCGCAGGCTAGTCGAGCACAAACACGTGCGAGAGGATGCATCCCGCAGGCTAGTCGAGCAACAACACGTGCGAGAGGATGCATCCCGCAGGCTAGTCGAGTAAAAACACGTGCGAAAGGATGCATCCCGCAGGCTAGTCGAGCACAAACACGTGCGAGGTTTTGTGGGATGCGCATGCGCAGCTTTTGTGGGATGCGCATGCGCAGATTTTTTGGGATGCGCATGCGCAGGTTTTTTGGGATGCGCATGGCTAGTCGAGCAAAAACACGTGCGAGAGGATGCATCCCGCAGGCTAGTCGAGCAAAAACACGTGCGAGAGGATGCATCCCGCAGGCTAGTCGAGCACAAACACGTGCGAGGCTTTGTGGGATGCGCATGCGCAGGTTTTGTGGGATGCGCATGCGCAAATTGTTTGGGATGCGCATGCGCAGGTTTTTTGGAATGCGCATGGCTAGTAGAGCAAAAACACGTGCGAGAGGATGCATCCCGCAGGCTAGTCGAGTAAAAACACGTGCGAAAGGATGCATCCCGCAGGCTAGTCGAGCACAAACACGTGCGAGGTTTTGTGGGATGCGCATGCGCAGGTTTTGTGGGATGCGCATGCGCAGGTTTTTTGGGATGCGCATGGCTAGTCGAGCAAAAACACGTGCGAGAGGATGTATCCCGCAGGCTAGCCGAGCAAAAACACGTGCGAGAGGATGCATCCCGCAGGCTAGTCGAGTAAAAACACGTGCGAGGTTTTTTGGGATGCGCATGGCTAGTCGAGCAAAAACACGTGCGAGAGGATGCATCCCGCAGGCTAGTCGAGTAAAAACACGTGCGAGAGGATGCATCCCGCAGGCTAGTCGAGTAAAAACACGTGCGAGGTTTTGTGGGATGCGCATACGCAGGTTTTGTGGGATGCGCATGCGCAGGTTTTTTGGGATGCGCATGCGCAGGTTTTTTGGGATGCGCATGCGCAGGTTTATTGGGATGCGCATGGCTAGTCGAGCAAAAACACGTGCGAGAGGATGCATCCCGCAGGGTAGTCGAGTAAAAACACGTGCGAGAGGATGCATCCCGCAGGCTAGTCGAGTAAAAACACGTGCGAGAGGATGCATCCCGCAGGCTAGTCGAGCAAAAACACGTGCTAGAGGATGCATCCCGCAGGCTAGTCGAGCAAAAACACGTGCGAGAGGATGCATCCCGCAGGCTAGTCGAGTAAAAACACGTGCGAGACGATGCATCCCGCAGGCTAGTCGAGCACAAACACGTGCGAGAGGATGCATCCCGCAGGCTAGTCGAGCAAAAACACGTGCGAGAGGATGCATCCCGCAGGCTAGTCGAGTAAAAACACGTGCGAGGTTTTGTGGGATGCGCATGCGCAGGTTTTGTGGGATGCGCATGCGCAGGTTTTGTGGGATGCGCATGCGCAGGTTTTTTGGGATGCGCATGCGCAGGTTTTTTGGGATGCGCATGGCTAGTCGAGCAAAAACACGTCCGAGAGGATGCATCCCGCAGGCTAGCCGAGCAAAAACACGTGCGAGAGGATGCATCCCGCAGGCTAGTCGAGTAAAAACACGTGCGAGGTTTTGTGGGATGCGCATGCGCAGGTTTTGTGGGATGCGCATGCGCAGGTTTTTAGGGATGCGCATGTGCAGGTTTTTTGGGATGCGCATGGCTAGTCGAGCAAAAACACGTGCGAGAGGATGCATCCCGCAGGCTAGTCGAGTAAAAACACGTGCGAGAGGATGCATCCCGCAGGCTAGTCGAGTAAAAACACGTGCGAGGTTTTGTGGGATGCGCATACGCAGGTTTTGTGGGATGCGCATGCGCAGGTTTTTTGGGATGCGCATGCGCAGGTTTTTTGGGATGCGCATGCGCAGGTTTTTTGGGATGCGCATGGCTAGTCGAGCAAAAACACGTGCGAGAGGATGCATCCCGCAGGGTAGTCGAGTAAAAACACGTGCGAGAGGATGCATCCCGCAGGCTAGTCGAGTAACAACACGTGCGAGAGGATGCATCCCGCAGGCTAGTCGAGCAAAAACACGTGCGAGAGGATGCATCCCGCAGGCTAGTCGAGCAAAAACACGTGCGAGAGGATGCATCCAGCAGGCTAGTCGAGTAAAAACACGTGCGAAAGGATGCATCCCGCAGGCTAGTCGAGCACAAACACGTGCGAGGTTTTGTGGGATGCGCATGCGCAGGTTTTGTGGGATGCGCATGCGCAAATTTTTTGGGATGCGCATGCGCAGGTTTTCTGGGATGCGCATGGCTAGTAGAGCAAAAACACGTGCGAGAGGATGCATCCCGCAGGCTAGTCGAGCAAAAACACGTGCGAGAGGATGCATCCCGCAGGCTAGTCGAGCACAAACACGTGCGAGGTTTTGTGGGATGCGCATGCGCAGGTTTTGTGGGATGCGCATTCGCAGATTTTTTGGGATGCGCATGCGCAGGTTTTTTGGGATGCGCATGGCTAGTCGAGCAAAAACACGTGCGATAGGATGCATCCCGCAGGCTAGTCGAGTAAAAACACGTGCGAAAGGATGCATCCCGCAGGCTAGTCGAGCACAAACACGTGCGAGGTTTTGTGGGATGCGCATGCGCAGGTTTTGTGGGATGCGCATGCGCAAATTTTTTGGGATGCGCATGCGCAGGTTTTTTGGGATGCGCATGGCTAGTAGAGCAAAAACACGTGCGAGAGGATGCATCCCGCAGGCTAGTCGAGCAAAAACACGTGCGAGAGGATGCATCCCGCAGGCTAGTCGAGCACAAACACGTGCGAGGTTTTGTGGGATGCGCATGGCTAGTCGAGCAAAAACACGTGCGAGAGGATGCATCCCGCAGTTTAGTCGAGCAAAAACACGTGTGAGAGGATGCATCCCGCAGGCTAGTCGAGCACAAACACGTGCGAGAGGATGCATCCCGCAGGCTAGTCGAGCAACAACACGTGCGAGAGGATGCATCCCGCAGGCTAGTCGAGTAAACACACGTGCGAAAGGATGCATCCCGCAGGCTAGTCGAGCACAAACACGTGCGAGGTTTTGTGGGATGCGCATGCGCAGCTTTTGTGGGATGCGCATGCGCAGATTTTTTGGGATGCGCATGCGCAGGTTTTTTGGGATGCGCATGGCTAGTCGAGCAAAAACACGTGCGAGAGGATGCATCCCGCAGGCTAGTCGAGCAAAAACACGTGCGAGAGGATGCATCCCGCAGGCTAGTCGAGCACAAACACGTGCGAGGTTTTGTGGGATGCGCATGCGCAGGTTTTGTGGGATGCGCATGCGCAGGTTTTTTGGGATGCGCATGGCTAGTAGAGCAAAAACACGTGCGAGAGGATGCATCCCGCAGGCTAGTCGAGTAAAAACACGTGCGAAAGGATGCATCCCGCAGGCTAGTCGAGCACAAACACGTGCGAGGTTATGTGGGATGCGCATGCGCAGGTTTTGTGGGATGCGCATGCGCAGGTTTTTTGGGATGCGCATGGCTAGTCGAGCAAAAACACGTGCGAGAGGATGTATCCCGCAGGCTAGCCGAGCAAAAACACGTGCGGGAGGATGCATCCCGCAGGCTAGTCGAGTAAAAACACGTGCGAGGTTTTTTGGGATGCGCATGGCTAGTCGAGCAAAAACACGTGCGAGAGGATGCATCCCGCAGGCTAGTCGAGTAAAAACACGTGCGAGAGGATGCATCCCGCAGGCTAGTCGAGTAAAAACACGTGCGAGGTTTTGTGGGATGCGCATACGCAGGTTTTGTGGGATGCGCATGCGCAGGTTTTTTGGGATGCGCATGCGCAGGTTTTGTGGGATGCGCATGCGCAGGTTTTTTGGGATGCGCATGGCTAGTCGAGCAAAAACACGTGTGAGAGGATGCATCCCGCAGGCTAGTCGAGCACAAACACGTGCGAGAGGATGCATCCCGCAGGCTAGTCGAGCAACAACACGTGCGAGAGGATGCATCCCGCAGGCTAGTCGAGTAAAAACACGTGCGAAAGGATGCATCCCGCAGGCTAGTCGAGCACAAACACGTGCGAGGTTTTGTGGGATGCGCATGCGCAGCTTTTGTGGGATGCGCATGCGCAGATTTTTTGGGATGCGCATGCGCAGGTTTTTTGGGATGCGCATGGCTAGTCGAGCAAAAACACGTGCGAGAGGATGCATCCCGCAGGCTAGTCGAGCAAAAACACGTGCGAGAGGATGCATCCCGCAGGCTAGTCGAGCACAAACACGTGCGAGGTTTTGTGGGATGCGCATGCGCAGGTTTTGTGGGATGCGCATGCGCAAATTGTTTGGGATGCGCATGCGCAGGTTTTTTGGGATGCGCATGGCTAGTAGAGCAAAAACACGTGCGAGAGGATGCATCCCGCAGGCTAGTCGAGTAAAAACACGTGCGAAAGGATGCATCCCGCAGGCTAGTCGAGCACAAACACGTGCGAGGTTTTGTGGGATGCGCATGCGCAGGTTTTGTGGGATGCGCATGCGCAGGTTTTTTGGGATGCGCATGCCTAGTCGAGCAAAAACACGTGCGAGAGGATGCATCCCGTAGGCTAGTCGAGCAAAATCACGTGCGAGAGGATGCATCCCGCAGGCTAGTCGAGCAAAAACACATGCGAGAGGATGCATCCCGCAGGCTAGTCGAGTAAAAACACGTGCGAGAGGATGCATCCCGCAGGCTAGTCGAGCACAAACACGTGCGTGGTTTTGTGGGATGCGCATGCGCAGGTTTTGTGGGATGCGCATGCGCAGGTTTTTTGGGATGCGCATGCGCAGGTTTTTTGGGATGCGCATGGCTAGTCGAGCAAAAACACGTCCGAGAGGATGCATCCCGCAGGCTAGCCGAGCAAAAACACGTGCGAGAGGATGCATCCCGCAGGCTAGTCGAGCAAAAACACATGCGAGAGGATGCATCCCGCAGGCTAGTCGAGTAAAAACACGTGCGAGAGGATGCATCCCGCAGGCTAGTCGAGCACAAACACGTGCGAGGTTTTGTGGGATGCGCATGCGCAGCTTTTGTGGGATGCGCATGCGCAGGTTTTTTGGGATGCGCATGGCTAGTCGAGCAAAAACACGTGCGAGAGGATGCATCCCGCAGGCTAGTCGAGCAAAAACACGTGCGAGAGGATGCATCCCGCAGGCTAGTCGAGCACAAACACGTGCGAGGCTTTGTGGGATGCGCATGCGCAGGTTTTGTGGGATGCGCATGCGCAAATTGTTTGGGATGCGCATGCGCAGGTTTTTTGGGATGCGCATGGCTAGTCGAGCAAAAACACGTGCGAGAGGATGCATCCCGCAGGCTAGTCGAGCAAAAACACGTGCGAGAGGATGCATCCCGCAGGCTAGTCGAGCACAAACACGTGCGAGGTTTTGTGGGATGCGCATGCGCAGGTTTTGTGGGATGCGCATGCGCAGGTTTTTTGGGATGCGCATGGCTAGTAGAGCAAAAACACGTGCGAGAGGATGCATCCCGCAGGCTAGTCGAGTAAAAACACGTGCGAAAGGATGCATCCCGCAGGCTAGTCGAGCACAAACACGTGCGATGTTATGTGGGATGCGCATGCGCAGGTTTTGTGGGATGCGCATGCGCAGGTTTTTTGGGATGCGCATGGCTAGTCGAGCAAAAACACGTGCGAGAGGATGTATCCCGCAGGCTAGCCGAGCAAAAACACGTGCGAGAGGATGCATCCCGCAGGCTAGTCGAGTAAAAACACGTGCGAGGTTTTTTGGGATGCGCATGGCTAGTCGAGCAAAAACACGTGCGAGAGGATGCATCCCGCAGGCTAGTCGAGTAAAAACACGTGCGAGAGGATGCATCCCGCAGGCTAGTCGAGTAAAAACACGTGCGAGGTTTTGTGGGATGCGCATACGCAGGTTTTGTGGGATGCGCATGCGCAGGTTTTTTGGGATGCGCATGCGCAGGTTTTGTGGGATGCGCATGCGCAGGTTTTTTGGGATGCGCATGGCTAGTCGAGCAAAAACACGTGTGAGAGGATGCATCCCGCAGGCTAGTCGAGCACAAACACGTGCGAGAGGATGCATCCCGCAGGCTAGTCGAGCAACAACACGTGCGAGAGGATGCATCCCGCAGGCTAGTCGAGTAAAAACACGTGCGAAAGGATGCATCCCGCAGGCTAGTCGAGCACAAACACGTGCGAGGTTTTGTGGGATGCGCATGCGCAGCTTTTGTGGGATGCGCATGCGCAGATTTTTTGGGATGCGCATGCGCAGGTTTTTTGGGATGCGCATGACTAGTCGAGCAAAAACACGTGCGAGAGGATGCATCCCGCAGGCTAGTCGAGCAAAAACACGTGCGAGAGGATGCATCCCGCAGGCTAGTCGAGCACAAACACGTGCGAGGTTTTGTGGGATGCGCATGCGCAGGTTTTGTGGGATGCGCATGCGCAAATTGTTTGGGATGCGCATGCGCAGGTTTTTTGGGATGCGCATGGCTAGTCGAGCAAAAACACGTGCGAGAGGATGCATCCCGTAGGCTAGTCGAGCAAAATCACGTGCGAGAGGATGCATCCCGCAGGCTAGTCGAGCAAAAACACATGCGAGAGGATGCATCCCGCAGGCTAGTCGAGTAAAAACACGTGCGAGAGGATGCATCCCGCAGGCTAGTCGAGCACAAACACGTGCGAGGTTTTGTGGGATGCGCATGCGCAGGTTTTGTGGGATGCGCATGCGCAGGTTTTTTGGGATGCGCATGCGCAGGTTTTTTGGGATGCGCATGGCTAGTCGAGCAAAAACACGTCCGAGAGGATGCATCCCGCAGGCTAGCCGAGCAAAAACACGTGCGAGAGGATGCATCCCGCAGGCTAGTCGAGCACAAACACGTGCGAGGTTTTGTGGGATGCGCATGCGCAGCTTTTGTGGGATGCGCATGCGCAGGTTTTTTGGGATGCGCATGGCTAGTCGAGCAAAAACACGTGCGAGAGGATGCATCCCGCAGGCTAGTCGAGCACAAACACGTGCGAGGCTTTGTGGGATGCGCATGCGCAGGTTTTGTGGGATGCGCATGCGCAAATTGTTTGGGATGCGCATGCGCAGGTTTTTTGGGATGCGCATGGCTAGTAGAGCAAAAACACGTGCGAGAGGATGCATCCCGCAGGCTAGTCGAGTAAAAACACGTGCGAGAGGATGCATCCCGCAGGCTAGTCGAGTAAAAACACGTGCGAGGTTTTGTGGGATGCTCATACGCAGGTTTTGTGGGATGCGCATGCGCAGGTTTTTTGGGATGCGCATGCGCAGGTTTTTTGGGATGCGCATGCGCAGGTTTTTTGGGATGCGCATGGCTAGTCGAGTAAAAACACGTGCGAAAGGATGCATCCCGCAGGCTAGTCGAGCACAAACACGTGCGAGGTTTTGTGGGATGCGCATGCGCAAATTTTTTGGGATGCGCATGCGCAGGTTTTTTGGGATGCGCATGGCTAGTAGAGCAAAAACACGTGCGAGAGGATGCATCCCGCAGGCTAGTCGAGCAAAAACACGTGCGAGAGGATGCATCCCGCAGGCTAGTCGAGCACAAACACGTGCGAGGTTTTGTGGGATGCGCATGCGCAGGTTTTGTGGGATGCGCATTCGCAGATTTTTTGGGATGCGCATGCGCAGGTTTTTTGGGATGCGCATGGCTAGTCGAGCAAAAACACGTGCGAGAGGATGCATCCCGCAGGCTAGTCGAGTAAAAACACGTGCGAAAGGATGCATCCCGCAGGCTAGTCGAGCACAAACACGTGCGAGGTTTTGTGGGATGCGCATGCGCAGGTTTTGTGGGATGCGCATGCGCAAATTTTTTGGGATGCGCATGCGCAGGTTTTTTGGGATGCGCATGGCTAGTAGAGCAAAAACACGTGCGAGAGGATGCATCCCGCAGGCTAGTCGAGCAAAAACACGTGCGAGAGGATGCATCCCGCAGGCTAGTCGAGCACAAACACGTGCGAGGTTTTGTGGGATGCGCATGGCTAGTCGAGCAAAAACACGTGCGAGAGGATGCATCCCGCAGGTTAGTCGAGCAAAAACACGTGTGAGAGGATGCATCCCGCAGGCTAGTCGAGCACAAACACGTGCGAGAGGATGCATCCCGCAGGCTAGTCGAGCAACAACACGTGCGAGAGGATGCATCCCGCAGGCTAGTCGAGTAAAAACACGTGCGAGAGGATGCATCCCGCAGGCTAGTCGAGTAAAAACACGTGCGAGAGGATGCATCCCGCAGGCTAGTCGAGCACAAACACGTGCGAGAGGATGCATCCCGCAGGCTAGTCGAGCAAAAACACGTGCGAGAGGATGCATCCCGCAGGCTAGTCGAGTAAAAACACGTGCAAAAGGATGCATCCCGCAGGCTAGTCGAGCACAAACACGTGCGAGGTTTTGTGGGATGCGCATGCGCAGGTTTTGTGGGATGCGCATGCGCAGATTTTTTGGGATGCATATGCGCAGGTTTTTTGGGATGCGCATGGCTAGTCGAGCAAAAACACGTGCGAGAGGATGCATCCCGCAGGCTAGTCGAGCAAAAACACGTGCGAGAGGATGCATCCCGCAGGCTAGTCGAGCACAAACACGTGCGAGGTTTTGTGGGATGCGCATGGCTAGTCGAGCAAAAACACGTGCGAGAGGATGCATCCCGCAGGTTAGTCGAGCAAAAACACGTGTGAGAGGATGCATCCCGCAGGCTAGTCGAGCACAAACACGTGCGAGTGGATGCATCCCGCAGGCTAGTCGAGCAAAAACACGTGCGAGAGGATGCATCCCGCAGGCTAGTCGAGCACAAACACGTGCGAGGTTTTGTGGGATGCGCATGGCTAGTCGAGCAAAAACACGTGCGAGAGGATGCATCCCGCAGGTTAGTCGAGCAAAAACACGTGTGAGAGGATGCATCCCGCAGGCTAGTCGAGCACAAACACGTGCGAGAGGATGCATCCCGCAGGCTAGTCGAGCAACAACACGTGCGAGAGGATGCATCCCGCAGGCTAGTCGAGTAAAAACACGTGCGAAAGGATGCATCCCGCAGGCTAGTCGAGCACAAACACGTGCGAGGTTTTGTGGGATGCGCATGCACAGCTTTTGTGGGATGCGCATGCGCAGATTTTTTGGGATGCGCATGCGCAGGTTTTTTGGGATGCGCATGGCTAGTCGAGCAAAAACACGTGCGAGAGGATGCATCCCGCAGGCTAGTCGAGCAAAAACACGTGCGAGAGGATGCATCCCGCAGGCTAGTCGAGCACAAACACGTGCGAGGTTTTGTGGGATGCGCATGCGCAGGTTTTGTGGGATGCGCATGCGCAAATTGTTTGGGATGCGCATGCGCAGGTTTTTTGGGATGCGCATGGCTAGTAGAGCAAAAACACGTGCGAGAGGATGCATCCCGCAGGCTAGTCGAGTAAAAACACGTGCGAAAGGATGCATCCCGCAGGCTAGTCGAGCACAAACACGTGCGAGGTTATGTGGGATGCGCATGCGCAGGTTTTGTGGGATGCGCATGCGCAGGTTTTTTCGGATGCGCATGGCTAGTCGAGCAAAAACACGTGCGAGAGGATGTATCCCGCAGGCTAGCCGAGCAAAAACACGTGCGAGAGGATGCATCCCGCAGGCTAGTCGAGTAAAAACACGTGCGCGGTTTTTTGGGATGCGCATGGCTAGTCGAGCAAAAACACGTGCGAGAGGATGCATCCCGCAGGCTAGTCGAGTAAAAACACGTGCGAGAGGATGCATCCCGCAGGCTAGTCGAGTAAAAACACGTGCGAGGTTTTGTGGGATGCGCATACGCAGGTTTTGTGGGATGCGCATGCGCAGGTTTTTTGGGATGCGCATGCGCAGGTTTTGTGGGATGCGCATGCGCAGGTTTTTTGGGATGCGCATGGCTAGTCGAGCAAAAACACGTGTGAGAGGATGCATCCCGCAGGCTAGTCGAGCACAAACACGTGCGAGAGGATGCATCCCGCAGGCTAGTCGAGCAACAACACGTGCGAGAGGATGCATCCCGCAGGCTAGTCGAGTAAAAACACGTGAGAAAGGATGCATCCCGCAGGCTAGTCGAGCACAAACACGTGCGAGGTTTTGTGGGATGCGCATGCGCAGCTTTTGTGGGATGCGCATGCGCAGATTTTTTGGGATGCGCATGCGCAGGTTTTTTGGGATGCGCATGGCTAGTCGAGCAAAAACACGTGCGAGAGGATGCATCCCGCAGGCTAGTCGAGCAAAAACACGTGCGAGAGGATGCATCCCGCAGGCTAGTCGAGCACAAACACGTGCGAGGTTTTGTGGGATGCGCATACGCAGGTTTTGTGGGATGCGCATGCGCAGGTTTTTTGGGATGCGCATGCGCAGGTTTTTTGGGATGCGCATGGCTAGTCGAGCAAAAACACGTGCGAGAGGATGCATCCCGCAGGCTAGTCGAGCAAAAACACGTGCGAGAGGATGCATCCCGCAGGCTAGTCGAGCACAAACACGTGCGAGGCTTTGTGGGATGCGCATGCGCAGGTTTTGTGGGATGCGCATGCGCAAATTGTTTGGGATGCGCATGCGCAGGTTTTTTGGGATGCGCATGGCTAGTAGAGCAAAAACACGTGCGAGAGGATGCATCCCGCAGGCTAGTCGAGCAAAAACACGTGCGAGAGGATGCATCCCGCAGGCTAGTCGAGCACAAACACGTGCGAGGTTTTGTGGGATGCGCATGCGCAGGTTTTGTGGGATGCGCATGCGCAGGTTTTTTGGGATGCGCATGGCTAGTCGAGCAAAAACACGTGCGAGAGGATGTATCCCGCAGGCTAGCCGAGCAAAAACACGTGCGAGAGGATGCATCCCGCAGGCTAGTCGAGTAAAAACACGTGCGAGGTTTTTTGGGATGCGCATGGCTAGTCGAGCAAAAACACGTGCGAGAGGATGCATCCCGCAGGCTAGTCGAGTAAAAACACGTGCGAGAGGATGCATCCCGCAGGCTAGTCGAGTAAAAACACGTGCGAGGTTTTGTGGGATGCGCATACGCAGGTTTTGTGGGATGCGCATGCGCAGGTTTTTTGGGATGCGCATGCGCAGGTTTTTTGGGATGCGCATGCGCAGGTTTTTTGGGATGCGCATGCGCAGGTTTATTGGGATGCGCATGGCTAGTCGAGCAAAAACACGTGCGAGAGGATGCATCCCGCAGGGTAGTCGAGTAAAAACACGTGCGAGAGGATGCATCCCGCAGGCTAGTCGAGTAAAAACACGTGCGGGAGGATGCATCCCGCAGGCTAGTCGAGCAAAAACACGTGCGAGAGGATGCATCCCGCAGGCTAGTCGAGCAAAAACACGTGCGAGAGGATGCATCCCGCAGGCTAGTCGAGTAAAAACACGTGCGAGAGGATGCATCCCGCAGGCTAGTCGAGCACAAACACGTGCGAGAGGATGCATCCCGCAGGCTAGTCGAGCAAAAACACGTGCGAGAGGATGCATCCCGCAGGCTAGTCGAGTAAAAACACGTGCAAAAGGATGCATCCCGCAGGCTAGTCGAGCACAAACACGTGCGAGGTTTTGTGGGATGCGCATGCGCAGGTTTTGTGGGATGCGCATGCGCAGATTTTTTGGGATGCGCATGCGCAGGTTTTGTGGGATGCGCATGCGCAAATTGTTTGGGATGCGCATGCGCAGGTTTTTTGGGATGCGCATGGCTAGTAGAGCAAAAACACGTGCGAGAGGATGCATCCCGCAGGCTAGTCGAGTAAAAACACGTGCGAAAGGATGCATCCCGCAGGCTAGTCGAGCACAAACACGTGCGAGGTTTTGTGGGATGCGCATGCGCAGGTTTTGTGGGATGCGCATGCGCAGGTTTTGTGGGATGCGCATGCGCAGGTTTTTTGGGATGCGCATGCGCAGGTTTTTTGGGATGCGCATGGCTAGTCGAGCAAAAACACGTGCGAGAGGATGCATCCCGCAGGCTAGCCGAGCAAAAACACGTGCGAGAGGATGCATCCCGCAGGCTAGTCGAGTAAAAACACGTGCGAAAGGATGCATCCCGCAGGCTAGTCGAGCACAAACACGTGCGAGGTTTTGTGGGATGCGCATGCGCAGGTTTTGTGGGATGCGCATGCGCAGGTTTTTTGGGATGCGCATGGCTAGTCGAGCAAAAACACGTGCGAGAGGATGTATCCCGCAGGCTAGCCGAGCAAAAACACGTGCGAGAGGATGCATCCCGCAGGCTAGTCGAGTAAAAACACGTGCGAGGTTTTTTGGGATGCGCATGGCTAGTCGAGCAAAAACACGTGCGAGAGGATGCATCCCGCAGGCTAGTCGAGTAAAAACACGTGCGAGAGGATGCATCCCGCAGGCTAGTCGAGCAAAAACACGTGCGAGAGGATGCATCCCGCAGGCTAGTCGAGCAAAAACACGTGCGAGAGGATGCATCCCGCAGGCTAGTCGAGTAAAAACACGTGCGAGAGGATGCATCCCGCAGGCTAGTCGAGCACAAACACGTGCGAGAGGATGCATCCCGCAGGCTAGTCGAGCAAAAACACGTGCGAGAGGATGCATCCCGCAGGCTAGTCGAGTAAAAACACGTGCAAAAGGATGCATCCCGCAGGCTAGTCGAGCACAAACACGTGCGAGGTTTTGTGGGATGCGCATGCGCAGGTTTTGTGGGATGCGCATGCGCAGATTTTTTGGGATGCGCATGCGCAGGTTTTTTGGGATGCGCATGGCTAGTCGAGCAAAAACACGTGCGAGAGGATGCATCCCGCAGGCTAGTCGAGTAAAAACACGTGCGAGGTTTTGTGGGATGCGCATGCGCAGGTTTTGTGGGATGCGCATGCGCAGGTTTTTTGGGATGCGCATGCCTAGTCGAGCAAAAACACGTGCGAGAGGATGCATCCCGTAGGCTAGTCGAGCAAAATCACGTGCGAGAGGATGCATCCCGCAGGCTAGTCGAGCAAAAACACATGCGAGAGGATGCATCCCGCAGGCTAGTCGAGTAAAAACACGTGCGAGAGGATGCATCCCGCAGGCTAGTCGAGCACAAACACGTGCGAGGTTTTGTGGGATGCGCATGCGCAGGTTTTGTGGGATGCGCATGCGCAGGTTTTTTGGGATGCGCATGCGCAGGTTTTTTGGGATGCGCATGGCTAGTCGAGCAAAAACACGTGCGAGAGGATGCATCCCGCAGGCTAGCCGAGCAAAAACACGTGCGAGAGGATGCATCCCGCAGGCTAGTCGAGTAAAAACACGTGCGAAAGGATGCATCCCGCAGGCTAGTCGAGCACAAACACGTGCGAGGTTTTGTGGGATGCGCATGCGCAGGTTTTTTGGGATGCGCATGGCTAGTCGAGCAAAAACACGTGCGAGAGGATGTATCCCGCAGGCTAGCCGAGCAAAAACACGTGCGAGAGGATGCATCCCGCAGGCTAGTCGAGTAAAAACACGTGCGAGGTTTTTTGGGATGCGCATGGCTAGTCGAGCAAAAACACGTGCGAGAGGATGCATCCCGCAGGCTAGTCGAGTAAAAACACGTGCGAGAGGATGCATCCCGCAGGCTAGTCGAGTAAAAACAGGTGCGAGGTTTTGTGGGATGCGCATACGCAGGTTTTGTGGGATGCGCATGCGCAGGTTTATTGGGATGCGCATGGCTAGTCGAGCAAAAACACGTGCGAGAGGATGCATCCCGCAGGGTAGTCGAGTAAACACACGTGCGAGAGGATGCATCCCGCAGGCTAGTCGAGTAAAAACACGTGCGAGAGGATGCATCCCGCAGGCTAGTCGAGCAAAAACACGTGCGAGAGGATGCATCCCGCAGGCTAGTCGAGCAAAAACACGTGCGAGAGGATGCATCCCGCAGGCTAGTCGAGTAAAAACACGTGCGAGAGGATGCATCCCGCAGGCTAGTCGAGCACAAACACGTGCGAGAGGATGCATCCCGCAGGCTAGTCGAGCAAAAACACGTGCGAGAGGATGCATCCCGCAGGCTAGTCGAGTAAAAACACGTGCAAAAGGATGCATCCCGCAGGCTAGTCGAGCACAAACACGTGCGAGGTTTTGTGGGATGCGCATGCGCAGGTTTTGTGGGATGCGCATGCGCAGATTTTTTGGGATGCGCATGCGCAGGTTTTTTGGGATGCGCATGGCTAGTCGAGCAAAAACACGTGCGAGAGGATGCATCCCGCAGGCTAGTCGAGTAAAAACACGTGCGAGGTTTTGTGGGATGCGCATGCGCAGGTTTTGTGGGATGCGCATGCGCAGGTTTTTTGGGATGCGCATGGCTAGTCGAGCAAAAACACGTGCGAGAGGATGCATCCCGTAGGCTAGTCGAGCAAAATCACGTGCGAGAGGATGCATCCCGTAGGCTAGTCGAGCAAAATCACGTGCGAGAGGATGCATCCCGCAGGCTAGTCGAGCAAAAACACATGCGAGAGGATGCATCCCGCAGGGTAGTCGAGTAAAAACACGTGCGAGAGGATGCATCCCGCAGGCTAGTCGAGCACAAACACGTGCGAGGTTTTGTGGGATGCGCATGCGCAGGTTTTGTGGGATGCGCATGCGCAGGTTTTTTGGGATGCGCATGCGCAGGTTTTTTGGGATGCGCATGGCTAGTCGAGCAAAAACACGTGCGAGAGGATGCATCCCGCAGGCTAGCCGAGCAAAAACACGTGCGAGAGGATGCATCCCGCAGGCTAGTCGAGTAAAAACACGTGCGAGGTTTTGTGGGATGCGCATGCGCAGGTTTTGTGGGATGCGCATGCGCAGGTTTTTTGGGATGCGCATGTGCAGGTTTTTTGGGATGCGCATGGCTAGTCGAGCAAAAACACGTGCGAGAGGATGCATCCCGCAGGCTAGTCGAGTAAAAACACGTGCGAGAGGATGCATCCCGCAGGCTAGTCGAGTAAAAACACGTGCGAGGTTTTGTGGGATGCGCATACGCAGGTTTTGTGGGATGCGCATGCGCAGGTTTTTTGGGATGCGCATGCGCAGGTTTTTTGGGATGCGCATGGCTAGTCGAGCAAAAACACGTGCGAGAGGATGCATCCCGCATGGTAGTCGAGTAAAAACACGTGCGAGAGGATGCATCCCGCAGGCTAGTCGAGTAACAACACGTGCGAGAGGATGCATCCCGCAGGCTAGTCGAGCAAAAACACGTGCGAGAGGATGCATCCCGCAGGCTAGTCGAGCAAAAACACGTGCGAGAGGATGCATCCCGCAGGCTAGTCGAGTAAAAACACGTGCGAAAGGATGCATCCCGCAGGCTAGTCGAGCACAAACACGTGCGAGGTTTTGTGGGATGCGCATGCGCAAATTTTTTGGGATGCGCATGCGCAGGTTTTTTGGGATGCGCATGGCTAGTAGAGCAAAAACACGTGCGAGAGGATGCATCCCGCAGGCTAGTCGAGCAAAAACACGTGCGAGAGGATGCATCCCGCAGGCTAGTCGAGCACAAACACGTGCGAGGTTTTGTGGGATGCGCATGCGCAGGTTTTGTGGGATGCGCATTCGCAGATTTTTTGGGATGCGCATGCGCAGGTTTTTTGGGATGCGCATGGCTAGTCGAGCAAAAACACGTGCGAGAGGATGCATCCCGCAGGCTAGTCGAGTAAAAACACGTGCGAAAGGATGCATCCCGCAGGCTAGTCGAGTAAAAACACGTGCGAAAGGATGCATCCCGCAGGCTAGTCGAGCACAAACACGTGCGAGGTTTTGTGGGATGCGCATGCGCAGGTTTTGTGGGATGCGCATGCGCAGGTTTTTTGTGATGCGCATGGCTAGTCGAGCAAAAACACGTGCGAGAGGATGTATCCCGCAGGCTAGCCGAGCAAAAACACGTGCGAGAGGATGCATCCCGCAGGCTAGTCGAGTAAAAACACGTGCGAGGTTTTTTGGGATGCGCATGGCTAGTCGAGCAAAAACACGTGCGAGAGGATGCATCCCGCAGGCTAGTCGAGCACAAACACGTGCGAGAGGATGCATCCCGCAGGCTAGTCGAGCAAAAACACGTGCGAGAGGATGCATCCCGCAGGCTAGTCGAGTAAAAACACGTGCAAAAGGATGCATCCCGCAGGCTAGTCGAGCACAAACACGTGCGAGGTTTTGTGGGATGCGCATGCGCAGGTTTTGTGGGATGCGCATGCGCAGATTTTTTGGGATGCGCATGCGCAGGTTTTTTGGGATGCGCATGGCTAGTCGAGCAAAAACACGTGCGAGAGGATGCATCCCGCAGGCTAGTCGAGTAAAAACACGTGCGAGGTTTTGTGGGATGCGCATGCGCAGGTTTTGTGGGATGCGCATGCGCAGATTTTTTGGGATGCGCATGCGCAGGTTTTTTGGGATGCGCATGGCTAGTCGAGCAAAAACACGTGCGAGAGGATGCATCCCGCAGGCTAGTCGAGTAAAAACACGTGCGAGGTTTTGTGGGATGCGCATACGCAGGTTTTGTGGGATGCGCATGCGCAGGTTTTTTGGGATGCGCATGCGCAGGTTTTTTGGGATGCGCATGCGCAGGTTTTTTGGGATGCGCATGCGCAGGTTTATTGGGATGCGCATGGCTAGTCGAGCAAAAACACGTGCGAGAGGATGCATCCCGCAGGGTAGTCGAGTAAAAACACGTGCGAGAGGATGCATCCCGCAGGCTAGTCGAGTAAAAACACGTGCGAGAGGATGCATCCCGCAGGCTAGTCGAGCAAAAACACGTGCGAGAGGATGCATCCCGCAGGCTAGTCGAGCAAAAACACGTGCGAGAGGATGCATCCCGCAGGCTAGTCGAGTAAAAACACGTGCGAGAGGATGCATCCCGCAGGCTAGTCGAGCACAAACACGTGCGAGAGGATGCATCCCGCAGGCTAGTCGAGCAAAAACACGTGCGAGAGGATGCATCCCGCAGGCTAGTCGAGTAAAAACACGTGCAAAAGGATGCATCCCGCAGGCTAGTCGAGCACAAACACGTGCGAGGTTTTGTGGGATGCGCATGCGCAGGTTTTGTGGGATGCGCATGCGCAGATTTTTTGGGATGCGCATGCGCAGGTTTTTTGGGATGCGCATGGCTAGTCGAGCAAAAACACGTGCGAGAGGATGCATCCCGCAGGCTAGTCGAGTAAAAACACGTGCGAGGTTTTGTGGGATGCGCATGCGCAGGTTTTGTGGGATGCGCATGCGCAGGTTTTTTGGGATGCGCATGGCTAGTCGAGCAAAAACACGTGCGAGAGGATGCATCCCGTAGGCTAGTCGAGCAAAATCACGTGCGAGAGGATGCATCCCGTAGGCTAGTCGAGCAAAATCACGTGCGAGAGGATGCATCCCGCAGGCTAGTCGAGCAAAAACACATGCGAGAGGATGCATCCCGCAGGCTAGTCGAGTAAAAACACGTGCGAGAGGATGCATCCCGCAGGCTAGTCGAGCACAAACACGTGCGAGGTTTTGTGGGATGCGCATGCGCAGGTTTTTTGGGATGCGCATGCGCAGGTTTTTTGGGATGCGCATGGCTAGTCGAGCAAAAACACGTGCGAGAGGATGCATCCCGCAGGCTAGCCGAGCAAAAACACGTGCGAGAGGATGCATCCCGCAGGCTAGTCGAGTAAAAACACGTGCGAGGTTTTGTGGGATGCGCATGCGCAGGTTTTGTGGGATGCGCATGCGCAGGTTTTTTGGGATGCGCATGTGCAGGTTTTTTGGGATGCGCATGGCTAGTCGAGCAAAAACACGTGCGAGAGGATGCATCCCGCAGGCTAGTCGAGTAAAAACACGTGCGAGAGGATGCATCCCGCAGGCTAGTCGAGTAAAAACACGTGCGAGGTTTTGTGGGATGCGCATACGCAGGTTTTGTGGGATGCGCATGCGCAGGTTTTTTGGGATGCGCATGCGCAGGTTTTTTGGGATGCGCATGGCTAGTCGAGCAAAAACACGTGCGAGAGGATGCATCCCGCATGGTAGTCGAGTAAAAACACGTGCGAGAGGATGCATCCCGCAGGCTAGTCGAGTAACAACACGTGCGAGAGGATGCATCCCGCAGGCTAGTCGAGCAAAAACACGTGCGAGAGGATGCATCCCGCAGGCTAGTCGAGCAAAAACACGTGCGAGAGGATGCATCCCGCAGGCTAGTCGAGTAAAAACACGTGAGAAAGGATGCATCCCGCAGGCTAGTCGAGCACAAACACGTGCGAGGTTTTGTGGGATGCGCATGCGCAGGTTTTGTGGGATGCGCATGCGCAAATTTTTTGGGATGCGCATGCGCAGGTTTTTTGGGATGCGCATGGCTAGTAGAGCAAAAACACGTGCGAGAGGATGCATCCCGCAGGCTAGTCGAGCAAAAACACGTGCGAGAGGATGCATCCCGCAGGCTAGTCGAGCACAAACACGTGCGAGGTTTTGTGGGATGCGCATGCGCAGGTTTTGTGGGATGCGCATTCGCAGATTTTTTGGGATGCGCATGCGCAGGTTTTTTGGGATGCGCATGGCTAGTCGAGCAAAAACACGTGCGAGAGGATGCATCCCGCAGGCTAGTCGAGTAAAAACACGTGCGAAAGGATGCATCCCGCAGGCTAGTCGAGCACAAACACGTGCGAGGTTTTGTGGGATGCGCATGCGCAGGTTTTGTGGGATGCGCATGCGCAAATTTTTTGGGATGCGCATGCGCAGGTTTTTTGGGATGCGCATGGCTAGTAGAGCAAAAACACGTGCGAGAGGATGCATCCCGCAGGCTAGTCGAGCAAAAACACGTGCGAGAAGATGCATCCCGCAGGCTAGTCGAGCACAAACACGTGCGAGGTTTTGTGGGATGCGCATGGCTAGTCGAGCAAAAACACGTGTGAGAGGATGCATCCCGCAGGCTAGTCGAGCACAAACACGTGCGAGAGGATGCATCCCGCAGGCTAGTCGAGCAACAACACGTGCGAGAGGATGCATCCCGCAGGCTAGTCGAGTAAAAACACGTGCGAAAGGATGCATCCCGCAGGCTAGTCGAGCACAAACACGTGCGAGGTTTTGTGGGATGCGCATGCGCAGCTTTTGTGGGATGCGCATGCGCAGATTTTTTGGGATGCGCATGCGCAGGTTTTTTGGGATGCGCATGGCTAGTCGAGCAAAAACACGTGCGAGAGGATGCATCCCGCAGGCTAGTCGAGCAAAAACACGTGCGAGAGGATGCATCCCGCAGGCTAGTCGAGCACAAACACGTGCGAGGTTTTGTGGGATGCGCATGCGCAGGTTTTGTGGGATGCGCATGCGCAGATTTTTTGGGATGCGCATGCGCAGGTTTTTTGGGATGCGCATGGCTAGTCGAGCAAAAACACGTGCGAGAGGATGCATCCCGCAGGCTAGTCGAGTAAAAACACGTGCGAGGTTTTGTGGGATGCGCATGCGCAGGTTTTGTGGGATGCGCATGCGCAGGTTTTTTGGGATGCGCATGCGCAGGTTTTTTGGGATGCGCATGGCTAGTCGAGCAAAAACACGTGCGAGAGGATGCATCCCGTAGGCTAGTCGAGCAAAATCACGTGCGAGAGGATGCATCCCGCAGGCTAGTCGAGCAAAAACACATGCGAGAGGATGCATCCCGCAGGCTAGTCGAGTAAAAACACGTGCGAGAGGATGCATCCCGCAGGCTAGTCGAGCACAAACACGTGCGAGGTTTTGTGGGATGCGCATGCGCAGGTTTTGTGGGATGCGCATGCGCAGGTTTTTTGGGATGCGCATGCGCAGGTTTTTTGGGATGCGCATGGCTAGTCGAGCAAAAACACGTGCGAGAGGATGCATCCCGCAGGCTAGCCGAGCAAAAACACGTGCGAGAGGATGCATCCCGCAGGCTAGTCGAGTAAAAACACGTGCGAGGTTTTGTGGGATGCGCATGCGCAGGTTTTGTGGGATGCGCATGCGCAGGTTTTTTGGGATGCGCATGTGCAGGTTTTTTGGGATGCGCATGGGTAGTCGAGCAAAAACACGTGCGAGAGGATGCATCCCGCAGGCTAGTCGAGTAAAAACACGTGCGAGAGGATGCATCCCGCAGGCTAGTCGAGTAAAAACACGTGCGAGGTTTTGTGGGATGCGCATGCGCAGGTTTTTTGGGATGCGCATGCGCAGGTTTTTTGGGATGCGCATGGCTAGTCGAGCAAAAACACGTGCGAGAGGATGCATCCCGCATGGTAGTCGAGTAAAAACACGTGCGAGAGGATGCATCCCGCAGGCTAGTCGAGTAACAACACGTGCGAGAGGATGCATCCCGCAGGCTAGTCGAGCAAAAACACGTGCGAGAGGATGCATCCCGCAGGCTAGTCGAGCAAAAACACGTGCGAGAGGATGCATCCCGCAGGCTAGTCGAGCACAAACACGTGCGAGGTTTTGTGGGATGCGCATGCGCAGGTTTTGTGGGATGCGCATGCGCAGATTTTTTGGGATGCGCATGCGCAGGTTTTTTGGGATGCGCATGGCTAGTCGAGCAAAAACACATGCGAGAGGATGCATCCCGCAGGCTAGTCGAGTAAAAACACGTGCGAGAGGATGCATCCCGCAGGCTAGTCGAGCAAAAACACGTGCGAGAGGATGCATCCCGCAGGCTAGTCGAGCAAAAACACGTGCGAGAGGATGCATCCCGCAGGCTAGTCGAGCACAAACACGTGCGAGAGGATGCATCCCGCAGGCTAGTCGAGTAGAAACACGTGCGAGGTTTTGTGGTATGCGCATGCGCAGGTTTTGTGGGATGCGCATGCGCAGGTTTTTTGGGATGCGCATGTGCAGGTTTTTTGGGATGCGCATGGCTAGTCGAGCAAAAACACGTGCGAGAGGATGCATCCCGCAGGCTAGTCGAGTAAAAACACGTGCGAGAGGATGCATCCCGCAGGCTAGTCGAGTAAAAACACGTGCGAGGTTTTGTGGGATGCGCATACGCAGGTTTTGTGGGATGCGCATGCGCAGGTTTTTTGGGATGCGCATGCGCAGGTTTTTTGGGATGCGCATGCGCAGGTTTTTTGGGATGCGCATGGCTAGTCGAGCAAAAACACGTGCGAGAGGATGCATCCCGCAGGCTAGTCGAGCAAAAACACGTGCGAGAGGATGCATCCCGCAGGCTAGTCGAGTAACAACACGTGCGAGAGGATGCATCCCGCAGGCTAGTCGAGCAAAAACACGTGCGAGAGGATGCATCCCGCAGGCTAGTCGAGCAAAAACACGTGCGAGAGGATGCATCCCGCAGGCTAGTCGAGTAAAAACACGTGCGAAAGGATGCATCCCGCAGGCTAGTCGAGCACAAACACGTGCGAGGTTTTGTGGGATGCGCATGCGCAGGTTTTGTGGGATGCGCATGCGCAAATTTTTTGGGATGCGCATGCGCAGGTTTTTTGGGATGCGCATGGCTAGTAGAGCAAAAACACGTGCGAGAGGATGCATCCCGCAGGCTAGTCGAGCAAAAACACGTGCGAGAGGATGCATCCCGCAGGGTAGTCGAGTAAAAACACGTGCGAGAGGATGCATCCCGCAGGCTAGTCGAGTAAAAACACGTGCGAGAGGATGCATCGCGCAGGCTAGTCGAGCAAAAACACGTGCGAGAGGATGCATCCCGCAGGCTAGTCGAGCAAAAACACGTGCGAGAGGATGCATCCCGCAGGCTAGTCGAGTAAAAACACGTGCGAGAGGATGCATCCCGCAGGCTAGTCGAGCACAAACACGTGCGAGAGGATGCATCCCGCAGGCTAGTCGAGCAAAAACACGTGCGAGAGGATGCATCCCGCAGGCTAGTCGAGCAAAAACAGGTGCGAGAGGATGCATCCCGCAGGCTAGTCGAGCAAAAACACGTGCGAGAGGATGCATCCCGCAGGCTAGTCGAGCACAAACACGTGCGAGGTTTTGTGGGATGCGCATGCGCAGGTTTTGTGGGATGCGCATGCGCAGATTTTTTGGGATGCGCATGCGCAGGTTTTTTGGGATGCGCATGGCTAGTCGAGCAAAAACACATGCGAGAGGATGCATCCCGCAGGCTAGTCGAGTAAAAACACGTGCGAGAGGATGCATCCCGCAGGCTAGTCGAGCAAAAACACGTGCGAGAGGATGCATCCCGCAGGCTAGTCGAGTAAAAACACGTGCGAGAGGATGCATCCCGCAGGCTAGTCGAGCACAAACACGTGCGAGAGGATGCATCCCGCAGGCTAGTCGAGCAAAAACACGTGCGAGAGGATGCATCCCGCAGGCTAGTCGAGCACAAACACGTGCGAGGTTTTGTGGGATGCGCATGCGCAGGTTTTGTGGGATGCGCATGCGCAGATTTTTTGGGATGCGCATGCGCAGGTTTTTTGGGATGCGCATGGCTAGTCGAGCAAAAACACGTGCGAGAGGATGCATCCCGCAGGCTAGTCGAGTAAAAACACGTGCGAGAGGATGCATCCCGCAGGCTAGTCGAGCAAAAACACGTGCGAGAGGATGCATCCCGCAGGCTAGTCGAGCAAAAACACGTGCGAGAGGATGCATCCCGCAGGCTAGTCGAGTAAAAACACGTGCGAGAGGATGCATCCCGCAGGCTAGTCGAGCACAAACACGTGCGAGAGGATGCATCCCGCAGGCTAGTCGAGCAAAAACACGTGCGAGAGGATGCATCCCGCAGGCTAGTCGAGTAAAAACACGTGCAAAAGGATGCATCCCGCAGGCTAGTCGAGCACAAACACGTGCGAGGTTTTGTGGGATGCGCATGCGCAGGTTTTGTGGGATGCGCATGCGCAGGTTTTTTGGGATGCGCATGCGCAGGTTTTTTGGGATGCGCATGGCTAGTCGAGCAAAAACACGTGCGAGAGGATGCATCCCGTAGGCTAGTCGAGCAAAATCACGTGCGAGAGGATGCATCCCGCAGGCTAGTCGAGCAAAAACACATGCGAGAGGATGCATCCCGCAGGCTAGTCGAGTAAAAACACGTGCGAGAGGATGCATCCCGCAGGCTAGTCGAGCACAAACACGTGCGAGGTTTTGTGGGATGCGCATGCGCAGGTTTTGTGGGATGCGCATGCGCAGGTTTTTTGGGATGCGCATGGCTAGTCGAGCAAAAACACGTGCGAGAGGATGCATCCCGCAGGCTAGCCGAGCAAAAACACGTGCGAGAGGATGCATCCCGCAGGCTAGTCGAGTAAAAACACGTGCGAGGTTTTGTGGGATGCGCATGCGCAGGTTTTGTGGGATGCGCATGCGCAGGTTTTTTGGGATGCGCATGTGCAGGTTTTTTGGGATGCGCATGGCTAGTCGAGCAAAAACACGTGCGAGAGGATGCATCCCGCAGGCTAGTCGAGTAAAAACACGTGCGAGAGGATGCATCCCGCAGGCTAGTCGAGCAAAAACACGTGCGAGAGGATGCATCCCGCAGGCTAGTCGAGTAAAAACACGTGCGAAAGGATGCATCCCGCAGGCTAGTCGAGCAAAAACACGTGCGAGAGGATGCATCCCGCAGGCTAGTCGAGCAAAAACACGTGCGAGAGGATGCATCCCGCAGGCTAGTCGAGTAAAAACACGTGCGAAAGGATGCATCCCGCAGGCTAGTCGAGCACAAACACGTGCGAGGTTTTGTGGGATGCGCATGCGCAGGTTTTGTGGGATGCGCATGCGCAAATTTTTTGGGATGCGCATGCGCAGGTTTTTTGGGATGCGCATGGCTAGTAGAGCAAAAACACGTGCGAGAGGATGCATCCCGCAGGCTAGTCGAGCAAAAACACGTGCGAGAGGATGCATCCCGCAGGCTAGTCGAGCACAAACACGTGCGAGGTTTTGTGGGATGCGCATGCGCAGGTTTTGTGGGATGCGCATTCGCAGATTTTTTGGGATGCGCATGCGCAGGTTTTTTGGGATGCGCATGGCTAGTCGAGCAAAAACACGTGCGAGAGGATGCATCCCGCAGGCTAGTCGAGTAAAAACACGTGCGAAAGGATGCATCCTGCAGGCTAGTCGAGCACAAACACGTGCGAGAGGATGCATCCCGCAGGCTAGTCGAGCAAAAACACGTGCGAGAGGATGCATCCCGCAGGCTAGTCGAGCAAAAACAGGTGCGAGAGGATGCATCCCGCAGGCTAGTCGAGCAAAAACACGTGCGAGAGGATGCATCCCGCAGGCTAGTCGAGCACAAACACGTGCGAGGTTTTGTGGGATGCGCATGCGCAGGTTTTGTGGGATGCGCATGCGCAGATTTTTTGGGATGCGCATGCGCAGGTTTTTTGGGATGCGCATGGCTAGTCGAGCAAAAACACATGCGAGAGGATGCATCCCGCAGGCTAGTCGAGTAAAAACACGTGCGAGAGGATGCATCCCGCAGGCTAGTCGAGCAAAAACACGTGCGAGAGGATGCATCCCGCAGGCTAGTCGAGCAAAAACACGTGCGAGAGGATGCATCCCGCAGGCTAGTCGAGCACAAACACGTGCGAGAGGATGCATCCCGCAGGCTAGTCGAGTAAAAACACGTGCGAGGTTTTGTGGTATGCGCATGCGCAGTTTTTGTGGGATGCGCATGCGCAGGTTTTTTGGGATGCGCATGTGCAGGTTTTTTGGGATGCGCATGGCTAGTCGAGCAAAAACACGTGCGAGAGGATGCATCCCGCAGGCTAGTCGAGTAAAAACACGTGCGAGAGGATGCATCCCGCAGGCTAGTCGAGTAAAAACACGTGCGAGGTTTTGTGGGATGCGCATACGCAGGTTTTGTGGGATGCGCATGCGCAGGTTTTTTGGGATGCGCATGCGCAGGTTTTTTGGGATGCGCATGCGCAGGTTTTTTGGGATGCGCATGGCTAGTCGAGCAAAAACACGTGCGAGAGGATGCATCCCGCAGGCTAGTCGAGCAAAAACACGTGCGAGAGGATGCATCCCGCAGGCTAGTCGAGTAACAACACGTGCGAGAGGATGCATCCCGCAGGCTAGTCGAGCAAAAACAGGTGCGAGAGGATGCATCCCGCAGGCTAGTCGAGCAAAAACACGTGCGAGAGGATGCATCCCGCAGGCTAGTCGAGCACAAACACGTGCGAGGTTTTGTGGGATGCGCATGCGCAGGTTTTGTGGGATGCGCATGCGCAGATTTTTTGGGATGCGCATGCGCAGGTTTTTTGGGATGCGCATGGCTAGTCGAGCAAAAACACATGCGAGAGGATGCATCCCGCAGGCTAGTCGAGTAAAAACACGTGCGAGAGGATGCATCCCGCAGGCTAGTCGAGCAAAAACACGTGCGAGAGGATGCATCCCGCAGGCTAGTCGAGCAAAAACACGTGCGAGAGGATGCATCCCGCAGGCTAGTCGAGCACAAACACGTGCGAGAGGATGCATCCCGCAGGCTAGTCGAGTAAAAACACGTGCGAGGTTTTGTGGTATGCGCATGCGCAGTTTTTGTGGGATGCGCATGCGCAGGTTTTTTGGGATGCGCATGTGCAGGTTTTTTGGGATGCGCATGGCTAGTCGAGCAAAAACACGTGCGAGAGGATGCATCCCGCAGGCTAGTCGAGTAAAAACACGTGCGAGAGGATGCATCCCGCAGGCTAGTCGAGTAAAAACACGTGCGAGGTTTTGTGGGATGCGCATACGCAGGTTTTGTGGGATGCGCATGCGCAGGTTTTTTGGGATGCGCATGCGCAGGTTTTTTGGGATGCGCATGCGCAGGTTTTTTGGGATGCGCATGGCTAGTCGAGCAAAAACACGTGCGAGAGGATGCATCCCGCAGGCTAGTCGAGCAAAAACACGTGCGAGAGGATGCATCCCGCAGGCTAGTCGAGTAACAACACGTGCGAGAGGATGCATCCCGCAGGCTAGTCGAGCAAAAACACGTGCGAGAGGATGCATCCCGCAGGCTAGTCGAGCAAAAACAGGTGCGAGAGGATGCATCCCGCAGGCTAGTCGAGCAAAAACACGTGCGAGAGGATGCATCCCGCAGGCTAGTCGAGCACAAACACGTGCGAGGTTTTGTGGGATGCGCATGCGCAGGTTTTGTGGGATGCGCATGCGCAGATTTTTTGGGATGCGCATGCGCAGGTTTTTTGGGATGCGCATGGCTAGTCGAGCAAAAACACATGCGAGAGGATGCATCCCGCAGGCTAGTCGAGTAAAAACACGTGCGAGAGGATGCATCCCGCAGGCTAGTCGAGCACAAACACGTGCGAGAGGATGCATCCCGCAGGCTAGTCGAGCAAAAACACGTGCGAGAGGATGCATCCCGCAGGCTAGTCGAGCAAAAACACGTGCGAGAGTATGCATCCCGCAGGTTTTTTGGGATGCGCATGGCTAGTCGAGCAAAAACACGTGCGAGAGGATGCATCCCGCAGGCTAGTCGAGTAAAAACACGTGCGAGGTTTTGTGGGATGCGCATGCGCAGGTTTTGTGGGATGCGCATGCGCAGGTTTTTTGGGATGCGCATGCGCAGGTTTTTTGGGATGCGCATGCGCAGGTTTTTTGGGATGCGCATGGCTAGTCGAGCAAAAACACGTGCGAGAGGATGCATCCCGTAGGCTAGTCGAGCAAAATCACGTGCGAGAGGATGCATCCCGCAGGCTAGTCGAGCAAAAACACATGCGAGAGGATGCATCCCGCAGGCTAGTCGAGTAAAAACACGTGCGAGAGGATGCATCCCGCAGGCTAGTCGAGCACAAACACGTGCGAGGTTTTGTGGGATGCGCATGCGCAGGTTTTGTGGGATGCGCATGCGCAGGTTTTTTGGGATGCGCATGCGCAGGTTTTTTGGGATGCGCATGGCTAGTCGAGCAAAAACACGTGCGAGAGGATGCATCCCGCAGGCTAGCCGAGCAAAAACACGTGCGAGAGGATGCATCCCGCAGGCTAGTCGAGTAAAAACACGTGCGAGGTTTTGTGGGATGCGCATGCGCAGGTTTTGTGGGATGCGCATGCGCAGGTTTTTTGGGATGCGCATGTGCAGGTTTTTTGGGATGCGCATGGCTAGTCGAGCAAAAACACGTGCGAGAGGATGCATCCCGCAGGCTAGTCGAGTAAAAACACGTGCGAGAGGATGCATCCCGCAGGCTAGTCGAGTAAAAACACGTGCGAGGTTTTGTGGGATGCGCATACGCAGGTTTTGTGGGATGCGCATGCGCAGGTTTTTTGGGATGCGCATGCGCAGGTTTTTTGGGATGCGCATGGCTAGTCGAGCAAAAACACGTGCGAGAGGATGCATCCCGCATGGTAGTCGAGTAAAAACACGTGCGAGAGGATGCATCCCGCAGGCTAGTCGAGTAACAACACGTGCGAGAGGATGCATCCCGCAGGCTAGTCGAGCAAAAACACGTGCGAGAGGATGCATCCCGCAGGCTAGTCGAGTAAAAACACGTGCGAAAGGATGCATCCCGCAGGCTAGTCGAGTAAAAACACGTGCGAAAGGATGCATCCCGCAGGCTAGTCGAGCACAAACACGTGCGAGGTTTTGTGGGATGCGCATGCGCAGGTTTTGTGGGATGCGCATGCGCAAATTTTTTGGGATGCGCATGCGCAGGTTTTTTGGGATGCGCATGGCTAGTAGAGCAAAAACACGTGCGAGAGGATGCATCCCGCAGGCTAGTCGAGCAAAAACACGTGCGAGAAGATGCATCCCGCAGGCTAGTCGAGCACAAACACGTGCGAGGTTTTGTGGGATGCGCATGGCTAGTCGAGCAAAAACACGTGTGAGAGGATGCATCCCGCAGGCTAGTCGAGCACAAACACGTGCGAGAGGATGCATCCCGCAGGCTAGTCGAGCAACAACACGTGCGAGAGGATGCATCCCGCAGGCTAGTCGAGTAAAAACACGTGCGAAAGGATGCATCCCGCAGGCTAGTCGAGCACAAACACGTGCGAGGTTTTGTGGGATGCGCATGCGCAGCTTTTGTGGGATGCGCATGCGCAGATTTTTTGGGATGCGCATGCGCAGGTTTTTTGGGATGCGCATGGCTAGTCGAGCAAAAACACGTGCGAGAGGATGCATCCCGCAGGCTAGTCGAGCAAAAACACGTGCGAGAGGATGCATCCCGCAGGCTAGTCGAGCACAAACACGTGCGAGGTTTTGTGGGATGCGCATGCGCAGGTTTTGTGGGATGCGCATGCGCAAATTGTTTGGGATGCGCATGCGCAGGTTTTTTGGGATGCGCATGGCTAGTAGAGCAAAAACACGTGCGAGAGGATGCATCCCGCAGGCTAGTCGAGTAAAAACACGTGCGAAAGGATGCATCCCGCAGGCTAGTCGAGCACAAACACGTGCGAGGTTTTGTGGGATGCGCATGCGCAGGTTTTGTGGGATGCGCATGCGCAGGTTTTTTGGGATGCGCATGGCCAGTCGAGCAAAAACACGTGCGAGAGGATGTATCCCGCAGGCTAGCCGAGCAAAAACACGTGCGAGAGGATGCATCCCGCAGGCTAGTCGTGCACAAACACGTGCGAGGTTTTGTGGGATGCGCATGCGCAGGTTTTGTGGGATGCGCATTCGCAGATTTTTTGGGATGCACATGCGCAGGTTTTTTGGGATGCGCATGGCTAGTCGAGCAAAAACACGTGCGAGAGGATGCATCCCGCAGGGTAGTCGAGTAAAAACACGTGCGAGAGGATGCATCCCGCAGGCTAGTCGAGTAAAAACACGTGCGAGAGGATGCATCGCGCAGGCTAGTCGAGCAAAAACACGTGCGAGAGGATGCATCCCGCAGGCTAGTCGAGCAAAAACACGTGCGAGAGGATGCATCCCGCAGGCTAGTCGAGTAAAAACACGTGCGAGAGGATGCATCCCGCAGGCTAGTCGAGTAAAAACACGTGCGAGAGGATGCATCCCGCAGGCTAGTCGAGCACAAACACGTGCGAGAGGATGCATCCCGCAGGCTAGTCGAGCAAAAACACGTGCGAGAGGATGCATCCCGCAGGCTAGTCGAGTAAAAACACGTGCAAAAGGATGCATCCCGCAGGCTAGTCGAGCACAAACACGTGCGAGGTTTTGTGGGATGCGCATGCGCAGGTTTTGTGGGATGCGCATGCGCAGATTTTTTGGGATGCGCATGCGCAGGTTTTTTGGGATGCGCATGGCTAGTCGAGCAAAAACACGTGCGAGAGGATGCATCCCGCAGGCTAGTCGAGTAAAAACACGTGCGAGGTTTTGTGGGATGCGCATGCGCAGGTTTTGTGGGATGCGCATGCGCAGGTTTTTTGGGATGCGCATGCGCAGGTTTTTTGGGATGCGCATGGCTAGTCGAGCAAAAACACGTGCGAGAGGATGCATCCCGTAGGCTAGTCGAGCAAAATCACGTGCGAGAGGATGCATCCCGCAGGCTAGTCGAGCAAAAACACATGCGAGAGGATGCATCCCGCAGGCTAGTCGAGTAAAAACACGTGCGAGAGGATGCATCCCGCAGGCTAGTCGAGCACAAACACGTGCGAGGTTTTGTGGGATGCGCATGCGCAGGTTTTGTGGGATGCGCATGCGCAGGTTTTTTGGGATGCGCATGCGCAGGTTTTTTGGGATGCGCATGGCTAGTCGAGCAAAAACACGTGCGAGAGGATGCATCCCGCAGGCTAGCCGAGCAAAAACACGTGCGAGAGGATGCATCCCGCAGGCTAGTCGAGTAAAAACACGTGCGAGGTTTTGTGGGATGCGCATGCGCAGGTTTTGTGGGATGCGCATGCGCAGGTTTTTTGGGATGCGCATGTGCAGGTTTTTTGGGATGCGCATGGCTAGTCGAGCAAAAACACGTGCGAGAGGATGCATCCCGCAGGCTAGTCGAGTAAAAACACGTGCGAGAGGATGCATCCCGCAGGCTAGTCGAGTAAAAACACGTGCGAGGTTTTGTGGGATGCGCATGCGCAGGTTTTTTGGGATGCGCATGCGCAGGTTTTTTGGGATGCGCATGCGCAGGTTTTTTGGGATGCGCATGGCTAGTCGAGCAAAAACACGTGCGAGAGGATGCATCCCGCAGGCTAGTCGAGTAACAACACGTGCGAGAGGATGCATCCCGCAGGCTAGTCGAGCAAAAACACGTGCGAGAGGATGCATCCCGCAGGCTAGTCGAGCAAAAACACGTGCGAGAGGATGCATCCCGCAGGCTAGTCGAGTAAAAACACGTGCGAAAGGATGCATCCCGCAGGCTAGTCGAGCACAAACACGTGCGAGGTTTTGTGGGATGCGCATGCGCAGGTTTTGTGGGATGCGCATGCGCAAATTTTTTGGGATGCGCATGCGCAGGTTTTTTGGGATGCGCATGGCTAGTAGAGCAAAAACACGTGCGAGAGGATGCATCCCGCAGGCTAGTCGAGCAAAAACACGTGCGAGAGGATGCATCCCGCAGGCTAGTCGAGCACAAACACGTGCGAGGTTTTGTGGGATGCGCATGCGCAGGTTTTGTGGGATGCGCATGCGCAGATTTTTTGGGATGCGCATGCGCAGGTTTTTTGGGATGCGCATGGCTAGTCGAGCAAAAACACATGCGAGAGGATGCATCCCGCAGGCTAGTCGAGTAAAAACACGTGCGAGAGGATGCATCCCGCAGGCTAGTCGAGCAAAAACACGTGCGAGAGGATGCATCCCGCAGGCTAGTCGAGCAAAAACACGTGCGAGAGGATGCATCCCGCAGGCTAGTCGAGCACAAACACGTGCGAGAGGATGCATCCCGCAGGCTAGTCGAGTAGAAACACGTGCGAGGTTTTGTGGTATGCGCATGCGCAGGTTTTGTGGGATGCGCATGCGCAGGTTTTTTGGGATGCGCATGTGCAGGTTTTTTGGGATGCGCATGGCTAGTCGAGCAAAAACACGTGCGAGAGGATGCATCCCGCAGGCTAGTCGAGTAAAAACACGTGCGAGAGGATGCATCCCGCAGGCTAGTCGAGTAAAAACACGTGCGAGGTTTTGTGGGATGCGCATACGCAGGTTTTGTGGGATGCGCATGCGCAGGTTTTTTGGGATGCGCATGCGCAGGTTTTTTGGGATGCGCATGCGCAGGTTTTTTGGGATGCGCATGGCTAGTCGAGCAAAAACACGTGCGAGAGGATGCATCCCGCAGGCTAGTCGAGCAAAAACACGTGCGAGAGGATGCATCCCGCAGGCTAGTCGAGTAACAACACGTGCGAGAGGATGCATCCCGCAGGCTAGTCGAGCAAAAACACGTGCGAGAGGATGCATCCCGCAGGCTAGTCGAGCAAAAACACGTGCGAGAGGATGCATCCCGCAGGCTAGTCGAGTAAAAACACGTGCGAAAGGATGCATCCCGCAGGCTAGTCGAGCACAAACACGTGCGAGGTTTTGTGGGATGCGCATGCGCAGGTTTTGTGGGATGCGCATGCGCAAATTTTTTGGGATGCGCATGCGCAGGTTTTTTGGGATGCGCATGGCTAGTAGAGCAAAAACACGTGCGAGAGGATGCATCCCGCAGGCTAGTCGAGCAAAAACACGTGCGAGAGAATGCATCCCGCAGGGTAGTCGAGTAAAAACACGTGCGAGAGGATGCATCCCGCAGGCTAGTCGAGTAAAAACACGTGCGAGAGGATGCATCGCGCAGGCTAGTCGAGCAAAAACACGTGCGAGAGGATGCATCCCGCAGGCTAGTCGAGCAAAAACACGTGCGAGAGGATGCATCCCGCAGGCTAGTCGAGTAAAAACACGTGCGAGAGGATGCATCCCGCAGGCTAGTCGAGCACAAACACGTGCGAGAGGATGCATCCCGCAGGCTAGTCGAGCAAAAACACGTGCGAGAGGATGCATCCCGCAGGCTAGTCGAGCAAAAACAGGTGCGAGAGGATGCATCCCGCAGGCTAGTCGAGCAAAAACACGTGCGAGAGGATGCATCCCGCAGGCTAGTCGAGCACAAACACGTGCGAGGTTTTGTGGGATGCGCATGCGCAGGTTTTGTGGGATGCGCATGCTCAGATTTTTTGGGATGCGCATGCGCAGGTTTTTTGGGATGCGCATGGCTAGTCGAGCAAAAACACATGCGAGAGGATGCATCCCGCAGGCTAGTCGAGTAAAAACACGTGCGAGAGGATGCATCCCGCAGGCTAGTCGAGCAAAAACACGTGCGAGAGGATGCATCCCGCAGGCTAGTCGAGCAAAAACACGTGCGAGAGGATGCATCCCGCAGGCTAGTCGAGTAAAAACACGTGCGAGAGGATGCATCCCGCAGGCTAGTCGAGCAAAAACACGTGCGAGAGGATGCATCCCGCAGGCTAGTCGAGCAAAAACACGTGCGAGAGGATGCATCCCGCAGGCTAGTCGAGTAAAAACACGTGCAAAAGGATGCATCCCGCAGGCTAGTCGAGCACAAACACGTGCGAGGTTTTGTGGGATGCGCATGCGCAGGTTTTGTGGGATGCGCATGCGCAGGTTTTTTGGGATGCGCATGCGCAGGTTTTTTGGGATGCGCATGGCTAGTCGAGCAAAAACACGTGCGAGAGGATGCATCCCGTAGGCTAGTCGAGCAAAATCACGTGCGAGAGGATGCATCCCGCAGGCTAGTCGAGCAAAAACACATGCGAGAGGATGCATCCCGCAGGCTAGTCGAGTAAAAACACGTGCGAGAGGATGCATCCCGCAGGCTAGTCGAGCACAAACACGTGCGAGGTTTTGTGGGATGCGCATGCGCAGGTTTTGTGGGATGCGCATGCGCAGGTTTTTTGGGATGCGCATGGCTAGTCGAGCAAAAACACGTGCGAGAGGATGCATCCCGCAGGCTAGCCGAGCAAAAACACGTGCGAGAGGATGCATCCCGCAGGCTAGTCGAGTAAAAACACGTGCGAGGTTTTGTGGGATGCGCATGCGCAGGTTTTGTGGGATGCGCATGCGCAGGTTTTTTGGGATGCGCATGTGCAGGTTTTTTGGGATGCGCATGGCTAGTCGAGCAAAAACACGTGCGAGAGGATGCATCCCGCAGGCTAGTCGAGTAAAAACACGTGCGAGAGGATGCATCCCGCAGGCTAGTCGAGCAAAAACACGTGCGAGAGGATGCATCCCGCAGGCTAGTCGAGTAAAAACACGTGCGAAAGGATGCATCCCGCAGGCTAGTCGAGCAAAAACACGTGCGAGAGGATGCATCCCGCAGGCTAGTCGAGCAAAAACACGTGCGAGAGGATGCATCCCGCAGGCTAGTCGAGTAAAAACACGTGCGAAAGGATGCATCCCGCAGGCTAGTCGAGCACAAACACGTGCGAGGTTTTGTGGGATGCGCATGCGCAGGTTTTGTGGGATGCGCATGCGCAAATTTTTTGGGATGCGCATGCGCAGGTTTTTTGGGATGCGCATGGCTAGTAGAGCAAAAACACGTGCGAGAGGATGCATCCCGCAGGCTAGTCGAGCAAAAACACGTGCGAGAGGATGCATCCCGCAGGCTAGTCGAGCACAAACACGTGCGAGGTTTTGTGGGATGCGCATGCGCAGGTTTTGTGGGATGCGCATTCGCAGATTTTTTGGGATGCGCATGCGCAGGTTTTTTGGGATGCGCATGGCTAGTCGAGCAAAAACACGTGCGAGAGGATGCATCCCGCAGGCTAGTCGAGTAAAAACACGTGCGAAAGGATGCATCCTGCAGGCTAGTCGAGCACAAACACGTGCGAGAGGATGCATCCCGCAGGCTAGTCGAGCAAAAACACGTGCGAGAGGATGCATCCCGCAGGCTAGTCGAGCAAAAACAGGTGCGAGAGGATGCATCCCGCAGGCTAGTCGAGCAAAAACACGTGCGAGAGGATGCATCCCGCAGGCTAGTCGAGCACAAACACGTGCGAGGTTTTGTGGGATGCGCATGCGCAGGTTTTGTGGGATGCGCATGCGCAGATTTTTTGGGATGCGCATGCGCAGGTTTTTTGGGATGCGCATGGCTAGTCGAGCAAAAACACATGCGAGAGGATGCATCCCGCAGGCTAGTCGAGTAAAAACACGTGCGAGAGGATGCATCCCGCAGGCTAGTCGAGCAAAAACACGTGCGAGAGGATGCATCCCGCAGGCTAGTCGAGCAAAAACACGTGCGAGAGGATGCATCCCGCAGGCTAGTCGAGCACAAACACGTGCGAGAGGATGCATCCCGCAGGCTAGTCGAGTAAAAACACGTGCGAGGTTTTGTGGTATGCGCATGCGCAGTTTTTGTGGGATGCGCATGCGCAGGTTTTTTGGGATGCGCATGTGCAGGTTTTTTGGGATGCGCATGGCTAGTCGAGCAAAAACACGTGCGAGAGGATGCATCCCGCAGGCTAGTCGAGTAAAAACACGTGCGAGAGGATGCATCCCGCAGGCTAGTCGAGTAAAAACACGTGCGAGGTTTTGTGGGATGCGCATACGCAGGTTTTGTGGGATGCGCATGCGCAGGTTTTTTGGGATGCGCATGCGCAGGTTTTTTGGGATGCGCATGCGCAGGTTTTTTGGGATGCGCATGGCTAGTCGAGCAAAAACACGTGCGAGAGGATGCATCCCGCAGGCTAGTCGAGCAAAAACACGTGCGAGAGGATGCATCCCGCAGGCTAGTCGAGTAACAACACGTGCGAGAGGATGCATCCCGCAGGCTAGTCGAGCAAAAACAGGTGCGAGAGGATGCATCCCGCAGGCTAGTCGAGCAAAAACACGTGCGAGAGGATGCATCCCGCAGGCTAGTCGAGCACAAACACGTGCGAGGTTTTGTGGGATGCGCATGCGCAGGTTTTGTGGGATGCGCATGCGCAGATTTTTTGGGATGCGCATGCGCAGGTTTTTTGGGATGCGCATGGCTAGTCGAGCAAAAACACATGCGAGAGGATGCATCCCGCAGGCTAGTCGAGTAAAAACACGTGCGAGAGGATGCATCCCGCAGGCTAGTCGAGCAAAAACACGTGCGAGAGGATGCATCCCGCAGGCTAGTCGAGTAAAAACACGTGCGAAAGGATGCATCCCGCAGGCTAGTCGAGCACAAACACGTGCGAGGTTTTGTGGGATGCGCATGCGCAGGTTTTGTGGGATGCGCATGCGCAAATTTTTTGGGATGCGCATGCGCAGGTTTTTTGGGATGCGCATGGCTAGTAGAGCAAAAACACGTGCGAGAGGATGCATCCCGCAGGCTAGTCGAGCAAAAACACGTGCGAGAGGATGCATCCCGCAGGCTAGTCGAGCACAAACACGTGCGAGGTTTTGTGGGATGCGCATGCGCAGGTTTTGTGGGATGCGCATGCGCAGATTTTTTGGGATGCGCATGCGCAGGTTTTTTGGGATGCGCATGGCTAGTCGAGCAAAAACACATGCGAGAGGATGCATCCCGCAGGCTAGTCGAGTAAAAACACGTGCGAGAGGATGCATCCCGCAGGCTAGTCGAGCAAAAACACGTGCGAGAGGATGCATCCCGCAGGCTAGTCGAGCAAAAACACGTGCGAGAGGATGCATCCCGCAGGCTAGTCGAGCACAAACACGTGCGAGAGGATGCATCCCGCAGGCTAGTCGAGTAGAAACACGTGCGAGGTTTTGTGGTATGCGCATGCGCAGGTTTTGTGGGATGCGCATGCGCAGGTTTTTTGGGATGCGCATGTGCAGGTTTTTTGGGATGCGCATGGCTAGTCGAGCAAAAACACGTGCGAGAGGATGCATCCCGCAGGCTAGTCGAGTAAAAACACGTGCGAGAGGATGCATCCCGCAGGCTAGTCGAGTAAAAACACGTGCGAGGTTTTGTGGGATGCGCATACGCAGGTTTTGTGGGATGCGCATGCGCAGGTTTTTTGGGATGCGCATGCGCAGGTTTTTTGGGATGCGCATGCGCAGGTTTTTTGGGATGCGCATGGCTAGTCGAGCAAAAACACGTGCGAGAGGATGCATCCCGCAGGCTAGTCGAGCAAAAACACGTGCGAGAGGATGCATCCCGCAGGCTAGTCGAGTAACAACACGTGCGAGAGGATGCATCCCGCAGGCTAGTCGAGCAAAAACACGTGCGAGAGGATGCATCCCGCAGGCTAGTCGAGCAAAAACACGTGCGAGAGGATGCATCCCGCAGGCTAGTCGAGTAAAAACACGTGCGAAAGGATGCATCCCGCAGGCTAGTCGAGCACAAACACGTGCGAGGTTTTGTGGGATGCGCATGCGCAGGTTTTGTGGGATGCGCATGCGCAAATTTTTTGGGATGCGCATGCGCAGGTTTTTTGGGATGCGCATGGCTAGTAGAGCAAAAACACGTGCGAGAGGATGCATCCCGCAGGCTAGTCGAGCAAAAACACGTGCGAGAGAATGCATCCCGCAGGGTAGTCGAGTAAAAACACGTGCGAGAGGATGCATCCCGCAGGCTAGTCGAGTAAAAACACGTGCGAGAGGATGCATCGCGCAGGCTAGTCGAGCAAAAACACGTGCGAGAGGATGCATCCCGCAGGCTAGTCGAGCAAAAACACGTGCGAGAGGATGCATCCCGCAGGCTAGTCGAGTAAAAACACGTGCGAGAGGATGCATCCCGCAGGCTAGTCGAGCACAAACACGTGCGAGAGGATGCATCCCGCAGGCTAGTCGAGCAAAAACACGTGCGAGAGGATGCATCCCGCAGGCTAGTCGAGCAAAAACAGGTGCGAGAGGATGCATCCCGCAGGCTAGTCGAGCAAAAACACGTGCGAGAGGATGCATCCCGCAGGCTAGTCGAGCACAAACACGTGCGAGGTTTTGTGGGATGCGCATGCGCAGGTTTTGTGGGATGCGCATGCTCAGATTTTTTGGGATGCGCATGCGCAGGTTTTTTGGGATGCGCATGGCTAGTCGAGCAAAAACACATGCGAGAGGATGCATCCCGCAGGCTAGTCGAGTAAAAACACGTGCGAGAGGATGCATCCCGCAGGCTAGTCGAGCAAAAACACGTGCGAGAGGATGCATCCCGCAGGCTAGTCGAGCAAAAACACGTGCGAGAGGATGCATCCCGCAGGCTAGTCGAGTAAAAACACGTGCGAGAGGATGCATCCCGCAGGCTAGTCGAGCAAAAACACGTGCGAGAGGATGCATCCCGCAGGCTAGTCGAGCAAAAACACGTGCGAGAGGATGCATCCCGCAGGCTAGTCGAGTAAAAACACGTGCAAAAGGATGCATCCCGCAGGCTAGTCGAGCACAAACACGTGCGAGGTTTTGTGGGATGCGCATGCGCAGGTTTTGTGGGATGCGCATGCGCAGGTTTTTTGGGATGCGCATGCGCAGGTTTTTTGGGATGCGCATGGCTAGTCGAGCAAAAACACGTGCGAGAGGATGCATCCCGTAGGCTAGTCGAGCAAAATCACGTGCGAGAGGATGCATCCCGCAGGCTAGTCGAGCAAAAACACATGCGAGAGGATGCATCCCGCAGGCTAGTCGAGTAAAAACACGTGCGAGAGGATGCATCCCGCAGGCTAGTCGAGCACAAACACGTGCGAGGTTTTGTGGGATGCGCATGCGCAGGTTTTGTGGGATGCGCATGCGCAGGTTTTTTGGGATGCGCATGGCTAGTCGAGCAAAAACACGTGCGAGAGGATGCATCCCGCAGGCTAGCCGAGCAAAAACACGTGCGAGAGGATGCATCCCGCAGGCTAGTCGAGTAAAAACACGTGCGAGGTTTTGTGGGATGCGCATGCGCAGGTTTTGTGGGATGCGCATGCGCAGGTTTTTTGGGATGCGCATGTGCAGGTTTTTTGGGATGCGCATGGCTAGTCGAGCAAAAACACGTGCGAGAGGATGCATCCCGCAGGCTAGTCGAGTAAAAACACGTGCGAGAGGATGCATCCCGCAGGCTAGTCGAGCAAAAACACGTGCGAGAGGATGCATCCCGCAGGCTAGTCGAGTAAAAACACGTGCGAAAGGATGCATCCCGCAGGCTAGTCGAGCAAAAACACGTGCGAGAGGATGCATCCCGCAGGCTAGTCGAGCAAAAACACGTGCGAGAGGATGCATCCCGCAGGCTAGTCGAGTAAAAACACGTGCGAAAGGATGCATCCCGCAGGCTAGTCGAGCACAAACACGTGCGAGGTTTTGTGGGATGCGCATGCGCAGGTTTTGTGGGATGCGCATGCGCAAATTTTTTGGGATGCGCATGCGCAGGTTTTTTGGGATGCGCATGGCTAGTAGAGCAAAAACACGTGCGAGAGGATGCATCCCGCAGGCTAGTCGAGCAAAAACACGTGCGAGAGGATGCATCCCGCAGGCTAGTCGAGCACAAACACGTGCGAGGTTTTGTGGGATGCGCATGCGCAGGTTTTGTGGGATGCGCATTCGCAGATTTTTTGGGATGCGCATGCGCAGGTTTTTTGGGATGCGCATGGCTAGTCGAGCAAAAACACGTGCGAGAGGATGCATCCCGCAGGCTAGTCGAGTAAAAACACGTGCGAAAGGATGCATCCTGCAGGCTAGTCGAGCACAAACACGTGCGAGAGGATGCATCCCGCAGGCTAGTCGAGCAAAAACACGTGCGAGAGGATGCATCCCGCAGGCTAGTCGAGCAAAAACAGGTGCGAGAGGATGCATCCCGCAGGCTAGTCGAGCAAAAACACGTGCGAGAGGATGCATCCCGCAGGCTAGTCGAGCACAAACACGTGCGAGGTTTTGTGGGATGCGCATGCGCAGGTTTTGTGGGATGCGCATGCGCAGATTTTTTGGGATGCGCATGCGCAGGTTTTTTGGGATGCGCATGGCTAGTCGAGCAAAAACACATGCGAGAGGATGCATCCCGCAGGCTAGTCGAGTAAAAACACGTGCGAGAGGATGCATCCCGCAGGCTAGTCGAGCAAAAACACGTGCGAGAGGATGCATCCCGCAGGCTAGTCGAGCAAAAACACGTGCGAGAGGATGCATCCCGCAGGCTAGTCGAGCACAAACACGTGCGAGAGGATGCATCCCGCAGGCTAGTCGAGTAAAAACACGTGCGAGGTTTTGTGGTATGCGCATGCGCAGTTTTTGTGGGATGCGCATGCGCAGGTTTTTTGGGATGCGCATGTGCAGGTTTTTTGGGATGCGCATGGCTAGTCGAGCAAAAACACGTGCGAGAGGATGCATCCCGCAGGCTAGTCGAGTAAAAACACGTGCGAGAGGATGCATCCCGCAGGCTAGTCGAGTAAAAACACGTGCGAGGTTTTGTGGGATGCGCATACGCAGGTTTTGTGGGATGCGCATGCGCAGGTTTTTTGGGATGCGCATGCGCAGGTTTTTTGGGATGCGCATGCGCAGGTTTTTTGGGATGCGCATGGCTAGTCGAGCAAAAACACGTGCGAGAGGATGCATCCCGCAGGCTAGTCGAGCAAAAACACGTGCGAGAGGATGCATCCCGCAGGCTAGTCGAGTAACAACACGTGCGAGAGGATGCATCCCGCAGGCTAGTCGAGCAAAAACAGGTGCGAGAGGATGCATCCCGCAGGCTAGTCGAGCAAAAACACGTGCGAGAGGATGCATCCCGCAGGCTAGTCGAGCACAAACACGTGCGAGGTTTTGTGGGATGCGCATGCGCAGGTTTTGTGGGATGCGCATGCGCAGATTTTTTGGGATGCGCATGCGCAGGTTTTTTGGGATGCGCATGGCTAGTCGAGCAAAAACACATGCGAGAGGATGCATCCCGCAGGCTAGTCGAGTAAAAACACGTGCGAGAGGATGCATCCCGCAGGCTAGTCGAGCAAAAACACGTGCGAGAGGATGCATCCCGCAGGCTAGTCGAGCAAAAACACGTGCGAGAGGATGCATCCCGCAGGCTAGTCGAGCACAAACACGTGCGAGAGGATGCATCCCGCAGGCTAGTCGAGTAAAAACACGTGCGAGGTTTTGTGGTATGCGCATGCGCAGTTTTTGTGGGATGCGCATGCGCAGGTTTTTTGGGATGCGCATGTGCAGGTTTTTTGGGATGCGCATGGCTAGTCGAGCAAAAACACGTGCGAGAGGATGCATCCCGCAGGCTAGTCGAGTAAAAACACGTGCGAGAGGATGCATCCCGCAGGCTAGTCGAGTAAAAACACGTGCGAGGTTTTGTGGGATGCGCATACGCAGGTTTTGTGGGATGCGCATGCGCAGGTTTTTTGGGATGCGCATGCGCAGGTTTTTTGGGATGCGCATGCGCAGGTTTTTTGGGATGCGCATGGCTAGTCGAGCAAAAACACGTGCGAGAGGATGCATCCCGCAGGCTAGTCGAGCAAAAACACGTGCGAGAGGATGCATCCCGCAGGCTAGTCGAGTAACAACACGTGCGAGAGGATGCATCCCGCAGGCTAGTCGAGCAAAAACACGTGCGAGAGGATGCATCCCGCAGGCTAGTCGAGCAAAAACAGGTGCGAGAGGATGCATCCCGCAGGCTAGTCGAGCAAAAACACGTGCGAGAGGATGCATCCCGCAGGCTAGTCGAGCACAAACACGTGCGAGGTTTTGTGGGATGCGCATGCGCAGGTTTTGTGGGATGCGCATGCGCAGATTTTTTGGGATGCGCATGCGCAGGTTTTTTGGGATGCGCATGGCTAGTCGAGCAAAAACACATGCGAGAGGATGCATCCCGCAGGCTAGTCGAGTAAAAACACGTGCGAGAGGATGCATCCCGCAGGCTAGTCGAGCACAAACACGTGCGAGAGGATGCATCCCGCAGGCTAGTCGAGCAAAAACACGTGCGAGAGGATGCATCCCGCAGGCTAGTCGAGCAAAAACACGTGCGAGAGTATGCATCCCGCAGGTTTTTTGGGATGCGCATGGCTAGTCGAGCAAAAACACGTGCGAGAGGATGCATCCCGCAGGCTAGTCGAGTAAAAACACGTGCGAGGTTTTGTGGGATGCGCATGCGCAGGTTTTGTGGGATGCGCATGCGCAGGTTTTTTGGGATGCGCATGCGCAGGTTTTTTGGGATGCGCATGCGCAGGTTTTTTGGGATGCGCATGGCTAGTCGAGCAAAAACACGTGCGAGAGGATGCATCCCGTAGGCTAGTCGAGCAAAATCACGTGCGAGAGGATGCATCCCGCAGGCTAGTCGAGCAAAAACACATGCGAGAGGATGCATCCCGCAGGCTAGTCGAGTAAAAACACGTGCGAGAGGATGCATCCCGCAGGCTAGTCGAGCACAAACACGTGCGAGGTTTTGTGGGATGCGCATGCGCAGGTTTTGTGGGATGCGCATGCGCAGGTTTTTTGGGATGCGCATGCGCAGGTTTTTTGGGATGCGCATGGCTAGTCGAGCAAAAACACGTGCGAGAGGATGCATCCCGCAGGCTAGCCGAGCAAAAACACGTGCGAGAGGATGCATCCCGCAGGCTAGTCGAGTAAAAACACGTGCGAGGTTTTGTGGGATGCGCATGCGCAGGTTTTGTGGGATGCGCATGCGCAGGTTTTTTGGGATGCGCATGTGCAGGTTTTTTGGGATGCGCATGGCTAGTCGAGCAAAAACACGTGCGAGAGGATGCATCCCGCAGGCTAGTCGAGTAAAAACACGTGCGAGAGGATGCATCCCGCAGGCTAGTCGAGTAAAAACACGTGCGAGGTTTTGTGGGATGCGCATACGCAGGTTTTGTGGGATGCGCATGCGCAGGTTTTTTGGGATGCGCATGCGCAGGTTTTTTGGGATGCGCATGGCTAGTCGAGCAAAAACACGTGCGAGAGGATGCATCCCGCATGGTAGTCGAGTAAAAACACGTGCGAGAGGATGCATCCCGCAGGCTAGTCGAGTAACAACACGTGCGAGAGGATGCATCCCGCAGGCTAGTCGAGCAAAAACACGTGCGAGAGGATGCATCCCGCAGGCTAGTCGAGTAAAAACACGTGCGAAAGGATGCATCCCGCAGGCTAGTCGAGTAAAAACACGTGCGAAAGGATGCATCCCGCAGGCTAGTCGAGCACAAACACGTGCGAGGTTTTGTGGGATGCGCATGCGCAGGTTTTGTGGGATGCGCATGCGCAAATTTTTTGGGATGCGCATGCGCAGGTTTTTTGGGATGCGCATGGCTAGTAGAGCAAAAACACGTGCGAGAGGATGCATCCCGCAGGCTAGTCGAGCAAAAACACGTGCGAGAAGATGCATCCCGCAGGCTAGTCGAGCACAAACACGTGCGAGGTTTTGTGGGATGCGCATGGCTAGTCGAGCAAAAACACGTGTGAGAGGATGCATCCCGCAGGCTAGTCGAGCACAAACACGTGCGAGAGGATGCATCCCGCAGGCTAGTCGAGCAACAACACGTGCGAGAGGATGCATCCCGCAGGCTAGTCGAGTAAAAACACGTGCGAAAGGATGCATCCCGCAGGCTAGTCGAGCACAAACACGTGCGAGGTTTTGTGGGATGCGCATGCGCAGCTTTTGTGGGATGCGCATGCGCAGATTTTTTGGGATGCGCATGCGCAGGTTTTTTGGGATGCGCATGGCTAGTCGAGCAAAAACACGTGCGAGAGGATGCATCCCGCAGGCTAGTCGAGCAAAAACACGTGCGAGAGGATGCATCCCGCAGGCTAGTCGAGCACAAACACGTGCGAGGTTTTGTGGGATGCGCATGCGCAGGTTTTGTGGGATGCGCATGCGCAAATTGTTTGGGATGCGCATGCGCAGGTTTTTTGGGATGCGCATGGCTAGTAGAGCAAAAACACGTGCGAGAGGATGCATCCCGCAGGCTAGTCGAGTAAAAACACGTGCGAAAGGATGCATCCCGCAGGCTAGTCGAGCACAAACACGTGCGAGGTTTTGTGGGATGCGCATGCGCAGGTTTTGTGGGATGCGCATGCGCAGGTTTTTTGGGATGCGCATGGCCAGTCGAGCAAAAACACGTGCGAGAGGATGTATCCCGCAGGCTAGCCGAGCAAAAACACGTGCGAGAGGATGCATCCCGCAGGCTAGTCGTGCACAAACACGTGCGAGGTTTTGTGGGATGCGCATGCGCAGGTTTTGTGGGATGCGCATTCGCAGATTTTTTGGGATGCACATGCGCAGGTTTTTTGGGATGCGCATGGCTAGTCGAGCAAAAACACGTGCGAGAGGATGCATCCCGCAGGGTAGTCGAGTAAAAACACGTGCGAGAGGATGCATCCCGCAGGCTAGTCGAGTAAAAACACGTGCGAGAGGATGCATCGCGCAGGCTAGTCGAGCAAAAACACGTGCGAGAGGATGCATCCCGCAGGCTAGTCGAGCAAAAACACGTGCGAGAGGATGCATCCCGCAGGCTAGTCGAGTAAAAACACGTGCGAGAGGATGCATCCCGCAGGCTAGTCGAGTAAAAACACGTGCGAGAGGATGCATCCCGCAGGCTAGTCGAGCACAAACACGTGCGAGAGGATGCATCCCGCAGGCTAGTCGAGCAAAAACACGTGCGAGAGGATGCATCCCGCAGGCTAGTCGAGTAAAAACACGTGCAAAAGGATGCATCCCGCAGGCTAGTCGAGCACAAACACGTGCGAGGTTTTGTGGGATGCGCATGCGCAGGTTTTGTGGGATGCGCATGCGCAGATTTTTTGGGATGCGCATGCGCAGGTTTTTTGGGATGCGCATGGCTAGTCGAGCAAAAACACGTGCGAGAGGATGCATCCCGCAGGCTAGTCGAGTAAAAACACGTGCGAGGTTTTGTGGGATGCGCATGCGCAGGTTTTGTGGGATGCGCATGCGCAGGTTTTTTGGGATGCGCATGCGCAGGTTTTTTGGGATGCGCATGGCTAGTCGAGCAAAAACACGTGCGAGAGGATGCATCCCGTAGGCTAGTCGAGCAAAATCACGTGCGAGAGGATGCATCCCGCAGGCTAGTCGAGCAAAAACACATGCGAGAGGATGCATCCCGCAGGCTAGTCGAGTAAAAACACGTGCGAGAGGATGCATCCCGCAGGCTAGTCGAGCACAAACACGTGCGAGGTTTTGTGGGATGCGCATGCGCAGGTTTTGTGGGATGCGCATGCGCAGGTTTTTTGGGATGCGCATGCGCAGGTTTTTTGGGATGCGCATGGCTAGTCGAGCAAAAACACGTGCGAGAGGATGCATCCCGCAGGCTAGCCGAGCAAAAACACGTGCGAGAGGATGCATCCCGCAGGCTAGTCGAGTAAAAACACGTGCGAGGTTTTGTGGGATGCGCATGCGCAGGTTTTGTGGGATGCGCATGCGCAGGTTTTTTGGGATGCGCATGTGCAGGTTTTTTGGGATGCGCATGGCTAGTCGAGCAAAAACACGTGCGAGAGGATGCATCCCGCAGGCTAGTCGAGTAAAAACACGTGCGAGAGGATGCATCCCGCAGGCTAGTCGAGTAAAAACACGTGCGAGGTTTTGTGGGATGCGCATGCGCAGGTTTTTTGGGATGCGCATGCGCAGGTTTTTTGGGATGCGCATGCGCAGGTTTTTTGGGATGCGCATGGCTAGTCGAGCAAAAACACGTGCGAGAGGATGCATCCCGCAGGCTAGTCGAGTAACAACACGTGCGAGAGGATGCATCCCGCAGGCTAGTCGAGCAAAAACACGTGCGAGAGGATGCATCCCGCAGGCTAGTCGAGCAAAAACACGTGCGAGAGGATGCATCCCGCAGGCTAGTCGAGTAAAAACACGTGCGAAAGGATGCATCCCGCAGGCTAGTCGAGCACAAACACGTGCGAGGTTTTGTGGGATGCGCATGCGCAGGTTTTGTGGGATGCGCATGCGCAAATTTTTTGGGATGCGCATGCGCAGGTTTTTTGGGATGCGCATGGCTAGTAGAGCAAAAACACGTGCGAGAGGATGCATCCCGCAGGCTAGTCGAGCAAAAACACGTGCGAGAGGATGCATCCCGCAGGCTAGTCGAGCACAAACACGTGCGAGGTTTTGTGGGATGCGCATGCGCAGGTTTTGTGGGATGCGCATGCGCAGATTTTTTGGGATGCGCATGCGCAGGTTTTTTGGGATGCGCATGGCTAGTCGAGCAAAAACACATGCGAGAGGATGCATCCCGCAGGCTAGTCGAGTAAAAACACGTGCGAGAGGATGCATCCCGCAGGCTAGTCGAGCAAAAACACGTGCGAGAGGATGCATCCCGCAGGCTAGTCGAGCAAAAACACGTGCGAGAGGATGCATCCCGCAGGCTAGTCGAGCACAAACACGTGCGAGAGGATGCATCCCGCAGGCTAGTCGAGTAGAAACACGTGCGAGGTTTTGTGGTATGCGCATGCGCAGGTTTTGTGGGATGCGCATGCGCAGGTTTTTTGGGATGCGCATGTGCAGGTTTTTTGGGATGCGCATGGCTAGTCGAGCAAAAACACGTGCGAGAGGATGCATCCCGCAGGCTAGTCGAGTAAAAACACGTGCGAGAGGATGCATCCCGCAGGCTAGTCGAGTAAAAACACGTGCGAGGTTTTGTGGGATGCGCATACGCAGGTTTTGTGGGATGCGCATGCGCAGGTTTTTTGGGATGCGCATGCGCAGGTTTTTTGGGATGCGCATGCGCAGGTTTTTTGGGATGCGCATGGCTAGTCGAGCAAAAACACGTGCGAGAGGATGCATCCCGCAGGCTAGTCGAGTAACAACACGTGCGAGAGGATGCATCCCGCAGGCTAGTCGAGCAAAAACACGTGCGAGAGGATGCATCCCGCAGGCTAGTCGAGCAAAAACACGTGCGAGAGGATGCATCCCGCAGGCTAGTCGAGTAAAAACACGTGCGAAAGGATGCATCCCGCAGGCTAGTCGAGCACAAACACGTGCGAGGTTTTGTGGGATGCGCATGCGCAGGTTTTGTGGGATGCGCATGCGCAAATTTTTTGGGATGCGCATGCGCAGGTTTTTTGGGATGCGCATGGCTAGTAGAGCAAAAACACGTGCGAGAGGATGCATCCCGCAGGCTAGTCGAGCAAAAACACGTGCGAGAGGATGCATCCCGCAGGCTAGTCGAGCACAAACACGTGCGAGGTTTTGTGGGATGCGCATGCGCAGGTTTTGTGGGATGCGCATGCGCAGATTTTTTGGGATGCGCATGCGCAGGTTTTTTGGGATGCGCATGGCTAGTCGAGCAAAAACACATGCGAGAGGATGCATCCCGCAGGCTAGTCGAGTAAAAACACGTGCGAGAGGATGCATCCCGCAGGCTAGTCGAGCAAAAACACGTGCGAGAGGATGCATCCCGCAGGCTAGTCGAGCAAAAACACGTGCGAGAGGATGCATCCCGCAGGCTAGTCGAGCACAAACACGTGCGAGAGGATGCATCCCGCAGGCTAGTCGAGTAGAAACACGTGCGAGGTTTTGTGGTATGCGCATGCGCAGGTTTTGTGGGATGCGCATGCGCAGGTTTTTTGGGATGCGCATGTGCAGGTTTTTTGGGATGCGCATGGCTAGTCGAGCAAAAACACGTGCGAGAGGATGCATCCCGCAGGCTAGTCGAGTAAAAACACGTGCGAGAGGATGCATCCCGCAGGCTAGTCGAGTAAAAACACGTGCGAGGTTTTGTGGGATGCGCATACGCAGGTTTTGTGGGATGCGCATGCGCAGGTTTTTTGGGATGCGCATGCGCAGGTTTTTTGGGATGCGCATGCGCAGGTTTTTTGGGATGCGCATGGCTAGTCGAGCAAAAACACGTGCGAGAGGATGCATCCCGCAGGCTAGTCGAGCAAAAACACGTGCGAGAGGATGCATCCCGCAGGCTAGTCGAGTAACAACACGTGCGAGAGGATGCATCCCGCAGGCTAGTCGAGCAAAAACACGTGCGAGAGGATGCATCCCGCAGGCTAGTCGAGCAAAAACACGTGCGAGAGGATGCATCCCGCAGGCTAGTCGAGTAAAAACACGTGCGAAAGGATGCATCCCGCAGGCTAGTCGAGCACAAACACGTGCGAGGTTTTGTGGGATGCGCATGCGCAGGTTTTGTGGGATGCGCATGCGCAAATTTTTTGGGATGCGCATGCGCAGGTTTTTTGGGATGCGCATGGCTAGTAGAGCAAAAACACGTGCGAGAGGATGCATCCCGCAGGCTAGTCGAGCAAAAACACGTGCGAGAGAATGCATCCCGCAGGGTAGTCGAGTAAAAACACGTGCGAGAGGATGCATCCCGCAGGCTAGTCGAGTAAAAACACGTGCGAGAGGATGCATCGCGCAGGCTAGTCGAGCAAAAACACGTGCGAGAGGATGCATCCCGCAGGCTAGTCGAGCAAAAACACGTGCGAGAGGATGCATCCCGCAGGCTAGTCGAGTAAAAACACGTGCGAGAGGATGCATCCCGCAGGCTAGTCGAGCACAAACACGTGCGAGAGGATGCATCCCGCAGGCTAGTCGAGCAAAAACACGTGCGAGAGGATGCATCCCGCAGGCTAGTCGAGCAAAAACAGGTGCGAGAGGATGCATCCCGCAGGCTAGTCGAGCAAAAACACGTGCGAGAGGATGCATCCCGCAGGCTAGTCGAGCACAAACACGTGCGAGGTTTTGTGGGATGCGCATGCGCAGGTTTTGTGGGATGCGCATGCTCAGATTTTTTGGGATGCGCATGCGCAGGTTTTTTGGGATGCGCATGGCTAGTCGAGCAAAAACACATGCGAGAGGATGCATCCCGCAGGCTAGTCGAGTAAAAACACGTGCGAGAGGATGCATCCCGCAGGCTAGTCGAGCACAAACACGTGCGAGAGGATGCATCCCGCAGGCTAGTCGAGCAAAAACACGTGCGAGAGGATGCATCCCGCAGGCTAGTCGAGCAAAAACACGTGCGAGAGGATGCATCCCGCAGGCTTGTCGAGCAAAAACACGTGCGAGAGGATGCATCCCGCAGGCTAGTCGAGCTCAAACACGTGCGAGGTTTTGTGGGATGCGCAAGCGCAGGTTTTGTGGGATGCGCATGCGCAGATTTTTTGGGATGCGCATGCGCAGGTTTTTTGGGATGCGCATGGCTAGTCGAGCAAAAACACGTGCGAGAGGATGCATCCCGCAGGCTAGTCGAGTAAAAACACGTGCGAGGTTTTGTGGGATGCGCATGCGCAGGTTTTGTGGGATGCGCATGCGCAGGTTTTTTGGGATGCGCATGCGCAGGTTTTTTGGGATGCGCATGCCTAGTCGAGCAAAAACACGTGCGAGAGGATGCATCCCGCAGGCTAGTCGAGTAAAAACACGTGCGAGAGGATGCATCCCGCAGGCTAGTCGAGCAAAAACACGTGCGAGAGGATGCATCCCGCAGGCTAGTCGAGCAAAAACACGTGCGAGAGGATGCATCCCGCAGGCTAGTCGAGCAAAAACACGTGCGAGAGGATGCATCCCGCAGGCTAGTCGAGTAAAAACACGTGCGAGAGGATGCATCCCGCAGGCTAGTCGAGCAAAAACACGTGCGAGAGGATGCATCCCGCAGGCTAGTCGAGTAAAAACACGTGCAAAAGGATGCATCCCGCAGGCTAGTCGAGCACAAACACGTGCGAGGTTTTGTGGGATGCGCATGCGCAGGTTTTGTGGGATGCGCATGCGCAGATTTTTTGGGATGCGCATGCGCAGGTTTTTTGGGATGCGCATGGCTAGTCGAGCAAAAACACGTGCGAGAGGATGCATCCCGCAGGCTAGTCGAGTAAAAACACGTGCGAGAGGATGCATCCCGCAGGCTAGTCGAGCAAAAACACGTGCGAGAGGATGCATCCCGCAGGCTAGTCGAGCAAAAACACGTGCGAGAGGATGCATCCCGCAGGCTAGTCGAGTAAAAACACGTGCGAGAGGATGCATCCCGCAGGCTAGTCGAGCACAAACACGTGCGAGAGGATGCATCCCGCAGGCTAGTCGAGCAAAAACACGTGCGAGAGGATGCATCCCGCAGGCTAGTCGAGTAAAAACACGTGCAAAAGGATGCATCCCGCAGGCTAGTCGAGCACAAACACGTGCGAGGTTTTGTGGGATGCGCATGCGCAGGTTTTGTGGGATGCGCATGCGCAGGTTTTTTGGGATGCGCATGCGCAGGTTTTTTGGGATGCGCATGGCTAGTCGAGCAAAAACACGTGCGAGAGGATGCATCCCGTAGGCTAGTCGAGCAAAATCACGTGCGAGAGGATGCATCCCGCAGGCTAGTCGAGCAAAAACACATGCGAGAGGATGCATCCCGCAGGCTAGTCGAGTAAAAACACGTGCGAGAGGATGCATCCCGCAGGCTAGTCGAGCACAAACACGTGCGAGGTTTTGTGGGATGCGCATGCGCAGGTTTTGTGGGATGCGCATGCGCAGGTTTTTTGGGATGCGCATGGCTAGTCGAGCAAAAACACGTGCGAGAGGATGCATCCCGCAGGCTAGCCGAGCAAAAACACGTGCGAGAGGATGCATCCCGCAGGCTAGTCGAGTAAAAACACGTGCGAGGTTTTGTGGGATGCGCATGCGCAGGTTTTGTGGGATGCGCATGCGCAGGTTTTTTGGGATGCGCATGTGCAGGTTTTTTGGGATGCGCATGGCTAGTCGAGCAAAAACACGTGCGAGAGGATGCATCCCGCAGGCTAGTCGAGTAAAAACACGTGCGAGAGGATGCATCCCGCAGGCTAGTCGAGCAAAAACACGTGCGAGAGGATGCATCCCGCAGGCTAGTCGAGTAAAAACACGTGCGAAAGGATGCATCCCGCAGGCTAGTCGAGCAAAAACACGTGCGAGAGGATGCATCCCGGCAGGCTAGTCGAGCAAAAACACGTGCGAGAGGATGCATCCCGCAGGCTAGTCGAGTAAAAACACGTGCGAAAGGATGCATCCCGCAGGCTAGTCGAGCACAAACACGTGCGAGGTTTTGTGGGATGCGCATGCGCAGGTTTTGTGGGATGCGCATGCGCAAATTTTTTGGGATGCGCATGCGCAGGTTTTTTGGGATGCGCAGGCTAGTAGAGCAAAAACACGTGCGAGGGGATGCATCCGCAGGCTAGTCGAGCAAAAACACGTGCGAGAGGATGCATCCCGCAGGCTAGTCGAGCACAAACACGTGCGAGGTTTTGTGGGATGCGCATGCGCAGGTTTTGTGGGATGCGCATTCGCAGATTTTTTGGGATGCGCATGCGCAGGTTTTTTGGGATGCGCATGGCTAGTCGAGCAAAACACGTGCGAGAGGATGCATCCCGCAGGCTAGTCGAGTAAAAACACGTGCGAAAGGATGCATCCTGCGGGCTAGTCGAGCACAAACACGTGCGAGAGGATGCATCCCGCAGGCTAGTCGAGCAAAAACACGTGCGAGAGGATGCATCCGCAGGCTAGTCGAGCAAAACAAGGTGCGAGAGGATGCATCCCGCAGGCTAGTCGAGCACAAACACGTGCGAGGTTTTGTGGGATGCGCATGCGCAGGTTTTTTGTGGGATGCGCATGCGCAGATTTTTTGGGATGCGCATGCGCAGGTTTTTTGGGATGCGCATGGCTAGTCGAGCAAAAACACATGCGAGAGGATGCATCCCGCAGGCTAGTCGAGTAAAAACACGTGCGAGAGGATGCATCCCGCAGGCTAGTCGAGCAAAATACACGTGCGAGAGGATGCATCCCGCAGGCTAGTCGAGCAAAAACACGTGCGAGAGGATGCATCCCGCAGCTAGTCGAGCACAAACACGTGCGAGAGGATGCATCCCGCAGGCTAGTCGAGTAAAAACACGTGCGAGGTTTTGTGGTATGCGCATGCGCAGTTTTTGTGGGATGCGCATGCGCAGGTTTTTTGGGATGCGCATGTGCAGGTTTTTTGGGATGCGCATGGCTAGTCGAGCAAAAACACGTGCGAGAGGATGCATCCCGCAGCTAGTCGAGTAAAAACACGTGCGAGAGGATGCATCCCGCAGGCTAGTCGAGTAAAAACACGTGCGAGGTTTTGTGGGATGCGCATACGCAGGTTGTGTGGATGCGCATGCGCAGGTTTTTTGGGATGCGCATGCGCAGGTTTTTTGGGATGCGCATGCGCAGGTTTTTTGGGATTGCGCATGCTAGTCGAGCAAAAAACACGTGCGAGAGGATGCATCCCGCAGGCTAGTCGAGCAAAAACACGTGCGAGAGGATGCATCCGCAGGCTAGTCGAGTAACAACACGTGCGAGAGATGCATCCCGCAGGCTAGTCGAGCAAAAACAGGTGCGAGAGGATGCATCCCGCAGGCTAGTCGAGCAAAAACACGTGCGAGAGGATGCATCCCGCTGGCTAGTCGAGCAAAAACACGTGCGAGAGGATGCATCCCGCAGGCTAGTCGAGCACAAACACGTGCGAGAGGATGCATCCCGCAGGCTAGTCGAGTAGAAACACGTGCGAGGTTTTGTGGTATGCGCATGCGCAGGTTTTGTGGGATGCGCATGCGCAGGTTTTTTGGGATGCGGCATGTGCAGGTTTTTGGATGCGCATGGCTAGTCGAGCAAAACACGTGCGAGAGGATGCATCCCGCAGGGCTAGTCGAGTAAAACACGTGCGAGAGGATGCATCCCGCAGGCTAGTCGAGTAAAAACACGTGCGAGGTTTTGTGGGATGCGCATACGCAGGTTTTGTGGGATGCGCATGCGCAGGTTTTTGGGATGCGCATGCGCAGGTTTTTTTGGGATGCGCATGCGCAGGTTTTTGGGATGCGCATGGCTAGTCGAGCAAAAACACGTGCGAGAGGATGCATCCCGCAGGCTAGTCGAGTAACAACACGTGCGAGAGATGCATCCCGCAGGCTAGTCGAGCAAAAACACGTGCGAGAGGATGCATCCCGCAGGCTAGTCGAGCAAAAACACGTGCGAGAGGATGCATCCCGCAGGCTAGTCGAGTAAAAACACGTGCGAAAGGATGCATCCCGCAGGCTAGTCTGAGCACAAACACGTGCGAGGTTTTGTGGGATGCGCATGCGCAGTTTTGTGGGATGCGCATGCGCAAATTTTTTGGGATGCGCATGCGCAGGTTTTTTGGGATGCGCATGGCTAGTAGAGCAAAAACACGTGCGAGAGGATGCATCCCGCAGGCTAGTCGAGCAAAAACACGTGCGAGAGGATGCATCCCGCAGGCTAGTCGAGCACAAACACGTGCGAGGTTTTGTGGGATGCGCATGCGCAGGTTTTGTGGGATGCGCATGCGCAGATTTTTTGGGATGCGCATGCGCAGGTTTTTTGGGATGCGCATGGCTAGTCGAGCAAAAACACATGCGAGAGGATGCATCCCGCAGGCTAGTCGAGTAAAAACACGTGCGAGAGGATGCATCCCGCAGGCTAGTCGAGCAAAAACACGTGCGAGAGGATGCATCCCGCAGGCTAGTCGAGCAAAAACACGTGCGAGAGGATGCATCCCGCAGGCTAGTCGAGCACAAACACGTGCGAGAGGATGCATCCCGCAGGCTAGTCGAGTAGAAACACGTGCGAGGTTTTGTGGTATGCGCATGCGCAGGTTTTGTGGGGATGCGCATGCGCAGGTTTTTTGGGATGCGCATGTGCAGGTTTTTTGGGATGCGCATGGCTAGTCGAGCAAAACACGTGCGAGAGGATGCATCCCGCAGGCTAGTCGAGTAAAAACACGTGCGAGAGGATGCATCCCGCAGGCTAGTCGAGTAAAAACACGTGCGAGGTTTTGTGGGATGCGCATACGCAGGTTTTGTGGGATGCGCATGCGCAGGTTTTTTGGGATGCGCATGCGCAGGTTTTTTGGGATGCGCATGCGCAGGTTTTTTGGGATGCGCATGGCTAGTCGAGCAAAAACACGTGCGAGAGGATGCATCCCGCAGGCTAGTCGAGCAAAAACACGTGCGAGAGGATGCATCCCGCAGGCTAGTCGAGTAACAACCACGTGCGAGAGGATGCATCCCGCAGGCTAGTCGAGCAAAAACACGTGCGAGAGGATGCATCCCGCAGGCTAGTCGAGCAAAAACACGTGCGAGAGGATGCATCCCGCAGGCTAGTCGAGTAAAAACACGTGCGAAAGGATGCATCCCGCAGGCTAGTCGAGCACAAACACGTGCGAGGTTTTGTGGGATGCGCATGCGCAGGTTTTGTGGGATGCGCATGCGCAAATTTTTTGGGATGCGCATGCGCAGGTTTTTTGGGATGCGCATGGCTAGTAGAGCAAAAAACACGTGCGAGAGGATGCATCCCGCAGGCTAGTCCGAGCAAAAACACGTGCGAGGAGAATGCATCCCGCAGGGTAGTCGAGTAAAAACACGTGCGAGAGGATGCATCCCGCAGGCTAGTCGAGTAAAAACACGTGCGAGAGGATGCATCGCGCAGGCTAGTCGAGCAAAAACACGTGTCGAGAGGATGCATCCCGCAGGCTAGTCGAGCAAAAACACGTGCGAGAGGATGCATCCCGCAGGCTAGTCGAGTAAAAACACGTGCGAGAGGATGCATCCCGCAGGCTAGTCGAGCACAAACACGTGAACACGTGCGAGAGGATGCATCCCGCAGGCTAGTCGAGCAAAAACACGTGCGAGAGGATGCATCCCGCAGGCTAGTCGAGCAAAAACAGGTGCGAGAGGATGCATCCCGCAGGCTAGTCGAGCAAAAACACGTGCGAGAGGATGCATCCCGCAGGCTAGTCGAGCACAAACACGTGCGAGGTTTTGTGGGATGCGCATGCGCAGGTTTTGTGGGATGCGCATGCTCAGATTTTTTGGGATGCGCATGCGCAGGTTTTTTTGGGATGCGCATGGCTAGTCGAGCAAAAACACATGCGAGAGGATGCATCCCGCAGGCTAGTCGAGTAAAAACACGTGCGAGAGGATGCATCCCGCAGGCTAGTCGAGCACAAACACGTGCGAGAGGATGCATCCCGCAGGCTAGTCGAGCAAAAACACGTGCGAGAGGATGCATCCCGCAGGCTAGTCGAGCAAAAACACGTGCGAGAGGATGCATCCCGCAGGCTTGTCGAGCAAAAACACGTGCGAGAGGATGCATCCCGCAGGCTAGTCGAGCTCAAACACGTGCGAGGTTTTGTGGGATGCGCAAGCGCAGGTTTTGTGGGATGCGCATGCGCAGATTTTTTGGGATGCGCATGCGCAGGTTTTTTGGGATGCGCATGGCTAGTCGAGCAAAAACACGTGCGAGAGGATGCATCCCGCAGGCTAGTCGAGTAAAAACACGTGCGAGGTTTTGTGGGATGCGCATGCGCAGGTTTTGTGGGATGCGCATGCGCAGGTTTTTTGGGATGCGCATGCGCAGGTTTTTCTGGGATGCGCATGCCTAGTCGAGCAAAAACACGTGCGAGAGGATGCATCCCGCAGGCTAGTCGAGTAAAAACACGTGCGAGAGGATGCATCCCGCAGGCTAGTCGAGCAAAAACACGTGCGAGAGGATGCATCCCGCAGGCTAGTCGAGCAAAAACACGTGCGAGAGGATGCATCCCGCAGGCTAGTCGAGCAAAAACACGTGCGAGAGGATGCATCCCGCAGGCTAGTCGAGTAAAAAACACGTGCGAGAGGATGCATCCCGCAGGCTAGTCGAGCAAAAACACGTGCGAGAGGATGCATCCCGCAGGCTAGTCGAGTAAAAACACGTGCAAAAGGATGCATCCCGCAGGCTAGTCGAGCACAAACACGTGCGAGGTTTTTGTGGGATGCGCATGCGCAGGTTTTGTGGGATGCGCATGCGCAGATTTTTTGGGATGCGCATGCGCAGGTTTTTTGGGATGCGCATGGCTAGTCGAGCAAAAACACGTGCGAGAGGATGCATCCCGCAGGCTAGTCGAGTAAAAACACGTGCGAGAGGATGCATCCCGCAGGCTAGTCGAGCAAAAACACGTGCGAGAGGATGCATCCCGCAGGCTAGTCGAGCAAAAACACGTGCGAGAGGATGCATCCCGCAGGCTAGTCGAGTAAAAACACGTGCGAGAGGATGCATCCCGCAGGCTAGTCGAGCACAAACACGTGCGAGAGGATGCATCCCGCAGGCTAGTCGAGCAAAAACACGTGCGAGAGGATGCATCCCGCAGGCTAGTCGAGTAAAAACACGTGCAAAAGGATGCATCCCGCAGGCTAGTCGAGCACAAACACGTGCGAGGTTTTGTGGGATGCGCATGCGCAGGTTTTGTGGGATGCGCATGCGCAGGTTTTTTGGGATGCGCATGCGCAGGTTTTTTGGGATGCGCATGGCTAGTCGAGCAAAAACACGTGCGAGAGGATGCATCCCGTAGGCTAGTCGAGCAAAATCACGTGCGAGAGGATGCATCCCGCAGGCTAGTCGAGCAAAAACACATGCGAGAGGATGCATCCCGCAGGCTAGTCGAGTAAAAACACGTGCGAGAGGATGCATCCCGCAGGCTAGTCGAGCACAAACACGTGCGAGGTTTTGTGGGATGCGCATGCGCAGGTTTTGTGGGATGCGCATGCGCAGGTTTTTTGGGATGCGCATGGCTAGTCGAGCAAAAACACGTGCGAGAGGATGCATCCCGCAGGCTAGCCGAGCAAAAACACGTGCGAGAGGATGCATCCCGCAGGCTAGTCGAGTAAAAACACGTGCGAGGTTTTGTGGGATGCGCATGCGCAGGTTTTGTGGGATGCGCATGCGCAGGTTTTTTGGGATGCGCATGTGCAGGTTTTTTGGGATGCGCATGGCTAGTCGAGCAAAAACACGTGCGAGAGGATGCATCCCGCAGGCTAGTCGAGTAAAAACACGTGCGAGAGGATGCATCCCGCAGGCTAGTCGAGCAAAAACACGTGCGAGAGGATGCATCCCGCAGGCTAGTCGAGTAAAAACACGTGCGAAAGGATGCATCCCGCAGGCTAGTCGAGCAAAAACACGTGCGAGAGGATGCATCCCGCAGGCTAGTCGAGCAAAAACACGTGCGAGAGGATGCATCCCGCAGGCTAGTCGAGTAAAAACACGTGCGAAAGGATGCATCCCGCAGGCTAGTCGAGCACAAACACGTGCGAGGTTTTGTGGGATGCGCATGCGCAGGTTTTGTGGGATGCGCATGCGCAAATTTTTTGGGATGCGCATGCGCAGGTTTTTTGGGATGCGCATGGCTAGTAGAGCAAAAACACGTGCGAGGGGATGCATCCCGCAGGCTAGTCGAGCAAAAACACGTGCGAGAGGATGCATCCCGCAGGCTAGTCGAGCACAAACACGTGCGAGGTTTTGTGGGATGCGCATGCGCAGGTTTTGTGGGATGCGCATTCGCAGATTTTTTGGGATGCGCATGCGCAGGTTTTTTGGGATGCGCATGGCTAGTCGAGCAAAAACACGTGCGAGAGGATGCATCCCGCAGGCTAGTCGAGTAAAAACACGTGCGAAAGGATGCATCCTGCAGGCTAGTCGAGCACAAACACGTGCGAGAGGATGCATCCCGCAGGCTAGTCGAGCAAAAACACGTGCGAGAGGATGCATCCCGCAGGCTAGTCGAGCAAAAACAGGTGCGAGAGGATGCATCCCGCAGGCTAGTCGAGCACAAACACGTGCGAGGTTTTGTGGGATGCGCATGCGCAGGTTTTGTGGGATGCGCATGCGCAGATTTTTTGGGATGCGCATGCGCAGGTTTTTTGGGATGCGCATGGCTAGTCGAGCAAAAACACATGCGAGAGGATGCATCCCGCAGGCTAGTCGAGTAAAAACACGTGCGAGAGGATGCATCCCGCAGGCTAGTCGAGCAAAAACACGTGCGAGAGGATGCATCCCGCAGGCTAGTCGAGCAAAAACACGTGCGAGAGGATGCATCCCGCAGGCTAGTCGAGCACAAACACGTGCGAGAGGATGCATCCCGCAGGCTAGTCGAGTAAAAACACGTGCGAGGTTTTGTGGTATGCGCATGCGCAGTTTTTGTGGGATGCGCATGCGCAGGTTTTTTGGGATGCGCATGTGCAGGTTTTTTGGGATGCGCATGGCTAGTCGAGCAAAAACACGTGCGAGAGGATGCATCCCGCAGGCTAGTCGAGTAAAAACACGTGCGAGAGGATGCATCCCGCAGGCTAGTCGAGTAAAAACACGTGCGAGGTTTTGTGGGATGCGCATACGCAGGTTTTGTGGGATGCGCATGCGCAGGTTTTTTGGGATGCGCATGCGCAGGTTTTTTGGGATGCGCATGCGCAGGTTTTTTGGGATGCGCATGGCTAGTCGAGCAAAAACACGTGCGAGAGGATGCATCCCGCAGGCTAGTCGAGCAAAAACACGTGCGAGAGGATGCATCCCGCAGGCTAGTCGAGTAACAACACGTGCGAGAGGATGCATCCCGCAGGCTAGTCGAGCAAAAACAGGTGCGAGAGGATGCATCCCGCAGGCTAGTCGAGCAAAAACACGTGCGAGAGGATGCATCCCGCAGGCTAGTCGAGCACAAACACGTGCGAGGTTTTGTGGGATGCGCATGCGCAGGTTTTGTGGGATGCGCATGCGCAGATTTTTTGGGATGCGCATGCGCAGGTTTTTTGGGATGCGCATGGCTAGTCGAGCAAAAACACGTGCGAGAGGATGCATCCCGCAGGCTAGTCGAGCAAAAACAGGTGCGAGAGGATGCATCCCGCAGGCTAGTCGAGCAAAAACACGTGCGAGAGGATGCATCCCGCAGGCTAGTCGAGCACAAACACGTGCGAGGTTTTGTGGGATGCGCATGCGCAGGTTTTGTGGGATGCGCATGCGCAGATTTTTTGGGATGCGCATGCGCAGGTTTTTTGGGATGCGCATGGCTAGTCGAGCAAAAACACATGCGAGAGGATGCATCCCGCAGGCTAGTCGAGTAAAAACACGTGCGAGAGGATGCATCCCGCAGGCTAGTCGAGCACAAACACGTGCGAGAGGATGCATCCCGCAGGCTAGTCGAGCAAAAACACGTGCGAGAGGATGCATCCCGCAGGCTAGTCGAGCAAAAACACGTGCGAGAGGATGCATCCCGCAGGCTTGTCGAGCAAAAACACGTGCGAGAGGATGCATCCCGCAGGCTAGTCGAGCACAAACACGTGCGAGGTTTTGTGGGATGCGCATGCGCAGGTTTTGTGGGATGCGCATGCGCAGATTTTTTGGGATGCGCATGCGCAGGTTTTTTGGGATGCGCATGGCTAGTCGAGCAAAAACACGTGCGAGAGGATGCATCCCGCAGGCTAGTCGAGTAAAAACACGTGCGAGGTTTTGTGGGATGCGCATGCGCAGGTTTTGTGGGATGCGCATGCGCAGGTTTTTTGGGATGCGCATGCGCAGGTTTTTTGGGATGCGCATGCGCAGGTTTTTTGGGATGCGCATGCGCAGGTTTTTTGGGATGCGCATGGCTAGTCGAGCAAAAACACGTGCGAGAGGATGCATCCCGCAGGCTAGTCGAGTAAAAACACGTGCGAGAGGATGCATCCCGCAGGCTAGTCGAGCACAAACACGTGCGAGGTTTTGTGGGATGCGCATGCGCAGGTTTTGTGGGATGCGCATGCGCAGGTTTTTTGGGATGCGCATGCGCAGGTTTTTTGGGATGCGCATGGCTAGTCGAGCAAAAACACGTGCGAGAGGATGCATCCCGCAGGCTAGCCGAGCAAAAACACGTGCGAGAGGATGCATCCCGCAGGCTAGTCGAGTAAAAACACGTGCGAGGTTTTGTGGGATGCGCATGCGCAGGTTTTGTGGGATGCGCATGCGCAGGTTTTTTGGGATGCGCATGTGCAGGTTTTTTGGGATGCGCATGGCTAGTCGAGCAAAAACACGTGCGAGAGGATGCATCCCGCAGGCTAGTCGAGTAAAAACACGTGCGAGAGGATGCATCCCGCAGGCTAGTCGAGTAAAAACACGTGCGAGGTTTTGTGGGATGCGCATGCGCAGGTTTTTTGGGATGCGCATGCGCAGGTTTTTTGGGATGCGCATGGCTAGTCGAGCAAAAACACGTGCGAGAGGATGCATCCCGCATGGTAGTCGAGTAAAAACACGTGCGAGAGGATGCATCCCGCAGGCTAGTCGAGTAACAACACGTGCGAGAGGATGCATCCCGCAGGCTAGTCGAGCAAAAACACGTGCGAGAGGATGCATCCCGCAGGCTAGTCGAGCAAAAACACGTGCGAGAGGATGCATCCCGCAGGCTAGTCGAGTAAAAACACGTGCGAAAGGATGCATCCCGCAGGCTAGTCGAGCACAAACACGTGCGAGGTTTTGTGGGATGCGCATGCGCAGGTTTTGTGGGATGCGCATGCGCAAATTTTTTGGGATGCGCATGCGCAGGTTTTTTGGGATGCGCATGGCTAGTAGAGCAAAAACACGTGCGAGAGGATGCATCCCGCAGGCTAGTCGAGCAAAAACACGTGCGAGAGGATGCATCCCGCAGGCTAGTCGAGCACAAACACGTGCGAGGTTTTGTGGGATGCGCATGCGCAGGTTTTGTGGGATGCGCATGCGCAGATTTTTTGGGATGCGCATGCGCAGGTTTTTTGGGATGCGCATGGCTAGTCGAGCAAAAACACATGCGAGAGGATGCATCCCGCAGGCTAGTCGAGTAAAAACACGTGCGAGAGGATGCATCCCGCAGGCTAGTCGAGCAAAAACACGTGCGAGAGGATGCATCCCGCAGGCTAGTCGAGTAAAAACACGTGCGAGAGGATGCATCCCGCAGGCTAGTCGAGCACAAACACGTGCGAGGTTTTGTGGGATGCGCATGCGCAGGTTTTGTGGGATGCGCATGCGCAGGTTTTTTGGGATGCGCATGCGCAGGTTTTTTGGGATGCGCATGGCTAGTCGAGCAAAAACACGTGCGAGAGGATGCATCCCGCAGGCTAGCCGAGCAAAAACACGTGCGAGAGGATGCATCCCGCAGGCTAGTCGAGTAAAAACACGTGCGAGGTTTTGTGGGATGCGCATGCGCAGGTTTTGTGGGATGCGCATGCGCAGGTTTTTTGGGATGCGCATGTGCAGGTTTTTTGGGATGCGCATGGCTAGTCGAGCAAAAACACGTGCGAGAGGATGCATCCCGCAGGCTAGTCGAGTAAAAACACGTGCGAGAGGATGCATCCCGCAGGCTAGTCGAGTAAAAACACGTGCGAGGTTTTGTGGGATGCGCATGCGCAGGTTTTTTGGGATGCGCATGCGCAGGTTTTTTGGGATGCGCATGGCTAGTCGAGCAAAAACACGTGCGAGAGGATGCATCCCGCATGGTAGTCGAGTAAAAACACGTGCGAGAGGATGCATCCCGCAGGCTAGTCGAGTAACAACACGTGCGAGAGGATGCATCCCGCAGGCTAGTCGAGCAAAAACACGTGCGAGAGGATGCATCCCGCAGGCTAGTCGAGCAAAAACACGTGCGAGAGGATGCATCCCGCAGGCTAGTCGAGTAAAAACACGTGCGAAAGGATGCATCCCGCAGGCTAGTCGAGCACAAACACGTGCGAGGTTTTGTGGGATGCGCATGCGCAGGTTTTGTGGGATGCGCATGCGCAAATTTTTTGGGATGCGCATGCGCAGGTTTTTTGGGATGCGCATGGCTAGTAGAGCAAAAACACGTGCGAGAGGATGCATCCCGCAGGCTAGTCGAGCAAAAACACGTGCGAGAGGATGCATCCCGCAGGCTAGTCGAGCACAAACACGTGCGAGGTTTTGTGGGATGCGCATGCGCAGGTTTTGTGGGATGCGCATGCGCAGATTTTTTGGGATGCGCATGCGCAGGTTTTTTGGGATGCGCATGGCTAGTCGAGCAAAAACACATGCGAGAGGATGCATCCCGCAGGCTAGTCGAGTAAAAACACGTGCGAGAGGATGCATCCCGCAGGCTAGTCGAGCAAAAACACGTGCGAGAGGATGCATCCCGCAGGCTAGTCGAGCAAAAACACGTGCGAGAGGATGCATCCCGCAGGCTAGTCGAGCACAAACACGTGCGAGAGGATGCATCCCGCAGGCTAGTCGAGTAGAAACACGTGCGAGGTTTTGTGGTATGCGCATGCGCAGGTTTTGTGGGATGCGCATGCGCAGGTTTTTTGGGATGCGCATGTGCAGGTTTTTTGGGATGCGCATGGCTAGTCGAGCAAAAACACGTGCGAGAGGATGCATCCCGCAGGCTAGTCGAGTAAAAACACGTGCGAGAGGATGCATCCCGCAGGCTAGTCGAGTAAAAACACGTGCGAGGTTTTGTGGGATGCGCATACGCAGGTTTTGTGGGATGCGCATGCGCAGGTTTTTTGGGATGCGCATGCGCAGGTTTTTTGGGATGCGCATGCGCAGGTTTTTTGGGATGCGCATGGCTAGTCGAGCAAAAACACGTGCGAGAGGATGCATCCCGCAGGCTAGTCGAGCAAAAACACGTGCGAGAGGATGCATCCCGCAGGCTAGTCGAGTAACAACACGTGCGAGAGGATGCATCCCGCAGGCTAGTCGAGCAAAAACACGTGCGAGAGGATGCATCCCGCAGGCTAGTCGAGCAAAAACACGTGCGAGAGGATGCATCCCGCAGGCTAGTCGAGTAAAAACACGTGCGAAAGGATGCATCCCGCAGGCTAGTCGAGCACAAACACGTGCGAGGTTTTGTGGGATGCGCATGCGCAGGTTTTGTGGGATGCGCATGCGCAAATTTTTTGGGATGCGCATGCGCAGGTTTTTTGGGATGCGCATGGCTAGTAGAGCAAAAACACGTGCGAGAGGATGCATCCCGCAGGCTAGTCGAGCAAAAACACGTGCGAGAGGATGCATCCCGCAGGGTAGTCGAGTAAAAACACGTGCGAGAGGATGCATCCCGCAGGCTAGTCGAGTAAAAACACGTGCGAGAGGATGCATCGCGCAGGCTAGTCGAGCAAAAACACGTGCGAGAGGATGCATCCCGCAGGCTAGTCGAGCAAAAACACGTGCGAGAGGATGCATCCCGCAGGCTAGTCGAGTAAAAACACGTGCGAGAGGATGCATCCCGCAGGCTAGTCGAGCACAAACACGTGCGAGAGGATGCATCCCGCAGGCTAGTCGAGCAAAAACACGTGCGAGAGGATGCATCCCGCAGGCTAGTCGAGCAAAAACAGGTGCGAGAGGATGCATCCCGCAGGCTAGTCGAGCAAAAACACGTGCGAGAGGATGCATCCCGCAGGCTAGTCGAGCACAAACACGTGCGAGGTTTTGTGGGATGCGCATGCGCAGGTTTTGTGGGATGCGCATGCGCAGATTTTTTGGGATGCGCATGCGCAGGTTTTTTGGGATGCGCATGGCTAGTCGAGCAAAAACACATGCGAGAGGATGCATCCCGCAGGCTAGTCGAGTAAAAACACGTGCGAGAGGATGCATCCCGCAGGCTAGTCGAGCACAAACACGTGCGAGAGGATGCATCCCGCAGGCTAGTCGAGCAAAAACACGTGCGAGAGGATGCATCCCGCAGGCTAGTCGAGCAAAAACACGTGCGAGAGGATGCATCCCGCAGGCTTGTCGAGCAAAAACACGTGCGAGAGGATGCATTCCGCAGGCTAGTCGAGCTCAAACACGTGCGAGGTTTTGTGGGATGCGCAAGCGCAGGTTTTGTGGGATGCGCATGCGCAGATTTTTTGGGATGCGCATGCGCAGGTTTTTTGGGATGCGCATGGCTAGTCGAGCAAAAACACGTGCGAGAGGATGCATCCCGCAGGCTAGTCGAGTAAAAACACGTGCGAGGTTTTGTGGGATGCGCATGCGCAGGTTTTGTGGGATGCGCATGCGCAGGTTTTTTGGGATGCGCATGCTCAGGTTTTTTGGGATGCGCATGCCTAGTCGAGCAAAAACACGTGCGAGAGGATGCATCCCGCAGGCTAGTCGAGTAAAAACACGTGCGAGAGGATGCATCCCGCAGGCTAGTCGAGCAAAAACACGTGCGAGAGGATGCATCCCGCAGGCTAGTCGAGCAAAAACACGTGCGAGAGGATGCATCCCGCAGGCTAGTCGAGTAAAAACACGTGCGAGAGGATGCATCCCGCAGGCTAGTCGAGCACAAACACGTGCGAGAGGATGCATCCCGCAGGCTAGTCGAGCAAAAACACGTGCGAGAGGATGCATCCCGCAGGCTAGTCGAGTAAAAACACGTGCAAAAGGATGCATCCCGCAGGCTAGTCGAGCACAAACACGTGCGAGGTTTTGTGGGATGCGCATGCGCAGGTTTTGTGGGATGCGCATGCGCAGATTTTTTGGGATGCGCATGCGCAGGTTTTTTGGGATGCGCATGGCTAGTCGAGCAAAAACACGTGCGAGAGGATGCATCCCGCAGGCTAGTCGAGTAAAAACACGTGCGAGAGGATGCATCCCGCAGGCTAGTCGAGCAAAAACACGTGCGAGAGGATGCATCCCGCAGGCTAGTCGAGCAAAAACACGTGCGAGAGGATGCATCCCGCAGGCTAGTCGAGTAAAAACACGTGCGAGAGGATGCATCCCGCAGGCTAGTCGAGCACAAACACGTGCGAGAGGATGCATCCCGCAGGCTAGTCGAGCAAAAACACGTGCGAGAGGATGCATCCCGCAGGCTAGACGAGTAAAAACACGTGCAAAAGGATGCATCCCGCAGGCTAGTCGAGCACAAACACGTGCGAGGTTTTGTGGGATGCGCATGCGCAGGTTTTGTGGGATGCGCATGCGAAGGTTTTTTGGGATGCGCATGCGCAGGTTTTTTGGGATGCGCATGGCTAGTCGAGCAAAAACACGTGCGAGAGGATGCATCCCGTAGGCTAGTCGAGCAAAATCACGTGCGAGAGGATGCATCCCGCAGGCTAGTCGAGCAAAAACACATGCGAGAGGATGCATCCCGCAGGCTAGTCGAGTAAAAACACGTGCGAGAGGATGCATCCCGCAGGCTAGTCGAGCACAAACACGTGCGAGGTTTTGTGGGATGCGCATGCGCAGGTTTTGTGGGATGCGCATGCGCAGGTTTTTTGGGATGCGCATGGCTAGTCGAGCAAAAACACGTGCGAGAGGATGCATCCCGCAGGCTAGCCGAGCAAAAACACGTGCGAGAGGATGCATCCCGCAGGCTAGTCGAGTAAAAACACGTGCGAGGTTTTGTGGGATGCGCATGCGCAGGTTTTGTGGGATGCGCATGCGCAGGTTTTTTGGGATGCGCATGGCTAGTCGAGCAAAAACACATGCGAGAGGATGCATCCCGCAGGCTAGTCGAGTAAAAACACGTGCGAGAGGATGCATCCCGCAGGCTAGTCGAGCAAAAACACGTGCGAGAGGATGCATCCCGCAGGCTAGTCGAGCAAAAACACGTGCGAGAGGATGCATCCCGCAGGCTAGTCGAGCACAAACACGTGCGAGAGGATGCATCCCGCAGGCTAGTCGAGTAAAAACACGTGCGAGGTTTTGTGGGATGCGCATGCGCAGATTTTTTGGGATGCGCATGCGCAGGTTTTTTGGGATGCGCATGGCTAGTCGAGCAAAAACACATGCGAGAGGATGCATCCCGCAGGCTAGTCGAGTAAAAACACGTGCGAGAGGATGCATCCCGCAGGCTAGTCGAGCAAAAACACGTGCGAGAGGATGCATCCCGCAGGCAAGTCGAGCAAAAACACGTGCGAGAGGATGCATCCCGCAGGCTAGTCGAGCACAAACACGTGCGAGAGGATGCATCCCGCAGGCTAGTCGAGTAAAAACACGTGCGAGGTTTTGTGGTATGCGCATGCGCAGTTTTTGTGGGATGCGCATGCGCAGGTTTTTTGGGATGCGCATGTGCAGGTTTTTTGGGATGCGCATGGCTAGTCGAGCAAAAACACGTGCGAGAGGATGCATCCCGCAGGCTAGTCGAGTAAAAACACGTGCGAGAGGATGCATCCCGCAGGCTAGTCGAGTAAAAACACGTGCGAGGTTTTGTGGGATGCGCATACGCAGGTTTTGTGGGATGCGCATGCGCAGGTTTTTTGGGATGCGCATGCGCAGGTTTTTTGGGATGCGCATGCGCAGGTTTTTTGGGATGCGCATGGCTAGTCGAGCAAAAACACGTGCGAGAGGATGCATCCCGCAGGCTAGTCGAGCAAAAACACGTGCGAGAGGATGCATCCCGCAGGCTAGTCGAGTAACAACACGTGCGAGAGGATGCATCCCGCAGGCTAGTCGAGCAAAAACAGGTGCGAGAGGATGCATCCCGCAGGCTAGTCGAGCAAAAACACGTGCGAGAGGATGCATCCCGCAGGCTAGTCGAGCACAAACACGTGCGAGGTTTTGTGGGATGCGCATGCGCAGGTTTTGTGGGATGCGCATGCGCAGATTTTTTGGGATGCGCATGCGCAGGTTTTTTGGGATGCGCATGGCTAGTCGAGCAAAAACACATGCGAGAGGATGCATCCCGCAGGCTAGTCGAGTAAAAACACGTGCGAGAGGATGCATCCCGCAGGCTAGTCGAGCAAAAACACGTGCGAGAGGATGCATCCCGCAGGCTAGTCGAGCAAAAACACGTGCGAGAGGATGCATCCCGCAGGCTAGTCGAGCACAAACACGTGCGAGAGGATGCATCCCGCAGGCTAGTCGAGTAAAAACACGTGCGAGGTTTTGTGGTATGCGCATGCGCAGTTTTTGTGGGATGCGCATGCGCAGGTTTTTTGGGATGCGCATGTGCAGGTTTTTTGGGATGCGCATGGCTAGTCGAGCAAAAACACGTGCGAGAGGATGCATCCCGCAGGCTAGTCGAGCAAAAACACGTGCGAGAGGATGCATCCCGCAGGCTAGTCGAGTAAAAACACGTGCGAGGTTTTGTGGGATGCGCATGCGCAGGTTTTGTGGGATGCGCATGCGCAGGTTTTTTGGGATGCGCATGCGCAGGTTTTTTGGGATGCGCATGCGCAGGTTTTTTGGGATGCGCATGGCTAGTCGAGCAAAAACACGTGCGAGAGGATGCATCCCGTAGGCTAGTCGAGCAAAATCACGTGCGAGAGGATGCATCCCGCAGGCTAGTCGAGCAAAAACACATGCGAGAGGATGCATCCCGCAGGCTAGTCGAGCACAAACACGTGCGAGGTTTTGTGGGATGCGCATGCGCAGGTTTTGTGGGATGCGCATGCGCAGGTTTTTTGGGATGCGCATGCGCAGGTTTTTTGGGATGCGCATGGCTAGTCGAGCAAAAACACGTGCGAGAGGATGCATCCCGCAGGCTAGCCGAGCAAAAACACGTGCGAGAGGATGCATCCCGCAGGCTAGTCGAGTAAAAACACGTGCGAGGTTTTGTGGGATGCGCATGCGCAGGTTTTGTGGGATGCGCATGCGCAGGTTTTTTGGGATGCGCATGTGCAGGTTTTTTGGGATGCGCATGGCTAGTCGAGCAAAAACACGTGCGAGAGGATGCATCCCGCAGGCTAGTCGAGTAAAAACACGTGCGAGAGGATGCATCCCGCAGGCTAGTCGAGTAAAAACACGTGCGAGGTTTTGTGGGATGCGCATGCGCAGGTTTTTTGGGATGCGCATGCGCAGGTTTTTTGGGATGCGCATGGCTAGTCGAGCAAAAACACGTGCGAGAGGATGCATCCCGCATGGTAGTCGAGTAAAAACACGTGCGAGAGGATGCATCCCGCAGGCTAGTCGAGTAACAACACGTGCGAGAGGATGCATCCCGCAGGCTAGTCGAGCAAAAACACGTGCGAGAGGATGCATCCCGCAGGCTAGTCGAGCAAAAACACGTGCGAGAGGATGCATCCCGCAGGCTAGTCGAGTAAAAACACGTGCGAAAGGATGCATCCCGCAGGCTAGTCGAGCACAAACACGTGCGAGGTTTTGTGGGATGCGCATGCGCAGGTTTTGTGGGATGCGCATGCGCAAATTTTTTGGGATGCGCATGCGCAGGTTTTTTGGGATGCGCATGGCTAGTAGAGCAAAAACACGTGCGAGAGGATGCATCCCGCAGGCTAGTCGAGCAAAAACACGTGCGAGAGGATGCATCCCGCAGGCTAGTCGAGCACAAACACGTGCGAGGTTTTGTGGGATGCGCATGCGCAGGTTTTGTGGGATGCGCATGCGCAGATTTTTTGGGATGCGCATGCGCAGGTTTTTTGGGATGCGCATGGCTAGTCGAGCAAAAACACATGCGAGAGGATGCATCCCGCAGGCTAGTCGAGTAAAAACACGTGCGAGAGGATGCATCCCGCAGGCTAGTCGAGCAAAAACACGTGCGAGAGGATGCATCCCGCAGGCTAGTCGAGCAAAAACACGTGCGAGAGGATGCATCCCGCAGGCTAGTCGAGCACAAACACGTGCGAGAGGATGCATCCCGCAGGCTAGTCGAGTAGAAACACGTGCGAGGTTTTGTGGTATGCGCATGCGCAGGTTTTGTGGGATGCGCATGCGCAGGTTTTTTGGGATGCGCATGTGCAGGTTTTTTGGGATGCGCATGGCTAGTCGAGCAAAAACACGTGCGAGAGGATGCATCCCGCAGGCTAGTCGAGTAAAAACACGTGCGAGAGGATGCATCCCGCAGGCTAGTCGAGTAAAAACACGTGCGAGGTTTTGTGGGATGCGCATACGCAGGTTTTGTGGGATGCGCATGCGCAGGTTTTTTGGGATGCGCATGCGCAGGTTTTTTGGGATGCGCATGCGCAGGTTTTTTGGGATGCGCATGGCTAGTCGAGCAAAAACACGTGCGAGAGGATGCATCCCGCAGGCTAGTCGAGCAAAAACACGTGCGAGAGGATGCATCCCGCAGGCTAGTCGAGTAACAACACGTGCGAGAGGATGCATCCCGCAGGCTAGTCGAGCAAAAACACGTGCGAGAGGATGCATCCCGCAGGCTAGTCGAGCAAAAACACGTGCGAGAGGATGCATCCCGCACGCTAGTCGAGTAAAAACACGTGCGAAAGGATGCATCCCGCAGGCTAGTCGAGTAAAAACACGTGCGAGAGGATGCATCCCGCAGGCTAGTCGAGTAAAAACACGTGCGAGGTTTTGTGGGATGCGCATACGCAGGTTTTGTGGGATGCGCATGCGCAGGTTTTTTGGGATGCGCATGCGCAGGTTTTTTGGGATGCGCATGCGCAGGTTTTTTGGGATGCGCATGGCTAGTCGAGCAAAAACACGTGCGAGAGGATGCATCCCGCAGGCTAGTCGAGCAAAAACACGTGCGAGAGGATGCATCCCGCAGGCTAGTCGAGTAACAACACGTGCGAGAGGATGCATCCCGCAGGCTAGTCGAGCAAAAACAGGTGCGAGAGGATGCATCCCGCAGGCTAGTCGAGCAAAAACACGTGCGAGAGGATGCATCCCGCAGGCTAGTCGAGCACAAACACGTGCGAGGTTTTGTGGGATGCGCATGCGCAGGTTTTGTGGGATGCGCATGCGCAGATTTTTTGGGATGCGCATGCGCAGGTTTTTTGGGATGCGCATGGCTAGTCGAGCAAAAACACATGCGAGAGGATGCATCCCGCAGGCTAGTCGAGTAAAAACACGTGCGAGAGGATGCATCCCGCAGGCTAGTCGAGCAAAAACACGTGCGAGAGGATGCATCCCGCAGGCTAGTCGAGCAAAAACACGTGCGAGAGGATGCATCCCGCAGGCTAGTCGAGCACAAACACGTGCGAGAGGATGCATCCCGCAGGCTAGTCGAGTAAAAACACGTGCGAGGTTTTGTGGTATGCGCATGCGCAGTTTTTGTGGGATGCGCATGCGCAGGTTTTTTGGGATGCGCATGTGCAGGTTTTTTGGGATGCGCATGGCTAGTCGAGCAAAAACACGTGCGAGAGGATGCATCCCGCAGGCTAGTCGAGCAAAAACACGTGCGAGAGGATGCATCCCGCAGGCTAGTCGAGTAAAAACACGTGCGAGGTTTTGTGGGATGCGCATGCGCAGGTTTTGTGGGATGCGCATGCGCAGGTTTTTTGGGATGCGCATGCGCAGGTTTTTTGGGATGCGCATGCGCAGGTTTTTTGGGATGCGCATGGCTAGTCGAGCAAAAACACGTGCGAGAGGATGCATCCCGTAGGCTAGTCGAGCAAAATCACGTGCGAGAGGATGCATCCCGCAGGCTAGTCGAGCAAAAACACATGCGAGAGGATGCATCCCGCAGGCTAGTCGAGCACAAACACGTGCGAGGTTTTGTGGGATGCGCATGCGCAGGTTTTGTGGGATGCGCATGCGCAGGTTTTTTGGGATGCGCATGCGCAGGTTTTTTGGGATGCGCATGGCTAGTCGAGCAAAAACACGTGCGAGAGGATGCATCCCGCAGGCTAGCCGAGCAAAAACACGTGCGAGAGGATGCATCCCGCAGGCTAGTCGAGTAAAAACACGTGCGAGGTTTTGTGGGATGCGCATGCGCAGGTTTTGTGGGATGCGCATGCGCAGGTTTTTTGGGATGCGCATGTGCAGGTTTTTTGGGATGCGCATGGCTAGTCGAGCAAAAACACGTGCGAGAGGATGCATCCCGCAGGCTAGTCGAGTAAAAACACGTGCGAGAGGATGCATCCCGCAGGCTAGTCGAGTAAAAACACGTGCGAGGTTTTGTGGGATGCGCATGCGCAGGTTTTTTGGGATGCGCATGCGCAGGTTTTTTGGGATGCGCATGGCTAGTCGAGCAAAAACACGTGCGAGAGGATGCATCCCGCATGGTAGTCGAGTAAAAACACGTGCGAGAGGATGCATCCCGCAGGCTAGTCGAGTAACAACACGTGCGAGAGGATGCATCCCGCAGGCTAGTCGAGCAAAAACACGTGCGAGAGGATGCATCCCGCAGGCTAGTCGAGCAAAAACACGTGCGAGAGGATGCATCCCGCAGGCTAGTCGAGTAAAAACACGTGCGAAAGGATGCATCCCGCAGGCTAGTCGAGCACAAACACGTGCGAGGTTTTGTGGGATGCGCATGCGCAGGTTTTGTGGGATGCGCATGCGCAAATTTTTTGGGATGCGCATGCGCAGGTTTTTTGGGATGCGCATGGCTAGTAGAGCAAAAACACGTGCGAGAGGATGCATCCCGCAGGCTAGTCGAGCAAAAACACGTGCGAGAGGATGCATCCCGCAGGCTAGTCGAGCACAAACACGTGCGAGGTTTTGTGGGATGCGCATGCGCAGGTTTTGTGGGATGCGCATGCGCAGATTTTTTGGGATGCGCATGCGCAGGTTTTTTGGGATGCGCATGGCTAGTCGAGCAAAAACACATGCGAGAGGATGCATCCCGCAGGCTAGTCGAGTAAAAACACGTGCGAGAGGATGCATCCCGCAGGCTAGTCGAGCAAAAACACGTGCGAGAGGATGCATCCCGCAGGCTAGTCGAGCAAAAACACGTGCGAGAGGATGCATCCCGCAGGCTAGTCGAGCACAAACACGTGCGAGAGGATGCATCCCGCAGGCTAGTCGAGTAGAAACACGTGCGAGGTTTTGTGGTATGCGCATGCGCAGGTTTTGTGGGATGCGCATGCGCAGGTTTTTTGGGATGCGCATGTGCAGGTTTTTTGGGATGCGCATGGCTAGTCGAGCAAAAACACGTGCGAGAGGATGCATCCCGCAGGCTAGTCGAGTAAAAACACGTGCGAGAGGATGCATCCCGCAGGCTAGTCGAGTAAAAACACGTGCGAGGTTTTGTGGGATGCGCATACGCAGGTTTTGTGGGATGCGCATGCGCAGGTTTTTTGGGATGCGCATGCGCAGGTTTTTTGGGATGCGCATGCGCAGGTTTTTTGGGATGCGCATGGCTAGTCGAGCAAAAACACGTGCGAGAGGATGCATCCCGCAGGCTAGTCGAGCAAAAACACGTGCGAGAGGATGCATCCCGCAGGCTAGTCGAGTAACAACACGTGCGAGAGGATGCATCCCGCAGGCTAGTCGAGCAAAAACACGTGCGAGAGGATGCATCCCGCAGGCTAGTCGAGCAAAAACACGTGCGAGAGGATGCATCCCGCACGCTAGTCGAGTAAAAACACGTGCGAAAGGATGCATCCCGCAGGCTAGTCGAGCACAAACACGTGCGAGGTTTTGTGGGATGCGCATGCGCAGGTTTTTTGGGATGCGCATGGCTAGTAGAGCAAAAACACGTGCGAGAGGATGCATCCCGCAGGCTAGTCGAGCAAAAACACGTGCGAGAGGATGCATCCCGCAGGGTAGTCGAGTAAAAACACGTGCGAGAGGATGCATCCCGCAGGCTAGTCGAGTAAAAACACGTGCGAGTGCATCGCGCAGGCTAGTCGAGCAAAAACACGTGCGAGAGGATGCATCCCGCAGGCTAGTCGAGCAAAAACACGTGCGAGAGGATGCATCCCGCAGGCTAGTCGAGTAAAAACACGTGCGAGAGGATGCATCCCGCAGGCTAGTCGAGCACAAACACGTGCGAGAGGATGCATCCCGCAGGCTAGTCGAGCAAAAACACGTGCGAGAGGATGCATCCCGCAGGCTAGTCGAGCAAAAACAGGTGCGAGAGGATGCATCCCGCAGGCTAGTCGAGCAAAAACACGTGCGAGAGGATGCATCCCGCAGGCTAGTCGAGCACAAACACGTGCGAGGTTTTGTGGGATGCGCATGCGCAGGTTTTGTGGGATGCGCATGCGCAGATTTTTTGGGATGCGCATGCGCAGGTTTTTTGGGATGCGCATGGCTAGTCGAGCAAAAACACATGCGAGAGGATGCATCCCGCAGGCTAGTCGAGTAAAAACACGTGCGAGAGGATGCATCCCGCAGGCTAGTCGAGCACAAACACGTGCGAGAGGATGCATCCCGCAGGCTAGTCGAGCAAAAACACGTGCGAGAGGATGCATCCCGCAGGCTAGTCGAGCAAAAACACGTGCGAGAGGATGCATCCCGCAGGCTTGTCGAGCAAAAACACGTGCGAGAGGATGCATCCCGCAGGCTAGTCGAGCACAAACACGTGCGAGAGGATGCATCCCGCAGGCTAGTCGAGCAAAAACACGTGCGAGAGGATGCATCCCGCAGGCTAGTCGAGCAAAAACACGTGCGAGAGGATGCATCCCGCAGGCTAGTCGAGTAAAAACACGTGCGAGAGGATGCATCCCGCAGGCTAGTCGAGCACAAACACGTGCGAGAGGATGCATCCCGCAGGCTAGTCGAGCAAAAACACGTGCGAGAGGATGCATCCCGCAGGCTAGTCGAGCAAAAACAGGTGCGAGAGGATGCATCCCGCAGGCTAGTCGAGCAAAAACACGTGCGAGAGGATGCATCCCGCAGGCTAGTCGAGCACAAACACGTGCGAGGTTTTGTGGGATGCGCATGCGCAGGTTTTGTGGGATGCGCATGCGCAGATTTTTTGGGATGCGCATGCGCAGGTTTTTTGGGATGCGCATGGCTAGTCGAGCAAAAACACATGCGAGAGGATGCATCCCGCAGGCTAGTCGAGTAAAAACACGTGCGAGAGGATGCATCCCGCAGGCTAGTCGAGCACAAACACGTGCGAGAGGATGCATCCCGCAGGCTAGTCGAGCAAAAACACGTGCGAGAGGATGCATCCCGCAGGCTAGTCGAGCAAAAACACGTGCGAGAGGATGCATCCCGCAGGCTTGTCGAGCAAAAACACGTGCGAGAGGATGCATTCCGCAGGCTAGTCGAGCTCAAACACGTGCGAGGTTTTGTGGGATGCGCAAGCGCAGGTTTTGTGGGATGCGCATGCGCAGATTTTTTGGGATGCGCATGCGCAGGTTTTTTGGGATGCGCATGGCTAGTCGAGCAAAAACACGTGCGAGAGGATGCATCCCGCAGGCTAGTCGAGTAAAAACACGTGCGAGGTTTTGTGGGATGCGCATGCGCAGGTTTTGTGGGATGCGCATGCGCAGGTTTTTTGGGATGCGCATGCGCAGGTTTTTTGGGATGCGCATGCCTAGTCGAGCAAAAACACGTGCGAGAGGATGCATCCCGCAGGCTAGTCGAGTAAAAACACGTGCGAGAGGATGCATCCCGCAGGCTAGTCGAGCAAAAACACGTGCGAGAGGATGCATCCCGCAGGCTAGTCGAGCAAAAACACGTGCGAGAGGATGCATCCCGCAGGCTAGTCGAGTAAAAACACGTGCGAGAGGATGCATCCCGCAGGCTAGTCGAGCACAAACACGTGCGAGAGGATGCATCCCGCAGGCTAGTCGAGCAAAAACACGTGCGAGAGGATGCATCCCGCAGGCTAGTCGAGTAAAAACACGTGCAAAAGGATGCATCCCGCAGGCTAGTCGAGCACAAACACGTGCGAGGTTTTGTGGGATGCGCATGCGCAGGTTTTGTGGGATGCGCATGCGCAGATTTTTTGGGATGCGCATGCGCAGGTTTTTTGGGATGCGCATGGCTAGTCGAGCAAAAACACGTGCGAGAGGATGCATCCCGCAGGCTAGTCGAGTAAAAACACGTGCGAGAGGATGCATCCCGCAGGCTAGTCGAGCAAAAACACGTGCGAGAGGATGCATCCCGCAGGCTAGTCGAGCAAAAACACGTGCGAGAGGATGCATCCCGCAGGCTAGTCGAGTAAAAACACGTGCGAGAGGATGCATCCCGCAGGCTAGTCGAGCACAAACACGTGCGAGAGGATGCATCCCGCAGGCTAGTCGAGCAAAAACACGTGCGAGAGGATGCATCCCGCAGGCTAGTCGAGTAAAAACACGTGCAAAAGGATGCATCCCGCAGGCTAGTCGAGCACAAACACGTGCGAGGTTTTGTGGGATGCGCATGCGCAGGTTTTGTGGGATGCGCATGCGAAGGTTTTTTGGGATGCGCATGCGCAGGTTTTTTGGGATGCGCATGGCTAGTCGAGCAAAAACACGTGCGAGAGGATGCATCCCGTAGGCTAGTCGAGCAAAATCACGTGCGAGAGGATGCATCCCGCAGGCTAGTCGAGCAAAAACACATGCGAGAGGATGCATCCCGCAGGCTAGTCGAGTAAAAACACGTGCGAGAGGATGCATCCCGCAGGCTAGTCGAGCACAAACACGTGCGAGGTTTTGTGGGATGCGCATGCGCAGGTTTTGTGGGATGCGCATGCGCAGGTTTTTTGGGATGCGCATGGCTAGTCGAGCAAAAACACGTGCGAGAGGATGCATCCCGCAGGCTAGCCGAGCAAAAACACGTGCGAGAGGATGCATCCCGCAGGCTAGTCGAGTAAAAACACGTGCGAGGTTTTGTGGGATGCGCATGCGCAGGTTTTGTGGGATGCGCATGCGCAGGTTTTTTGGGATGCGCATGTGCAGGTTTTTTGGGATGCGCATGGCTAGTCGAGCAAAAACACGTGCGAGAGGATGCATCCCGCAGGCTAGTCGAGTAAAAACACGTGCGAGAGGATGCATCCCGCAGGCTAGTCGAGCAAAAACACGTGCGAGAGGATGCATCCCGCAGGCTAGTCGAGTAAAAACACGTGCGAAAGGATGCATCCCGCAGGCTAGTCGAGCAAAAACACGTGCGAGAGGATGCATCCCGCAGGCTAGTCGAGCAAAAACACGTGCGAGAGGATGCATCCCGCAGGCTAGTCGAGTAAAAACACGTGCGAAAGGATGCATCCCGCAGGCTAGTCGAGCACAAACACGTGCGAGGTTTTGTGGGATGCGCATGCGCAGGTTTTGTAGGATGCGCATGCGCAAATTTTTTGGGATGCGCATGCGCAGGTTTTTTAGGATGCGCATGGCTAGTAGAGCAAAAACACGTGCGAGAGGATGCATCCCGCAGGCTAGTCGAGCAAAAACACGTGCGAGAGGATGCATCCCGCAGGCTAGTCGAGCACAAACACGTGCGAGAGGATGCATCCCGCAGGCTAGTCGAGTAAAAACACGTGCGAGGTTTTGTGGTATGCGCATGCGCAGTTTTTGTGGGATGCGCATGCGCAGGTTTTTTGGGATGCGCATGTGCAGGTTTTTTGGGATGCGCATGGCTAGTCGAGCAAAAACACGTGCGAGAGGATGCATCCCGCAGGCTAGTCGAGTAAAAACACGTGCGAGAGGATGCATCCCGCAGGCTAGTCGAGTAAAAACACGTGCGAGGTTTTGTGGGATGCGCATACGCAGGTTTTGTGGGATGCGCATGCGCAGGTTTTTTGGGATGCGCATGCGCAGGTTTTTTGGGATGCGCATGCGCAGGTTTTTTGGGATGCGCATGGCTAGTCGAGCAAAAACACGTGCGAGAGGATGCATCCCGCAGGCTAGTCGAGCAAAAACACGTGCGAGAGGATGCATCCCGCAGGCTAGTCGAGTAACAACACGTGCGAGAGGATGCATCCCGCAGGCTAGTCGAGCAAAAACAGGTGCGAGAGGATGCATCCCGCAGGCTAGTCGAGCAAAAACACGTGCGAGAGGATGCATCCCGCAGGCTAGTCGAGCACAAACACGTGCGAGGTTTTGTGGGATGCGCATGCGCAGGTTTTGTGGGATGCGCATGCGCAGATTTTTTGGGATGCGCATGCGCAGGTTTTTTGGGATGCGCATGGCTAGTCGAGCAAAAACACATGCGAGAGGATGCATCCCGCAGGCTAGTCGAGTAAAAACACGTGCGAGAGGATGCATCCCGCAGGCTAGTCGAGCAAAAACACGTGCGAGAGGATGCATCCCGCAGGCTAGTCGAGCAAAAACACGTGCGAGAGGATGCATCCCGCAGGCTAGTCGAGCACAAACACGTGCGAGAGGATGCATCCCGCAGGCTAGTCGAGTAAAAACACGTGCGAGGTTTTGTGGTATGCGCATGCGCAGTTTTTGTGGGATGCGCATGCGCAGGTTTTTTGGGATGCGCATGTGCAGGTTTTTTGGGATGCGCATGGCTAGTCGAGCAAAAACACGTGCGAGAGGATGCATCCCGCAGGCTAGTCGAGTAAAAACACGTGCGAGAGGATGCATCCCGCAGGCTAGTCGAGTAAAAACACGTGCGAGGTTTTGTGGGATGCGCATACGCAGGTTTTGTGGGATGCGCATGCGCAGGTTTTTTGGGATGCGCATGCGCAGGTTTTTTGGGATGCGCATGCGCAGGTTTTTTGGGATGCGCATGGCTAGTCGAGCAAAAACACGTGCGAGAGGATGCATCCCGCAGGCTAGTCGAGCAAAAACACGTGCGAGAGGATGCATCCCGCAGGCTAGTCGAGTAACAACACGTGCGAGAGGATGCATCCCGCAGGCTAGTCGAGCAAAAACACGTGCGAGAGGATGCATCCCGCAGGCTAGTCGAGCAAAAACAGGTGCGAGAGGATGCATCCCGCAGGCTAGTCGAGCAAAAACACGTGCGAGAGGATGCATCCCGCAGGCTAGTCGAGCACAAACACGTGCGAGGTTTTGTGGGATGCGCATGCGCAGGTTTTGTGGGATGCGCATGCGCAGATTTTTTGGGATGCGCATGCGCAGGTTTTTTGGGATGCGCATGGCTAGTCGAGCAAAAACACATGCGAGAGGATGCATCCCGCAGGCTAGTCGAGTAAAAACACGTGCGAGAGGATGCATCCCGCAGGCTAGTCGAGCACAAACACGTGCGAGAGGATGCATCCCGCAGGCTAGTCGAGCAAAAACACGTGCGAGAGGATGCATCCCGCAGGCTAGTCGAGCAAAAACACGTGCGAGAGGATGCATCCCGCAGGCTTGTCGAGCAAAAACACGTGCGAGAGGATGCATCCCGCAGGCTAGTCGAGCACAAACACGTGCGAGGTTTTGTGGGATGCGCATGCGCAGGTTTTGTGGGATGCGCATGCGCAGATTTTTTGGGATGCGCATGCGCAGGTTTTTTGGGATGCGCATGGCTAGTCGAGCAAAAACACGTGCGAGAGGATGCATCCCGCAGGCTAGTCGAGTAAAAACACGTGCGAGGTTTTGTGGGATGCGCATGCGCAGGTTTTGTGGGATGCGCATGCGCAGGTTTTTTGGGATGCGCATGCGCAGGTTTTTTGGGATGCGCATGCGCAGGTTTTTTGGGATGCGCATGGCTAGTCGAGCAAAAACACGTGCGAGAGGATGCATCCCGTAGGCTAGTCGAGCAAAATCACGTGCGAGAGGATGCATCCCGCAGGCTAGTCGAGCAAAAACACATGCGAGAGGATGCATCCCGCAGGCTAGTCGAGCACAAACACGTGCGAGGATTTGTGGGATGCGCATGCGCAGGTTTTGTGGGATGCGCATGCGCAGGTTTTTTGGGATGCGCATGCGCAGGTTTTTTGGGATGCGCATGGCTAGTCGAGCAAAAACACGTGCGAGAGGATGCATCCCGCAGGCTAGCCGAGCAAAAACACGTGCGAGAGGATGCATCCCGCAGGCTAGTCGAGTAAAAACACGTGCGAGGTTTTGTGGGATGCGCATGCGCAGGTTTTGTGGGATGCGCATGCGCAGGTTTTTTGGGATGCGCATGTGCAGGTTTTTTGGGATGCGCATGGCTAGTCGAGCAAAAACACGTGCGAGAGGATGCATCCCGCAGGCTAGTCGAGTAAAAACACGTGCGAGAGGATGCATCCCGCAGGCTAGTCGAGTAAAAACACGTGCGAGGTTTTGTGGGATGCGCATGCGCAGGTTTTTTGGGATGCGCATGCGCAGGTTTTTTGGGATGCGCATGGCTAGTCGAGCAAAAACACGTGCGAGAGGATGCATCCCGCATGGTAGTCGAGTAAAAACACGTGCGAGAGGATGCATCCCGCAGGCTAGTCGAGTAACAACACGTGCGAGAGGATGCATCCCGCAGGCTAGTCGAGCAAAAACACGTGCGAGAGGATGCATCCCGCAGGCTAGTCGAGCAAAAACACGTGCGAGAGGATGCATCCCGCAGGCTAGTCGAGTAAAAACACGTGCGAAAGGATGCATCCCGCAGGCTAGTCGAGCACAAACACGTGCGAGGTTTTGTGGGATGCGCATGCGCAGGTTTTGTGGGATGCGCATGCGCAAATTTTTTGGGATGCGCATGCGCAGGTTTTTTGGGATGCGCATGGCTAGTAGAGCAAAAACACGTGCGAGAGGATGCATCCCGCAGGCTAGTCGAGCAAAAACACGTGCGAGAGGATGCATCCCGCAGGCTAGTCGAGCACAAACACGTGCGAGGTTTTGTGGGATGCGCATGCGCAGGTTTTGTGGGATGCGCATGCGCAGATTTTTTGGGATGCGCATGCGCAGGTTTTTTGGGATGCGCATGGCTAGTCGAGCAAAAACACATGCGAGAGGATGCATCCCGCAGGCTAGTCGAGTAAAAACACGTGCGAGAGGATGCATCCCGCAGGCTAGTCGAGCAAAAACACGTGCGAGAGGATGCATCCCGCAGGCTAGTCGAGCAAAAACACGTGCGAGAGGATGCATCCCGCAGGCTAGTCGAGCACAAACACGTGCGAGAGGATGCATCCCGCAGGCTAGTCGAGTAGAAACACGTGCGAGGTTTTGTGGTATGCGCATGCGCAGGTTTTGTGGGATGCGCATGCGCAGGTTTTTTGGGATGCGCATGTGCAGGTTTTTTGGGATGCGCATGGCTAGTCGAGCAAAAACACGTGCGAGAGGATGCATCCCGCAGGCTAGTCGAGTAAAAACACGTGCGAGAGGATGCATCCCGCAGGCTAGTCGAGTAAAAACACGTGCGAGGTTTTGTGGGATGCGCATACGCAGGTTTTGTGGGATGCGCATGCGCAGGTTTTTTGGGATGCGCATGCGCAGGTTTTTTGGGATGCGCATGCGCAGGTTTTTTGGGATGCGCATGGCTAGTCGAGCAAAAACACGTGCGAGAGGATGCATCCCGCAGGCTAGTCGAGCAAAAACACGTGCGAGAGGATGCATCCCGCAGGCTAGTCGAGTAACAACACGTGCGAGAGGATGCATCCCGCAGGCTAGTCGAGCAAAAACACGTGCGAGAGGATGCATCCCGCAGGCTAGTCGAGCAAAAACACGTGCGAGAGGATGCATCCCGCACGCTAGTCGAGTAAAAACACGTGCGAAAGGATGCATCCCGCAGGCTAGTCGAGCACAAACACGTGCGAGGTTTTGTGGGATGCGCATGCGCAGGTTTTTTGGGATGCGCATGGCTAGTAGAGCAAAAACACGTGCGAGAGGATGCATCCCGCAGGCTAGTCGAGCAAAAACACGTGCGAGAGGATGCATCCCGCAGGGTAGTCGAGTAAAAACACGTGCGAGAGGATGCATCCCGCAGGCTAGTCGAGTAAAAACACGTGCGAGAGGATGCATCGCGCAGGCTAGTCGAGCAAAAACACGTGCGAGAGGATGCATCCCGCAGGCTAGTCGAGCAAAAACACGTGCGAGAGGATGCATCCCGCAGGCTAGTCGAGTAAAAACACGTGCGAGAGGATGCATCCCGCAGGCTAGTCGAGCACAAACACGTGCGAGAGGATGCATCCCGCAGGCTAGTCGAGCAAAAACACGTGCGAGAGGATGCATCCCGCAGGCTAGTCGAGCAAAAACAGGTGCGAGAGGATGCATCCCGCAGGCTAGTCGAGCAAAAACACGTGCGAGAGGATGCATCCCGCAGGCTAGTCGAGCACAAACACGTGCGAGGTTTTGTGGGATGCGCATGCGCAGGTTTTGTGGGATGCGCATGCGCAGATTTTTTGGGATGCGCATGCGCAGGTTTTTTGGGATGCGCATGGCTAGTCGAGCAAAAACACATGCGAGAGGATGCATCCCGCAGGCTAGTCGAGTAAAAACACGTGCGAGAGGATGCATCCCGCAGGCTAGTCGAGCACAAACACGTGCGAGAGGATGCATCCCGCAGGCTAGTCGAGCAAAAACACGTGCGAGAGGATGCATCCCGCAGGCTAGTCGAGCAAAAACACGTGCGAGAGGATGCATCCCGCAGGCTTGTCGAGCAAAAACACGTGCGAGAGGATGCATCCCGCAGGCTAGTCGAGCACAAACACGTGCGAGAGGATGCATCCCGCAGGCTAGTCGAGCAAAAACACGTGCGAGAGGATGCATCCCGCAGGCTAGTCGAGCACAAACACGTGCGAGAGGATGCATCCCGCAGGCTAGTCGAGCAAAAACACGTGCGAGAGGATGCATCCCGCAGGCTAGTCGAGCAAAAACAGGTGCGAGAGGATGCATCCCGCAGGCTAGTCGAGCAAAAACACGTGCGAGAGGATGCATCCCGCAGGCTAGTCGAGCACAAACACGTGCGAGGTTTTGTGGGATGCGCATGCGCAGGTTTTGTGGGATGCGCATGCGCAGATTTTTTGGGATGCGCATGCGCAGGTTTTTTGGGATGCGCATGGCTAGTCGAGCAAAAACACATGCGAGAGGATGCATCCCGCAGGCTAGTCGAGTAAAAACACGTGCGAGAGGATGCATCCCGCAGGCTAGTCGAGCACAAACACGTGCGAGAGGATGCATCCCGCAGGCTAGTCGAGCAAAAACACGTGCGAGAGGATGCATCCCGCAGGCTAGTCGAGCAAAAACACGTGCGAGAGGATGCATCCCGCAGGCTTGTCGAGCAAAAACACGTGCGAGAGGATGCATTCCGCAGGCTAGTCGAGCTCAAACACGTGCGAGGTTTTGTGGGATGCGCAAGCGCAGGTTTTGTGGGATGCGCATGCGCAGATTTTTTGGGATGCGCATGCGCAGGTTTTTTGGGATGCGCATGGCTAGTCGAGCAAAAACACGTGCGAGAGGATGCATCCCGCAGGCTAGTCGAGTAAAAACACGTGCGAGGTTTTGTGGGATGCGCATGCGCAGGTTTTGTGGGATGCGCATGCGCAGGTTTTTTGGGATGCGCATGCGCAGGTTTTTTGGGATGCGCATGCCTAGTCGAGCAAAAACACGTGCGAGAGGATGCATCCCGCAGGCTAGTCGAGTAAAAACACGTGCGAGAGGATGCATCCCGCAGGCTAGTCGAGCAAAAACACGTGCGAGAGGATGCATCCCGCAGGCTAGTCGAGCAAAAACACGTGCGAGAGGATGCATCCCGCAGGCTAGTCGAGTAAAAACACGTGCGAGAGGATGCATCCCGCAGGCTAGTCGAGCACAAACACGTGCGAGAGGATGCATCCCGCAGGCTAGTCGAGCAAAAACACGTGCGAGAGGATGCATCCCGCAGGCTAGTCGAGTAAAAACACGTGCAAAAGGATGCATCCCGCAGGCTAGTCGAGCACAAACACGTGCGAGGTTTTGTGGGATGCGCATGCGCAGGTTTTGTGGGATGCGCATGCGCAGATTTTTTGGGATGCGCATGCGCAGGTTTTTTGGGATGCGCATGGCTAGTCGAGCAAAAACACGTGCGAGAGGATGCATCCCGCAGGCTAGTCGAGTAAAAACACGTGCGAGAGGATGCATCCCGCAGGCTAGTCGAGCAAAAACACGTGCGAGAGGATGCATCCCGCAGGCTAGTCGAGCAAAAACACGTGCGAGAGGATGCATCCCGCAGGCTAGTCGAGTAAAAACACGTGCGAGAGGATGCATCCCGCAGGCTAGTCGAGCACAAACACGTGCGAGAGGATGCATCCCGCAGGCTAGTCGAGCAAAAACACGTGCGAGAGGATGCATCCCGCAGGCTAGTCGAGTAAAAACACGTGCAAAAGGATGCATCCCGCAGGCTAGTCGAGCACAAACACGTGCGAGGTTTTGTGGGATGCGCATGCGCAGGTTTTGTGGGATGCGCATGCGAAGGTTTTTTGGGATGCGCATGCGCAGGTTTTTTGGGATGCGCATGGCTAGTCGAGCAAAAACACGTGCGAGAGGATGCATCCCGTAGGCTAGTCGAGCAAAATCACGTGCGAGAGGATGCATCCCGCAGGCTAGTCGAGCAAAAACACATGCGAGAGGATGCATCCCGCAGGCTAGTCGAGTAAAAACACGTGCGAGAGGATGCATCCCGCAGGCTAGTCGAGCACAAACACGTGCGAGGTTTTGTGGGATGCGCATGCGCAGGTTTTGTGGGATGCGCATGCGCAGGTTTTTTGGGATGCGCATGGCTAGTCGAGCAAAAACACGTGCGAGAGGATGCATCCCGCAGGCTAGCCGAGCAAAAACACGTGCGAGAGGATGCATCCCGCAGGCTAGTCGAGTAAAAACACGTGCGAGGTTTTGTGGGATGCGCATGCGCAGGTTTTGTGGGATGCGCATGCGCAGGTTTTTTGGGATGCGCATGTGCAGGTTTTTTGGGATGCGCATGGCTAGTCGAGCAAAAACACGTGCGAGAGGATGCATCCCGCAGGCTAGTCGAGTAAAAACACGTGCGAGAGGATGCATCCCGCAGGCTAGTCGAGCAAAAACACGTGCGAGAGGATGCATCCCGCAGGCTAGTCGAGTAAAAACACGTGCGAAAGGATGCATCCCGCAGGCTAGTCGAGCAAAAACACGTGCGAGAGGATGCATCCCGCAGGCTAGTCGAGCAAAAACACGTGCGAGAGGATGCATCCCGCAGGCTAGTCGAGTAAAAACACGTGCGAAAGGATGCATCCCGCAGGCTAGTCGAGCACAAACACGTGCGAGGTTTTGTGGGATGCGCATGCGCAGGTTTTGTAGGATGCGCATGCGCAAATTTTTTGGGATGCGCATGCGCAGGTTTTTTGGGATGCGCATGGCTAGTAGAGCAAAAACACGTGCGAGAGGATGCATCCCGCAGGCTAGTCGAGCAAAAACACGTGCGAGAGGATGCATCCCGCAGGCTAGTCGAGCACAAACACGTGCGAGGTTTTGTGGGATGCGCATGCGCAGGTTTTGTGGGATGCGCATTCGCAGATTTTTTGGGATGCGCATGCGCAGGTTTTTTGGGATGCGCATGGCTAGTCGAGCAAAAACACGTGCGAGAGGATGCATCCCGCAGGCTAGTCGAGTAAAAACACGTGCGAAAGGATGCATCCTGCAGGCTAGTCGAGCACAAACACGTGCGAGAGGATGCATCCCGCAGGCTAGTCGAGCAAAAACACGTGCGAGAGGATGCATCCCGCAGGCTAGTCGAGCAAAAACAGGTGCGAGAGGATGCATCCCGCAGGCTAGTCGAGCAAAAACACGTGCGAGAGGATGCATCCCGCAGGCTAGTCGAGCACAAACACGTGCGAGGTTTTGTGGGATGCGCATGCGCAGGTTTTGTGGGATGCGCATGCGCAGATTTTTTGGGATGCGCATGCGCGGTTTTTTTGGGATGCGCATGGCTAGTCGAGCAAAAACACATGCGAGAGGATGCATCCCGCAGGCTAGTCGAGTAAAAACACGTGCGAGAGGATGCATCCCGCAGGCTAGTCGAGCAAAAGCACGTGCGAGAGGATGCATCCCGCAGGCTAGTCGAGCAAAAACACGTGCGAGAGGATGCATCCCGCAGGCTAGTCGAGCACAAACACGTGCGAGAGGATGCATCCCGCAGGCTAGTCGAGTAAAAACACGTGCGAGGTTTTGTGGTATGCGCATGCGCAGTTTTTGTGGGATGCGCATGCGCAGGTTTTTTGGGATGCGCATGTGCAGGTTTTTTGGGATGCGCATGGCTAGTCGAGCAAAAACACGTGCGAGAGGATGCATCCCGCAGGCTAGTCGAGTAAAAACACGTGCGAGAGGATGCATCCCGCAGGCTAGTCGAGTAAAAACACGTGCGAGGTTTTGTGGGATGCGCATACGCAGGTTTTGTGGGATGCGCATGCGCAGGTTTTTTGGGATGCGCATGCGCAGGTTTTTTGGGATGCGCATGCGCAGGTTTTTTGGGATGCGCATGCGCAGGTTTTTTGGGATGCGCATGTGCAGGTTTTTTGGGATGCGCATGGCTAGTCGAGCAAAAACACGTGCGAGAGGATGCATCCCGCAGGCTAGTCGAGCAAAAACACGTGCGAGAGGATGCATCCCGCAGGCTAGTCGAGTAACAACACGTGCGAGAGGATGCATCCCGCAGGCTAGTCGAGCAAAAACACGTGCGAGAGGATGCATCCCGCAGGCTAGTCGAGCAAAAACACGTGCGAGAGGATGCATCCCGCAGGCTAGTCGAGTAAAAACACGTGCGAAAGGATGCATCCCGCAGGCTAGTCGAGCACAAACACGTGCGAGGTTTTGTGGGATGCGCATGCGCAGGTTTTGTGGGATGCGCATGCGCAAATTTTTTGGGATGCGCATGCGCAGGTTTTTTGGGATGCGCATGGCTAGTAGAGCAAAAACACGTGCGAGAGGATGCATCCCGCAGGCTAGTCGAGCAAAAACACGTGCGAGAGGATGCATCCCGCAGGCTAGTCGAGCACAAACACGTGCGAGGTTTTGTGGGATGCGCATGCGCAGGTTTTGTGGGATGCGCATTCGCAGATTTTTTGGGATGCGCATGCGCAGGTTTTTTGGGATGCGCATGGCTAGTCGAGCAAAAACACGTGCGAGAGGATGCATCCCGCAGGGTAGTCGAGTAAAAACACGTGCGAGAGGATGCATCCCGCAGGCTAGTCGAGTAAAAACACGTGCGAGAGGATGCATCGCGCAGGCTAGTCGAGCAAAAACACGTGCGAGAGGATGCATCCCGCAGGCTAGTCGAGCAAAAACACGTGCGAGAGGATGCATCCCGCAGGCTAGTCGAGTAAAAACACGTGCGAGAGGATGCATCCCGCAGGCTAGTCGAGCACAAACACGTGCGAGAGGATGCATCCCGCAGGCTAGTCGAGCAAAAACACGTGCGAGAGGATGCATCCCGCAGGCTAGTCGAGCAAAAACAGGTGCGAGAGGATGCATCCCGCAGGCTAGTCGAGCAAAAACACGTGCGAGAGGATGCATCCCGCAGGCTAGTCGAGCACAAACACGTGCGAGGTTTTGTGGGATGCGCATGCGCAGGTTTTGTGGGATGCGCATGCGCAGATTTTTTGGGATGCGCATGCGCAGGTTTTTTGGGATGCGCATGGCTAGTCGAGCAAAAACACATGCGAGAGGATGCATCCCGCAGGCTAGTCGAGTAAAAACACGTGCGAGAGGATGCATCCCGCAGGCTAGTCGAGCACAAACACGTGCGAGAGGATGCATCCCGCAGGCTAGTCGAGCAAAAACACGTGCGAGAGGATGCATCCCGCAGGCTAGTCGAGCAAAAACACGTGCGAGAGGATGCATCCCGCAGGCTTGTCGAGCAAAAACACGTGCGAGAGGATGCATCCCGCAGGCTAGTCGAGCACAAACACGTGCGAGGTTTTGTGGGATGCGCATGCGCAGGTTTTGTGGGATGCGCATGCGCAGATTTTTTGGGATGCGCATGCGCAGGTTTTTTGGGATGCGCATGGCTAGTCGAGCAAAAACACGTGCGAGAGGATGCATCCCGCAGGCTAGTCGAGTAAAAACACGTGCGAGGTTTTGTGGGATGCGCATGCGCAGGTTTTGTGGGATGCGCATGCGCAGGTTTTTTGGGATGCGCATGCGCAGGTTTTTTGGGATGCGCATGCCTAGTCGAGCAAAAACACGTGCGAGAGGATGCATCCCGCAGGCTAGTCGAGCAAAAACACGTGCGAGAGGATGCATCCCGCAGGCTAGTCGAGCAAAAACACATGCGAGAGGATGCATCCCGCAGGCTAGTCGAGTAAAAACACGTGCGAGAGGATGCATCCCGCAGGCTAGTCGAGCACAAACACGTGCGAGAGGATGCATCCCGCAGGCTAGTCGAGCACAAACACGTGCGAGGTTTTGTGGGATGCGCATGCGCAGGTTTTGTGGGATGCGCATTCGCAGATTTTTTGGGATGCGCATGCGCAGGTTTTTTGGGATGCGCATGGCTAGTCGAGCAAAAACACGTGCGAGAGGATGCATCCCGCAGGGTAGTCGAGTAAAAACACGTGCGAGAGGATGCATCCCGCAGGCTAGTCGAGTAAAAACACGTGCGAGAGGATGCATCGCGCAGGCTAGTCGAGCAAAAACACGTGCGAGAGGATGCATCCCGCAGGCTAGTCGAGCAAAAACACGTGCGAGAGGATGCATCCCGCAGGCTAGTCGAGTAAAAACACGTGCGAGAGGATGCATCCCGCAGGCTAGTCGAGCACAAACACGTGCGAGAGGATGCATCCCGCAGGCTAGTCGAGCAAAAACACGTGCGAGAGGATGCATCCCGCAGGCTAGTCGAGCAAAAACAGGTGCGAGAGGATGCATCCCGCAGGCTAGTCGAGCAAAAACACGTGCGAGAGGATGCATCCCGCAGGCTAGTCGAGCACAAACACGTGCGAGGTTTTGTGGGATGCGCATGCGCAGGTTTTGTGGGATGCGCATGCGCAGATTTTTTGGGATGCGCATGCGCAGGTTTTTTGGGATGCGCATGGCTAGTCGAGCAAAAACACATGCGAGAGGATGCATCCCGCAGGCTAGTCGAGCACAAACACGTGCGAGGTTTTGTGGGATGCGCATGCGCAGGTTTTGTGGGATGCGCATGCGCAGATTTTTTGGGATGCGCATGCGCAGGTTTTTTGGGATGCGCATGGCTAGTCGAGCAAAAACACATGCGAGAGGATGCATCCCGCAGGCTAGTCGAGTAAAAACACGTGCGAGAGGATGCATCCCGCAGGCTAGTCGAGCACAAACACGTGCGAGAGGATGCATCCCGCAGGCTAGTCGAGCAAAAACACGTGCGAGAGGATGCATCCCGCAGGCTAGTCGAGCAAAAACACGTGCGAGAGGATGCATCCCGCAGGCTAGTCGAGCAAAAACACGTGCGAGAGGATGCATCCCGCAGGCTAGTCGAGCACAAACACGTGCGAGAGGATGCATCCCGCAGGCTAGTCGAGTAAAAACACGTGCGAGGTTTTGTGGGATGCGCATGCGCAGGTTTTGTGGGATGCGCATGCGCAGGTTTTTTGGGATGCGCATGTGCAGGTTTTTTGGGATGCGCATGGCTAGTCGAGCAAAAACACGTGCGAGAGGATGCATCCCGCAGGCTAGTCGAGTAAAAACACGTGCGAGAGGATGCATCCCGCAGGCTAGTCGAGTAAAAACACGTGCGAGGTTTTGTGGGATGCGCATACGCAGGTTTTGTGGGATGCGCATGCGCAGGTTTTTTTGGGATGCGCATGCGCAGGTTTTTTGGGATGCGCATGCGCAGGTTTTTTGGGATGCGCATGGCTAGTCGAGCAAAAACACGTGCGAGAGGATGCATCCCGCAGGCTAGTCGAGCAAAAACACGTGCGAGAGGATGCATCCCGCAGGCTAGTCGAGTAACAACACGTGCGAGAGGATGCATCCCGCAGGCTAGTCGAGCAAAAACACGTGCGAGAGGATGCATCCAGCAGGCTAGTCGAGCAAAAACACGTGCGAGAGGATGCATCCCGCAGGCTAGTCGAGTAAAAACACGTGCGAAAGGATGCATCCCGCAGGCTAGTCGAGCACAAACACGTGCGAGGTTTTGTGGGATGCGCATGCGCAGGTTTTGTGGGATGCGCATGCGCAAATTTTTTGGGATGCGCATGCGCAGGTTTTTTGGGATGCGCATGGCTAGTAGAGCAAAAACACGTGCGAGAGGATGCATCCCGCAGGCTAGTCGAGCAAAAACACGTGCGAGAGGATGCATCCCGCAGGCTAGTCGAGCACAAACACGTGCGAGGTTTTGTGGGATGCGCATGCGCAGGTTTTGTGGGATGCGCATTCGCAGATTTTTTGGGATGCGCATGCGCAGATTTTTTGGGATGCGCATGGCTAGTCGAGCAAAAACACGTGCGAGAGGATGCATCCCGCAGGGTAGTCGAGTAAAAACACGTGCGAGAGTGTTACGAGCCAGGGCCGCGAGCAGCACGAGTGGCCGGCGAAGGGTTATTACCCTAGGAATATGATATAAATTTGTTAGTTAAGGAACGCGGACGAACCCAATGCGAAATTGGGGAGCCGCTAGGATTATTGACAGCGAGGACGAACCTGACGCGAAGTCAGGGAGCCTCTAGGAATGGAGTCAAACGCAGACGAACCCGATGCAAAACCGGGGAGCTGCTAGGAGGTTGTATAATAGCACAGACGAACCTGATGCGAAATCAGGGAGCTGTTAGGATGCGGACGAACCCAATGCAAAACTGGGGAGCCGCTAGGTTGGATAAATCTCTGTTCGGACAATTGGAATGTCGCGAAAGAACCTGATGGTTAATCAGGGAATTGCTAGGATAATTAGTAAGCCTCGTAACTAGTATAATTTAATTGATACAATCCGAGCGGTAAGATTGTATCATGTGGGGACGTTCAATTACTTGGTTAGGATATTGGACGATAATTATGGGTTTAATGAATTTGAGTTAATTATTAAAGAAGACAAATATATTCTTACTATAGAGTTTCGTTCTACAAGTGTACTTGTGTCGCGAATGAACTGAATTTAGAATAGAAAAGAAATTGAAAGGTGATATTACCTAAGCTAAGACGCACGGTGTTGACGCACTGGCAATGCGGGGGACTCGGAGCAACCTTGTCACTGCCTAACAGATTTTAGACCGAACTCGCGGAATCTGTACGGTTAAACTTTGATTCAAAAGGAACGAACGTCCGATCTCACTGGTAGTTGACTTCCGAGATGCAGCACGACGCGACACTATTCGTGATTACGACAGTACTAGCCCACGAGAGTAGAAATGTAAGGGCTTATATAGCCCTGCAATGACGGGTGGTACTTGTCAGTACCCTTCAAGTGAACATTCGTATTTTGTCAACGACCAGTTGGTCGTGCGTACGTTTGGGCCCTAAACTAACCTAAACAATTATGTAGATTTATCTAGGGAAAAACTCTGTTCGTTTATCTAGGACGGTTCCTGCCAGAGATGATATTGAACACCTGTTCGTCATCCGTAACATCTCCCCACCAAGAAGAAACATCGCGGTTCCCGTGATGCTTTCTCATCAGGAAGGAAACGTCCTAGATACAATAGACTTTAAGAAAAAAAAGAAAAAAGTGGAGAGAAAAAAAAATAAACTGAAGAGAAAAAATTTTTAACGAGTGTAGTGTAGGTGTAAGTGTACTTATTGCTAGGTGGTGCTCAGGTAGAGACTGCTGTCGGTGGAGGTAGTCCTGCTCCTTAGAAGATCGTTATGCATGGTTTCCATTTGCTGCTATATTACGGATTCGGACTATATTTGTTATTAGTTCCGATAAATAGTCCCCATATGTCTTCAAAATTGTACCGGTTGGAAATGAGGTTGGCTCTCGAGCCTGTTTACCAAAAATTAATTCATATGGTGTGAAGTTGGTAGCTTCATGAACAGACGTGTTATAAGAAAACATTGCAAACGGAATTAATAAATCCCAATCCTCGTAGTTCTCCATATAGTGTTTGAGGTATTCTGTAAGAACAATATGGCTTCGCTCCAATGATCCATTAGTTTGTGGTCGGTATCCGGAGGTGGTGATTTGTTTAATCTTGAATATTTCTGACAGATTTGTCATAAGAGTTCCAATAAAGCTGGTTCCCTTATCCGTGAGTATGGCTCGAGGTGTCCCATATATTGCAATAAAATGCCGTGCAAAAGCATCTGCGATGGTAGTGGCTCGGATATTAGGTATCGCTACTGCAATACAATATTTGGTTAGATTGTCCTGCATGGTGAGAATGTATCGGTTCCCTCCAGGTGTAATTGGTAATGGTCCAACGGTATCTAATGAAATTTTTTCAAATGCGTCCAACGGTGTGTCGGTGATCAACATAGGTTGTCGAGTTTTCGTACTGACTAATTTTTGCTCCTGACAACTTTTACATTTTCGGATGTAATCCTGAATTTCGTTGCGCATGTGCGGCCAATGAAATCTTGATCGAATGCGATTGTAGGTTTTTGTAACTCCTTTATGCCCTCCTGTTAGGCTATCATGTGCTTCATGGATGATTTCTTGCCTGTCTTCTACGGAAGGTGTAGTAATAACACAGTTACATATTGTAATTTGATAAGTTGAATCTGTAAAGACTTCTTTTAATGCTTTGAAAAGTTCATCAGGCGATGATTTATGATGATCTCCGGTGGCGGATATTCGAAAAGATTTGCTCCTATTTTGTTCTAAAGCAGATTGAAGAGTTTTCAATCCATTAATTATATCCAATCTTTTTGGTTTATCATAGAAGTTATCGGAAATTACAATGCTGAAGGTTTTAAATAACCCATTGTTTGAAATTATGACCTGTCCCTTTTTCGGTCGTGCAGCTAAAAGTTCTTGCTTATTTATCAATCCCGTGTCCAGTAACAGTTTTCCTACGGGGGTTATTAGGTTGCGATCAGCTGATATGAAATGTACGTAATGGTCTTCCTTTGCGGTAAGGGTGTTTGAAGAAATGCTAATCCTCTGTTTCGGTTCCGGCGGCGCTTCCAGGTCAGTTTCGGTAGAAGAACCATCGGTATCGGCGTCAAAGAATGGGTAAGGGTCGGCTGTGCGATCAGGCAGTTGCCGTGCCCTTGCTTCGCGTATTATATTGTTTGGAAATCGAATCACGTTGCGTTGCAAAATTCCACCTATTTCAGGAAATGGTACCTGCGGTATGTAGGGTACATCCTGCTGTAAATTGTTCCTATTCTCTATAACGGTGTTTTCCAGTGGCTCCTCAAACGAAATTAAATCACCAGATAAGGTCGTATTCTTATCCGTAGAAAAAATTTCTGTGGAGTTTGCTGCGGGCAAAAAATGGTGTGCGTTGTCCTGATCTTCGTCTGGCATCACTATCTCTTTAGATAAACTCGGAAGAGTTCTATTTATGTTAATAATTGGTGAGCGTTGAACCTTCCCCAGGGCGGGTTGTTCCGTCTCATCTGAACTGCTGCTTGTTTGTTGATATTTCGGCCGTTTTTCTCGGTCTCGATGTAGTTGTCTGACGCGTTGTCCTATTGAAACAGCGTCGACAGCTGTTTTCGGTATTTGGATTTTAAAATCGGGGTCTTTGACTTCCCTCGGGATGAGTGGTAAACAGGTGGAAGTAGGATTACGTGATAATGCATCAGCATTCTTATTTGTTTTTCCAGATTTATGGACAACCTGATAATCATATTCTAATAGTCGGAGCTTCCATTTCATGAGTCTTGATGTCGGATCTTTCACAGAATGCAGCCAAACTAATGGTCGATGATCTGTAACCAATGTGAATTTTGTTCCGTACACATACGGTCGGAAATATTTGACGGCGTATACCATTGCTAAACATTCTTTTTCCGTGGCTGAATAATTTCTCTCTGCTTTGTTGAGGCTGCGCGATGCATAAGCGATCGGCAGATCATTTCCTATTTCGCCTTGACTAAGCACGGCTCCAACGGCATATTCGGAGGCGTCTGTTGTAACGACGAATGGTTTGCTAAAATCTGGATATTGTAAAATAGGCTCTCGACAGAGTTCTTCACGTAACTGCTTAAAACTGTTTTCCTGTTCTTCAGTCCATTTGAATTTTTTGCCCTTTCCTAGAAGGTCAATTAAAGATTTTGCTTTTGTAGTGAAATCTGGTACGAATCTTCGGTAATATCCTACTAAACCCAAAAACTGTTGTATATTTTTCTGTGAGGTAGGCGTTGGGAAATCCTTGACAGCCTTTAATTTTCGGGGATCAGGTTTTACTCCCTGTCTTGAAATAATATGTCCAAGGTATGCAACTTCTTTTCGTAAGAATTCGCATTTATTGGTTTGAAGAGTTAAACCATGTTCTCGCAAACGGTTTAATAATTTCCTGACTTTAATGTTGTGTTCGTGTAATGACGCAGCGTAAACCACGATATCATCCAGGTAAATGAAAACGTCCGTTTCCTGGAGTCCAGTTAATACCTGATCCATGAGGCGTTGAAAAGTAGGTGGTGCATTTTTCAAACCAAACGGCATTCGTGAAAATTCATAATGTCCATTAGGGGTGGTGAAAGCTGTCTTCTGTCTGTCTTTCGGATCCATTTCTATTTGGTGAAACCCACTGGCGAGATCGAAAACGGAGAAGTATTTGGCTCCTCCGAGACGATCCAATATTTCCGTAATTTGAGGCAGTGGATATTTATCGGAAATGGTCTTCTCGTTAAGCGCACGAAAATCTATTACCATGCGCCAACGTTTGTTTCCTTGCGCATCTGGTTTTTTGGGTACAATCCACAAGGGTGAATTGTACGGAGATTTCGACGGAGTAATAATACCATCGGATAATAAGCCATTGATTTGCTTTTTTATTTCCTCTTGGTGTACAGGAGGGTAGCGATACTGTCTCGTGTTAATCGGAATCTCATCAGTTGTATGTAAGGAGTGCTTGAAATCAGATGCCTTCCCTAATTTATCTCCGGGGAGATAAAATCGATCGGGAAATTCCTTTATCAATGCGGTGATGCTACACCGTTCTTCTTTGTTCAGGTGACTCAAATTTAGCGTTTCGGAGATTCCCTGTATCCTATCTTCTCTAGTTTTGAAATTACAATGTTGACGTACCTCTGAATAAATATCTTCATCTGATGTGCTCAAAATGTCGTAAGGTTCCACGATTTGTGGCTCTATTTCTACGTCTATGGCTTCCTCGCTAGTGTTGGTTGCCATAACATGACATTTTCCTCCGTCGTTCAGGACGGCGGCTTCTCCTATGTAGAGTTGTTTGTGCGTTTTTATGCGTGGTAAATAGCCTTCTTTTATCCTTGGATTAGCTATTCTTATGGCAATCTGTTGAGATGTTCGGGCATCGATGCGATGTTTGGTCCGTACATCTGAGTCCTGCTGGTAATTTGAAAATCGAATAGGCCTGATGGGCTTATTTTTTAATACCAGTGTCCCATGGTAATAAGAAATTTCTGCTTCTTCCTGTTTTAAAAATGGGCTTCCTATAAGTCCATCTGCTTCTATTGCAAGGCGCTTCACTACGTAGAAAAACGCAGGAGCTTCGTGTATGTGAAGTATCGTAGTTCCTAGAGTGCGAATTGGATTTGTAGTAAGACCAGTTATTTCAATTTCTTCGCGTGAAACAATTTCTGCTCCTTCTCCTAAAACGTCAAGAACTACTAAATTTACGGATGCTCCACCATCAATTAGAAATTCTCCCGTGCCTGATTCCAGTTCTGGGATTTTGATTTTGATTCGTGGTGCTGGAGCTTCTTTGATGAGGGTTTTTCCTCGAAGCGGACAGTTCTTTGGCGAACTTCTTTGTTTTCGCTCATCGTGTCGCCTGTACGGTGAGCGCGATCGAAGTTTAAAGATTTGTTCGATTCCACGGACGAATCTCGCGAATCTCTTTGGAATCGCGGACTACGCGGTCGATTCTTGCAGAATTTTCCATCGTGTCCGGATGTTCCGCAATGCCAACAATACGATTTTGACATGCGATTCCTATCGGAATTTTTTAAAATTGTATACCGTTTCTCTCCGTCTCTCACAATTGACGAATCCGAACGGTTGGAGGGGGAACCGGAGGGGCTCCTGTGACGCAAGGTCCAGGCAGACGCTCGTCCTTCTCTTTCCTCCTCAAAACCAGATGGTCTCGTGCGTTGATCCCTGTGTCGGTCATATTTGCTTGGAGATAAGGGATATGACACTTCACGATCGCGGTAGCGAGAGTCCTGGTCATATGAATCTCGGCGGGACCACCTTGATGGTGATTCACGCCGAGGCGACTGTCGTCGATTTCTTAATCTTTTATCTATCTGTAGCACGGCGTCGTAAGCATCCTCCAGATTTTTTATATCCTTCAAGATAGCCGACACCTTCAGGGAAATCCGATCCGGTAATCCATCGATGAAGTTTTCAATGACGTCCTTTTCCATCAATTTGATAAATTCTTCAGCATGTGCCTCGTATTTTTCCCTCATGGCTCCGCGCGTACAGTAGACCAAGTGGCTTGTCCTATCGATGTATTGTCGTAGGCTTTCTCCTTCGCGAATATGTAGTTTCGCGATTTCCACTTGATAATATGATAGGCTCTTGCCGGGAGCGAACCGTTTCTTCAAATGTTGAATTAACGCTTTTACGGTAGTAAACTTGTGCTCTAATGTGCATCTACGTGCTGGCCCGACGAGCTTAGTAAGAACAATTGCCAGATACTCTTCCCCGTTAAAGGTCGGAATTGTCGAAGTAACATTCTGTAAGCATGTCTTTTGCGTCAACAGCGACATAGAGTTTGCAAGCGAAACCGTCAAGTTCATTATGTCAACGAAAGAAATATTTGCAGCTGAATTCGGCATTTTTAAAGAATGTAACTAGAGAAAACTAGTATATTATCGAAACCTTTTAACTAGGAAAACTAGTATATTATTGGTATAAAAGCGTGACTAGCGAAAACTAGTATATTGCTAATAATATTGAGACGTAACTAGGAAAACTAGTATATTGTCAATACTCAGGTACGAGTAATTTAACGTAGTAAACCCAAAATTAAAGTGATCCTAAAATAATTGAACTATCCCACCGCTGTCACCAGTTCTGTTACGAGCCAGGGCCGCGAGCAGCACGAGTGGCCGGCGAAGGGTTATTACCCTAGGAATATGATATAAATTTGTTAGTTAAGGAACGCGGACGAACCCAATGCGAAATTGGGGAGCCGCTAGGATTATTGACAGCGAGGACGAACCTGACGCGAAGTCAGGGAGCCTCTAGGAATGGAGTCAAACGCAGACGAACCCGATGCAAAACCGGGGAGCTGCTAGGAGGTTGTATAATAGCACAGACGAACCTGATGCGAAATCAGGGAGCTGTTAGGATGCGGACGAACCCAATGCAAAACTGGGGAGCCGCTAGGTTGGATAAATCTCTGTTCGGACAATTGGAATGTCGCGAAAGAACCTGATGGTTAATCAGGGAATTGCTAGGATAATTAGTAAGCCTCGTAACTAGTATAATTTAATTGATACAATCCGAGCGGTAAGATTGTATCATGTGGGGACGTTCAATTACTTGGTTAGGATATTGGACGATAATTATGGGTTTAATGAATTTGAGTTAATTATTAAAGAAGACAAATATATTCTTACTATAGAGTTTCGTTCTACAAGTGTACTTGTGTCGCGAATGAACTGAATTTAGAATAGAAAAGAAATTGAAAGGTGATATTACCTAAGCTAAGACGCACGGTGTTGACGCACTGGCAATGCGGGGGACTCGGAGCAACCTTGTCACTGCCTAACAGATTTTAGACCGAACTCGCGGAATCTGTACGGTTAAACTTTGATTCAAAAGGAACGAACGTCCGATCTCACTGGTAGTTGACTTCCGAGATGCAGCACGACGCGACACTATTCGTGATTACGACAGTACTAGCCCACGAGAGTAGAAATGTAAGGGCTTATATAGCCCTGCAATGACGGGTGGTACTTGTCAGTACCCTTCAAGTGAACATTCGTATTTTGTCAACGACCAGTTGGTCGTGCGTACGTTTGGGCCCTAAACTAACCTAAACAATTATGTAGATTTATCTAGGGAAAAACTCTGTTCGTTTATCTAGGACGGTTCCTGCCAGAGATGATATTGAACACCTGTTCGTCATCCGTAACAAGAGGATGCATCCCGCAGGCTAGTCGAGTAAAAACACGTGCGAGAGGATGCATCGCGCAGGCTAGTCGAGCAAAAACACGTGCGAGAGGATGCATCCCGCAGGCTAGTCGAGCAAAAACACGTGCGAGAGGATGCATCCCGCAGGCTAGTCGAGTAAAAACACGTGCGAGAGGATGCATCCCGCAGGCTAGTCGAGCACAAACACGTGCGAGAGGATGCATCCCGCAGGCTAGTCGAGCAAAAACACGTGCGAGAGGATGCATCCCGCAGGCTAGTCGAGCAAAAACAGGTGCGAGAGGATGCATCCCGCAGGCTAGTCGAGCAAAAACACGTGCGAGAGGATGCATCCCGCAGGCTAGTCGAGCACAAACACGTGCGAGGTTTTGTGGGATGCGCATGCGCAGGTTTTGTGGGATGCGCATGCGCAGATTTTTTGGGATGCGCATGCGCAGGTTTTTTGGGATGCGCATGGCTAGTCGAGCAAAAACACATGCGAGAGGATGCATCCCGCAGGCTAGTCGAGTAAAAACACGTGCGAGAGGATGCATCCCGCAGGCTAGTCGAGCACAAACACGTGCGAGAGGATGCATCCCGCAGGCTAGTCGAGCAAAAACACGTGCGAGAGGATGCATCCCGCAGGCTAGTCGAGCAAAAACACGTGCGAGAGGATGCATCCCGCAGGCTAGTCGAGCAAAAACACGTGCGAGAGGATGCATCCCGCAGGCTAGTCGAGCACAAACACGTGCGAGGTTTTGTGGGATGCGCATGCGCAGGTTTTGTGGGATGCGCATGCGCAGATTTTTTGGGATGCGCATGCGCAGGTTTTTTGGGATGCGCATGGCTAGTCGAGCAAAAACACGTGCGAGAGGATGCATCCCGCAGGCTAGTCGAGCACAAACACGTGCGAGGTTTTGTGGGATGCGCATGCGCAGGTTTTGTGGGATGCGCATGCGCAGATTTTTTGGGATGCGCATGCGCATTTTTTTTGGGATGCGCATGGCTAGTCGAGCAAAAACACGTGCGAGAGGATGCATCCCGCAGGCTAGTCGAGTAAAAACACGTGCGAGGTTTTGTGGGATGCGCATGCGCAGGTTTTGTGGGATGCGCATGCGCAGGTTTTTTGGGATGCGCATGCGCAGGTTTTTTGGGATGCCCATGCCTAGTCGAGCAAAAACACGTGCGAGAGGATGCATCCCGCAGGCTAGTCGAGCAAAAACACGTGCGAGAGGATGCATCCCGCAGGCTAGTCGAGCACAAACACGTGCGAGAGGATGCATCCCGCAGGCTAGTCGAGTAAAAACACGTGCGAGGTTTTGTGGTATGCGCATGCGCAGGTTTTGTGGGATGCGCATGCGCAGGTTTTTTGGGATGCGCATGTGCAGGTTTTTTGGGATGCGCATGGCTAGTCGAGCAAAAACACGTGCGAGAGGATGCATCCCGCAGGCTAGTCGAGTAAAAACACGTGCGAGAGGATGCATCCCGCAGGCTAGTCGAGTAAAAACACGTGCGAGAGGATGCATCGCGCAGGCTAGTCGAGCAAAAACACGTGCGAGAGGATGCATCCCGCAGGCTAGTCGAGCAAAAACACGTGCGAGAGGATGCATCCCGCAGGCTAGTCGAGTAAAAACACGTGCGAAAGGATGCATCCCGCAGGCTAGTCGAGCACAAACACGTGCGAGAGGATGCATCCCGCAGGCTAGTCGAGCAAAAACACGTGCGAGAGGATGCATCCCGCAGGCTAGTCGAGCAAAAACAGGTGCGAGAGGATGCATCCCGCAGGCTAGTCGAGCAAAAACACGTGCGAGAGGATGCATCCCGCAGGCTAGTCGAGCACAAACACGTGCGAGGTTTTGTGGGATGCGCATGCGCAGGTTTTGTGGGATGCGCATGCGCAGATTTTTTGGGATGCGCATGCGCAGGTTTTTTGGGATGCGCATGGCTAGTCGAGCAAAAACACATGCGAGAGGATGCATCCCGCAGGCTAGTCGAGTAAAAACACGTGCGAGAGGATGCATCCCGCAGGCTAGTCGAGCACAAACACGTGCGAGAGGATGCATCCCGCAGGCTAGTCGAGCAAAAACACGTGCGAGAGGATGCATCCCGCAGGCTTGTCGAGCAAAAACACGTGCGAGAGGATGCATCCCGCAGGCTAGTCGAGCACAAACACGTGCGAGGTTTTGTGGGATGCGCATGCGCAGGTTTTGTGGGATGCGCATGCGCAGATTTTTTGGGATGCGCATGCGCAGGTTTTTTGGGATGCGCATGGCTAGTCGAGCAAAAACACGTGCGAGAGGATGCATCCCGCAGGCTAGTCGAGTAAAAACACGTGCGAGGTTTTGTGGGATGCGCATGCGCAGGTTTTGTGGGATGCGCATGCGCAGGTTTTTTGGGATGCGCATGCGCAGGTTTTTTGGGATGCGCATGCCTAGTCGAGCAAAAACACGTGCGAGAGGATGCATCCCGCAGGCTAGTCGAGCAAAAACACGTGCGAGAGGATGCATCCCGCAGGCTAGTCGAGCAAAAACACATGCGAGAGGATGCATCCCGCAGGCTAGTCGAGTAAAAACACGTGCGAGAGGATGCATCCCGCAGGCTAGTCGAGCACAAACACGTGCGAGAGGATGCATCCCGCAGGCTAGTCGAGCACAAACACGTGCGAGGTTTTGTGGGATGCGCATGCGCAGGTTTTGTGGGATGCGCATTCGCAGATTTTTTGGGATGCGCATGCGCAGGTTTTTTGGGATGCGCATGGCTAGTCGAGCAAAAACACGTGCGAGAGGATGCATCCCGCAGGGTAGTCGTGTAAAAACACGTGCGAGAGGATGCATCCCGCAGGCTAGTCGAGTAAAAACACGTGCGAGAGGATGCATCGCGCAGGCTAGTCGAGCAAAAACACGTGCGAGAGGATGCATCCCGCAGGCTAGTCGAGCAAAAACACGTGCGAGAGGATGCATCCCGCAGGCTAGTCGAGTAAAAACACGTGCGAGAGGATGCATCCCGCAGGCTAGTCGAGCACAAACACGTGCGAGAGGATGCATCCCGCAGGCTAGTCGAGCAAAAACACGTGCGAGAGGATGCATCCCGCAGGCTAGTCGAGTAAAAACACGTGCGAGAGGATGCATCCCGCAGGCTAGTCGAGCACAAACACGTGCGAGGTTTTGTGGGATGCGCATGCGCAGGTTTTGTGGGATGCGCATGCGCAGGTTTTTTGGGATGCGCATGCGCAGGTTTTTTGGGATGCGCATGCCTAGTCGAGCAAAAACACGTGCGAGAGGATGCATCCCGCAGGCTAGTCGAGCAAAAACACGTGCGAGAGGATGCATCCCGCAGGCTAGTCGAGCAAAAACACATGCGAGAGGATGCATCCCGCAGGCTAGTCGAGTAAAAACACGTGCGAGAGGATGCATCCCGCAGGCTAGTCGAGCACAAACACGTGCGAGAGGATGCATCCCGCAGGCTAGTCGAGCACAAACACGTGCGAGGTTTTGTGGGATGCGCATGCGCAGGTTTTGTGGGATGCGCATTCGCAGATTTTTTGGGATGCGCATGCGCAGGTTTTTTGGGATGCGCATGGCTAGTCGAGCAAAAACACGTGCGAGAGGATGCATCCCGCAGGGTAGTCGTGTAAAAACACGTGCGAGAGGATGCATCGCGCAGGCTAGTCGAGCAAAAACACGTGCGAGAGGATGCATCCCGCAGGCTAGTCGAGCAAAAACACGTGCGAGAGGATGCATCCCGCAGGCTAGTCGAGTAAAAACACGTGCGAGAGGATGCATCCCGCAGGCTAGTCGAGCACAAACACGTGCGAGAGGATGCATCCCGCAGGCTAGTCGAGCAAAAACACGTGCGAGAGGATGCATCCCGCAGGCTAGTCGAGTAAAAACACGTGCGAGAGGATGCATCCCGCAGGCTAGTCGAGCACAAACACGTGCGAGAGGATGCATCCCGCAGGCTAGTCGAGCAAAAACACGTGCGAGAGGATGCATCCCGCAGGCTAGTCGAGCAAAAACACGTGCGAGAGGATGCATCCCGCAGGCTAGTCGAGCAAAAACACGTGCGAGAGGATGCATCCCGCAGGCTAGTCGAGCAGAATCACGTGCGAGAGGATGCATCCCGCAGGCTAGTCGAGCACAAACACGTGCGAGAGGATGCATCCCGCAGGCTAGTCGAGTAAAAACACGTGCGAGGTTTTGTGGGATGCGCATGCGCAGGTTTTGTGGGATGCGCATGCGCAGGTTTTTTGGGATGCGCATGTGCAGGTTTTTTGGGATGCGCATGGCTAGTCGAGCAAAAACACGTGCGAGAGGATGCATCCCGCAGGCTAGTCGAGTAAAAACACGTGCGAGAGGATGCATCCCGCAGGCTAGTCGAGTAAAAACACGTGCGAGGTTTTGTGGGATGCGCATACGCAGGTTTTGTGGGATGCGCATGCGCAGGTTTTTTGGGATGCGCATGCGCAGGTTTTTTGGGATGCGCATGCGCAGGTTTTTTGGGATGCGCATGGCTAGTCGAGCAAAAACACGTGCGAGAGGATGCATCCCGCAGGCTAGTCGAGCAAAAACACGTGCGAGAGGATGCATCCCGCAGGCTAGTCGAGTAACAACACGTGCGAGAGGATGCATCCCGCAGGCTAGTCGAGCAAAAACACGTGCGAGAGGATGCATCCAGCAGGCTAGTCGAGCAAAAACACGTGCGAGAGGATGCATCCCGCAGGCTAGTCGAGTAAAAACACGTGCGAAAGGATGCATCCCGCAGGCTAGTCGAGCACAAACACGTGCGAGGTTTTGTGGGATGCGCATGCGCAGGTTTTGTGGGATGCGCATGCGCAAATTTTTTGGGATGCGCATGCGCAGGTTTTTTGGGATGCGCATGGCTAGTAGAGCAAAAACACGTGCGAGAGGATGCATCCCGCAGGCTAGTCGAGCAAAAACACGTGCGAGAGGATGCATCCCGCAGGCTAGTCGAGCACAAACACGTGCGAGGTTTTGTGGGATGCGCATGCGCAGGTTTTGTGGGATGCGCATTCGCAGATTTTTTGGGATGCGCATGCGCAGGTTTTTTGGGATGCGCATGGCTAGTCGAGCAAAAACACGTGCGAGAGGATGCATCCCGCAGGGTAGTCGAGTAAAAACACGTGCGAGAGGATGCATCCCGCAGGCTAGTCGAGTAAAAACACGTGCGAGAGGATGCATCGCGCAGGCTAGTCGAGCAAAAACACGTGCGAGAGGATGCTTCCCGCAGGCTAGTCGAGCAAAAACACGTGCGAGAGGATGCATCCCGCAGGCTAGTCGAGTAAAAACACGTGCGAGAGGATGCATCCCGCAGGCTAGTCGAGCACAAACACGTGCGAGAGGATGCATCCCGCAGGCTAGTCGAGCAAAAACACGTGCGAGAGGATGCATCCCGCAGGCTAGTCGAGCAAAAACAGGTGCGAGAGGATGCATCCCGCAGGCTAGTCGAGCAAAAACACGTGCGAGAGGATGCATCCCGCAGGCTAGTCGAGCACAAACACGTGCGAGGTTTTGTGGGATGCGCATGCGCAGGTTTTGTGGGATGCGCATGCGCAGATTTTTTGGGATGCGCATGCGCAGGTTTTTTGGGATGCGCATGGCTAGTCGAGCAAAAACACATGCGAGAGGATGCATCCCGCAGGCTAGTCGAGCACAAACACGTGCGAGGTTTTGTGGGATGCGCATGCGCAGGTTTTGTGGGATGCGCATGCGCAGATTTTTTGGGATGCGCATGCGCAGGTTTTTTGGGATGCGCATGGCTAGTCGAGCAAAAACACATGCGAGAGGATGCATCCCGCAGGCTAGTCGAGTAAAAACACGTGCGAGAGGATGCATCCCGCAGGCTAGTCGAGCACAAACACGTGCGAGAGGATGCATCCCGCAGGCTAGTCGAGCAAAAACACGTGCGAGAGGATGCATCCCGCAGGCTAGTCGAGCAAAAACACGTGCGAGAGGATGCATCCCGCAGGCTAGTCGAGCAAAAACACGTGCGAGAGGATGCATCGCGCAGGCTAGTCGAGCACAAACACGTGCGAGAGGATGCATCCCGCAGGCTAGTCGAGCAAAAACACGTGCGAGAGGATGCATCCCGCAGGCTAGTCGAGCAAAAACAGGTGCGAGAGGATGCATCCCGCAGGCTAGTCGAGCAAAAACACGTGCGAGAGGATGCATCCCGCAGGCTAGTCGAGCACAAACACGTGCGAGGTTTTGTGGGATGCGCATGCGCAGGTTTTGTGGGATGCGCATGCGCAGATTTTTTGGGATGCGCATGCGCAGGTTTTTTGGGATGCGCATGGCTAGTCGAGCAAAAACACATGCGAGAGGATGCATCCCGCAGGCTAGTCGAGTAAAAACACGTGCGAGAGGATGCATCCCGCAGGCTAGTCGAGCACAAACACGAGCGAGAGGATGCATCCCGCAGGCTAGTCGAGCAAAAACACGTGCGAGAGGATGCATCCCGCAGGCTAGTCGAGCAAAAACACGTGCGAGAGGATGCATCCCGCAGGCTAGTCGAGCAAAAACACGTGCGAGAGGATGCATCCCGCAGGCTAGTCGAGCACAAACACGTGCGAGGTTTTGTGGGATGCGCATGCGCAGGTTTTGTGGGATGCGCATGCGCAGATTTTTTGGGATGCGCATGCGCAGGTTTTTTGGGATGCGCATGGCTAGTCGAGCAAAAACACGTGCGAGAGGATGCATCCCGCAGGCTAGTCGAGTAAAAACACGTGCGAGGTTTTGTGGGATGCGCATGCGCAGGTTTTGTGGGATGCGCATGCGCAGGTTTTTTGGGATGCGCATGCGCAGGTTTTTTGGGATGCGCATGCCGAGTCGAGCAAAAACACGTGCGAGAGGATGCATCCCGCAGGCTAGTCGAGCAAAAACACGTGCGAGAGGATGCATCCCGCAGGCTAGTCGAGCAAAAACACATGCGAGAGGATGCATCCCGCAGGCTAGTCGAGTAAAAACACGTGCGAGAGGATGCATCCCGCAGGCTAGTCGAGCACAAACACGTGCGAGAGGATGCATCCCGCAGGCTAGTCGAGCAAAAACACGTGCGAGAGGATGCATCCCGCAGGCTAGTCGAGTAAAAACACGTGCGAGGTTTTGCGGGATGCGCATGCGCAGGTTTTGTGGGATGCGCATGCGCAGGTTTTTTGGGATGCGCATGCGCAGGTTTTTTGGGATGCGCATGCCTAGTCGAGCAAAAACACGTGCGAGAGGATGCATCCCGCAGGCTAGTCGAGCAAAAACACGTGCGAGAGGATGCATCCCGCACTCTAGTCGAGTAAAAACACGTGCGAAAGGATGCATCCCGCAGGCTAGTCGAGCACAAACACGTGCGAGGTTTTGTGGGATGCGCATGCGCAGGTTTTGTGGGATGCGCATGCGCAGGTTTTTTGGGATGCGCATGCGCAGGTTTTTTGGGATGCGCATGGCTAGTCGAGCAAAAACACGTGCGAGAGGATGCATCCCGCAGGGTAGTCGAGTAAAAACACGTGCGAGAGGATGCATCCCGCAGGCTAGTCGAGTAAAAACACGTGCGAGAGGATGCATCGCGCAGGCTAGTCGAGCAAAAACACGTGCGAGAGGATGCATCCCGCAGGCTAGTCGAGCAAAAACACGTGCGAGAGGATGCATCCCGCAGGCTAGTCGAGTAAAAACACGTGCGAGAGGATGCATCCCGCAGGCTAGTCGAGCACAAACACGTGCGAGAGGATGCATCCCGCAGGCTAGTCGAGCAAAAACACGTGCGAGAGGATGCATCCCGCAGGCTAGTCGAGCAAAAACAGGTGCGAGAGGATGCATCCCGCAGGCTAGTCGAGCAAAAACACGTGCGAGAGGATGCATCCCGCAGGCTAGTCGAGCACAAACACGTGCGAGGTTTTGTGGGATGCGCATGCGCAGGTTTTGTGGGATGCGCATGCGCAGATTTTTTGGGATGCGCATGCGCAGGTTTTTTGGGATGCGCATGGCTAGTCGAGCAAAAACACGTGCGAGAGGATGCATCCCGCAGGCTAGTCGAGTAAAAACACGTGCGAGAGGATGCATCCCGCAGGCTAGTCGAGCACAAACACGTGCGAGAGGATGCATCCCGCAGGCTAGTCGAGCAAAAACACGTGCGAGAGGATGCATCCCGCAGGCTAGTCGAGCAAAAACACGTGCGAGAGGATGCATCCCGCAGGCTAGTCGAGCAAAAACACGTGCGAGAGGATGCATCCCGCAGGCTAGTCGAGTAAAAACACGTGCGAGGTTTTGTGGGATGCGCATGCGCAGGTTTTGTGGGATGCGCATGCGCAGGTTTTGTGGGATGCGCATGCGCAGGTTTTTTGGGATGCGCATGCCTAGTCGAGCAAAAACACGTGCGAGAGGATGCATCCCGTGGGCTAGTCGAGCAAAATCACGTGCGAGAGGATGCATCCCGCAGGCTAGTCGAGCAAAAACACATGCGAGAGGATGCATCCCGCAGGCTAGTCGAGTAAAAACACGTGCGAGAGGATGCATCCCGCAGGCTAGTCGAGCACAAACACGTGCGAGGTTTTGTGGGATGCGCATGCGCAGGTTTTGTGGGATGCGCATGCGCAGGTTTTTTGGGATGCGCATGCGCAGGTTTTTTGGGATGCGCATGGCTAGTCGAGCAAAAACACGTGCGAGAGGATGCATCCCGCAGGCTAGCCGAGCAAAAACACGTGCGAGAGGATGCATCCCGCAGGCTAGTCGAGTAAAAACACGTGCGAGGTTTTGTGGGATGCGCATGCGCAGGTTTTGTGGGATGCGCATGCGCAGGTTTTTTGGGATGCGCATGTGCAGGTTTTTTGGGATGCGCATGGCTAGTCGAGCAAAAACACGTGCGAGAGGATGCATCCCGCAGGCTAGTCGAGTAAAAACACGTGCGAGAGGATGCATCCCGCAGGCTAGTCGAGTAAAAACACGTGCGAGGTTTTGTGGGATGCGCATACGCAGGTTTTGTGGGATGCGCATGCGCAGGTTTTTTGGGATGCGCATGCGCAGGTTTTTTGGGATGCGCATGCGCAGGTTTTTTGGGATGCGCATGGCTAGTCGAGCAAAAACACGTGCGAGAGGATGCATCCCGCAGGGTAGTCGAGTAAAAACACGTGCGAGAGGATGCATCCCGCAGGCTAGTCGAGTAAAAACACGTGCGAGAGGATGCATCGCGCAGGCTAGTCGAGCAAAAACATGTGCGAGAGGATGCATCCCGCAGGCTAGTCGAGCAAAAACACGTGCGAGAGGATGCATCCCGCAGGCTAGTCGAGTAAAAACACGTGCGAGAGGATGCATCCCGCAGGCTAGTCGAGCACAAACACGTGCGAGAGGATGCATCCCGCAGGCTAGTCGAGCAAAAACACGTGCGAGAGGATGCATCCCGCAGGCTAGTCGAGCAAAAACAGGTGCGAGAGGATGCATCCCGCAGGCTAGTCGAGCAAAAACACGTGCGAGAGGATGCATCCCGCAGGCTAGTCGAGCACAAACACGTGCGAGGTTTTGTGGGATGCGCATGCGCAGGTTTTGTGGGATGCGCATGCGCAGATTTTTTGGGATGCGCATGCGCAGGTTTTTTGGGATGCGCATGGCTAGTCGAGCAAAAACACGTGCGAGAGGATGCATCCCGCAGGCTAGTCGAGTAAAAACACGTGCGAGAGGATGCATCCCGCAGGCTAGTCGAGCACAAACACGTGCGAGAGGATGCATCCCGCAGGCTAGTCGAGCAAAAACACGTGCGAGAGGATGCATCCCGCAGGCTAGTCGAGCAAAAACACGTGCGAGAGGATGCATCCCGCAGGCTAGTCGAGCAAAAACACGTGCGAGAGGATGCATCCCGCAGGCTAGTCGAGCACAAACACGTGCGAGGTTTTGTGGGATGCGCATGCGCAGGTTTTGTGGGAAGCGCATGCGCAGATTTTTGGGATGCGCATGCGCAGGTTTTTTGGGATGCGCATGGCTAGTCGAGCAAAAACACGTGCGAGAGGATGCATCCCGCAGGCTAGTCGAGTAAAAACACGTGCGAGGTTTTGTGGGATGCGCATGCGCAGGTTTTGTGGGATGCGCATGCGCAGGTTTTGTGGGATGCGCATGCGCAGGTTTTTTGGCATGCGCATGCCTAGTCGAGCAAAAACACGTGCGAGAGGATGCATCCCGTAGGCTAGTCGAGCAAAATCACGTGCGAGAGGATGCATCCCGCAGGCTAGTCGAGCAAAAACACATGCGAGAGGATGTATCCCGCAGGCTAGTCGAGTAAAAACACGTGCGAGAGGATGCATCCCGCAGGCTAGTCGAGCACAAACACGTGCGAGGTTTTGTGGGATGCGCATGCGCAGGTTTTGTGGGATGCGCATGCGCAGGTTTTTTGGGATGCGCATGCGCAGGTTTTTTGGGATGCGCATGGCTAGTCGAGCAAAAACACGTGCAAGAGGATGCATCCCGCAGGCTAGCCGAGCAAAAACACGTGCGAGAGGATGCATCCCGCAGGCTAGTCGAGTAAAAACACGTGCGAGGTTTTGTGGGATGCGCATGCGCAGGTTTTGTGGGATGCGCATGCGCAGGTTTTTTGGGATGCGCATGTGCAGGTTTTTTGGGATGCGCATGGCTAGTCGAGCAAAAACACGTGCGAGAGGATGCATCCCGCAGGCTAGTCGAGTAAAAACACGTGCGAGAGGATGCATCCCGCAGGCTAGTCGAGTAAAAACACGTGCGAGGTTTTGTGGGATGCGCATACGCAGGTTTTGTGGGATGCGCATGCGCAGGTTTTTTGGGATGCGCATGCGCAGGTTTTTTGGGATGCGCATGCGCAGGTTTTTTGGGATGCGCATGGCTAGTCGAGCAAAAACACGTGCGAGAGGATGCATCCCGCAGGGTAGTCGAGTAAAAACACGTGCGAGAGGATGCATCCCGCAGGCTAGTCGAGTAACAACACGTGCGAGAGGATGCATCCCGCAGGCTAGTCGAGCAAAAACACGTGCGAGAGGATGCATCCCGCAGGCTAGTCGAGCAAAAACACGTGCGAGAGGATGCATCCCGCAGGCTAGTCGAGTAAAAACACGTGCGAAAGGATGCATCCCGCAGGCTAGTCGAGCACAAACACGTGCGAGGTTTTGTGGGATGCGCATGCGCAGGTTTTGTGGGATGCGCATTCGCAGATTTTTTGGGATGCGCATGCGCAGGTTTTTTGGGATGCGCATGGCTAGTCGAGCAAAAACACGTGCGAGAGGATGCATCCCGCAGGCTAGTCGAGTAAAAACACGTGCGAAAGGATGCATCCCGCAGGCTAGTCGAGCACAAACACGTGCGAGGTTTTGTGGGATGCGCATGCGCAGGTTTTGTGGGATGCGCATGCGCAGGTTTTTTGGGATGCGCATGGCTAGTCGAGCAAAAACACGTGTGAGAGGATGTATCCCGCAGGCTAGCCGAGCAAAAACACGTGCGAGAGGATGCATCCCGCAGGCTAGTCGAGCACAAACACGTGCGAGAGGATGCATCCCGCAGGCTAGTCGAGCAAAAACACGTGCGAGAGGATGCATCCCGCAGGTTAGTCGAGCAAAAACACGTGTGAGAGGATGCATCCCGCAGGCTAGTCGAGCACAAACACGTGCGAGAGGATGCATCCCGCAGGCTAGTCGAGCAACAACACGTGCGAGAGGATGCATCCCGCAGGCTAGTCGAGTAAAAACACGTGCGAAAGGATGCATCCCGCAGGCTAGTCGAGCACAAACACGTGCGAGGTTTTGTGGGATGCGCATGCGCAGCTTTTGTGGGATGCGCATGCGCAGATTTTTTGGGATGCGCATGCGCAGGTTTTTTGGGATGCGCATGGCTAGTCGAGCAAAAACACGTGCGAGAGGATGCATCCCGCAGGCTAGTCGAGCAAAAACACGTGCGAGAGGATGCATCCCGCAGGCTAGTCGAGCACAAACACGTGCGAGGCTTTGTGGGATGCGCATGCGCAGGTTTTGTGGGATGCGCATGCGCAAATTGTTTGGGATGCGCATGCGCAGGTTTTTTGGGATGCGCATGGCTAGTAGAGCAAAAACACGTGCGAGAGGATGCATCCCGCAGGCTAGTCGAGTAAAAACACGTGCGAAAGGATGCATCCCGCAGGCTAGTCGAGCACAAACACGTGCGAGGTTTTGTGGGATGCGCATGCGCAGGTTTTGTGGGATGCGCATGCGCAGGTTTTTTGGGATGCGCATGGCTAGTCGAGCAAAAACACGTGCGAGAGGATGTATCCCGCAGGCTAGCCGAGCAAAAACACGTGCGAGAGGATGCATCCCGCAGGCTAGTCGAGTAAAAACACGTGCGAGGTTTTTTGGGATGCGCATGGCTAGTCGAGCAAAAACACGTGCGAGAGGATGCATCCCGCAGGCTAGTCGAGTAAAAACACGTGCGAGAGGATGCATCCCGCAGGCTAGTCGAGTAAAAACACGTGCGAGGTTTTGTGGGATGCGCATACGCAGGTTTTGTGGGATGCGCATGCGCAGGTTTTTTGGGATGCGCATGCGCAGGTTTTTTGGGATGCGCATGCGCAGGTTTATTGGGATGCGCATGGCTAGTCGAGCAAAAACACGTGCGAGAGGATGCATCCCGCAGGGTAGTCGAGTAAAAACACGTGCGAGAGGATGCATCCCGCAGGCTAGTCGAGTAAAAACACGTGCGAGAGGATGCATCCCGCAGGCTAGTCGAGCAAAAACACGTGCGAGAGGATGCATCCCGCAGGCTAGTCGAGCAAAATCACGTGCGAGAGGATGCATCCCGCAGGCTAGTCGAGCAAAAACACATGCGAGAGGATGCATCCCGCAGGCTAGTCGAGTAAAAACACGTGCGAGAGGATGCATCCCGCAGGCTAGTCGAGCACAAACACGTGCGAGGTTTTGTGGGATGCGCATGCGCAGGTTTTGTGGGATGCGCATGCGCAGGTTTTTTGGGATGCGCATGCGCAGGTTTTTTGGGATGCGCATGGCTAGTCGAGCAAAAACACGTCCGAGAGGATGCATCCCGCAGGCTAGCCGAGCAAAAACACGTGCGAGAGGATGCATCCCGCAGGCTAGTCGAGCAAAAACACATGCGAGAGGATGCATCCCGCAGGCTAGTCGAGTAAAAACACGTGCGAGAGGATGCATCCCGCAGGCTAGTCGAGCACAAACACGTGCGAGGTTTTGTGGGATGCGCATGCGCAGCTTTTGTGGGATGCGCATGCGCAGATTTTTTGGGATGCGCATGCGCAGGTTTTTTGGGATGCGCATGGCTAGTCGAGCAAAAACACGTGCGAGAGGATGCATCCCGCAGGCTAGTCGAGCAAAAACACGTGCGAGAGGATGCATCCCGCAGGCTAGTCGAGCACAAACACGTGCGAGGCTTTGTGGGATGCGCATGCGCAGGTTTTGTGGGATGCGCATGCGCAAATTGTTTGGGATGCGCATGCGCTGGTTTTTTGGGATGCGCATGGCTAGTAGAGCAAAAACACGTGCGAGAGGATGCATCCCGCAGGCTAGTCGAGTAAAAACACGTGCGAGGTTTTGTGGGATGCGCATACGCAGGTTTTGTGGGATGCGCATGCGCAGGTTTTTTGGGATGCGCATGCGCAGGTTTATTGGGATGCGCATGGCTAGTCGAGCAAAAACACGTGCGAGAGGATGCATCCCGCAGGGTAGTCGAGTAAAAACACGTGCGAGAGGATGCATCCCGCAGGCTAGTCGAGTAAAAACACGTGCGAGAGGATGCATCCCGCAGGCTAGTCGAGCAAAAACACGTGCGAGAGGATGCATCCCGCAGGCTAGTCGAGCAAAAACACGTGCGAGAGGATGCATCCCGCAGGCTAGTCGAGTAAAAACACGTGCGAGAGGATGCATCCCGCAGGCTAGTCGAGCACAAACACGTGCGAGAGGATGCATCCCGCAGGCTAGTCGAGCAAAAACACGTGCGAGAGGATGCATCCCGCAGGCTAGTCGAGTAAAAACACGTGCAAAAGGATGCATCCCGCAGGCTAGTCGAGCACAAACACGTGCGAGGTTTTGTGGGATGCGCATGCGCAGGTTTTGTGGGATGCGCATGCGCAGATTTTTTGGGATGCGCATGCGCAGGTTTTTTGGGATGCGCATGGCTAGTCGAGCAAAAACACGTGCGAGAGGATGCATCCCGCAGGCTAGTCGAGTAAAAACACGTGCGAGGTTTTGTGGGATGCGCATGCGCAGGTTTTGTGGGATGCGCATGCGCAGGTTTTTTGGGATGCGCATGCGCAGGTTTTTTGGGATGCGCATGGCTAGTCGAGCAAAAACACGTCCGAGAGGATGCATCCCGCAGGCTAGCCGAGCAAAAACACGTGCGAGAGGATGCATCCCGCAGGCTAGTCGAGTAAAAACACGTGCGAGGTTTTGTGGGATGCGCATGCGCAGGTTTTGTGGGATGCGCATGCGCAGGTTTTTTGGGATGCGCATGTGCAGGTTTTTTGGGATGCGCATGGCTAGTCGAGCAAAAACACGTGCGAGAGGATGCATCCCGCAGGCTAGTCGAGTAAAAACACGTGCGAGAGGATGCATCCCGCAGGCTAGTCGAGTAAAAACACGTGCGAGGTTTTGTGGGATGCGCATACGCAGGTTTTGTGGGATGCGCATGCGCAGGTTTTTTGGGATGCGCATGCGCAGGTTTTTTGGGATGCGCATGGCTAGTCGAGCAAAAACACGTGCGAGAGGATGCATCCCGCAGGGTAGTCGAGTAAAAACACGTGCGAGAGGATGCATCCCGCAGGCTAGTCGAGTAACAACACGTGCGAGAGGATGCATCCCGCAGGCTAGTCGAGCAAAATCACGTGCGAGAGGATGCATCCCGCAGGCTAGTCGAGCAAAAACACGTGCGAGAGGATGCATCCAGCAGGCTAGTCGAGTAAAAACACGTGCGAAAGGATGCATCCCGCAGGCTAGTCGAGCACAAACACGTGCGAGGTTTTGTGGGATGCGCATGCGCAGGTTTTGTGGGATGCGCATGCGCAAATTTTTTGGGATGCGCATGCGCAGGTTTTTTGGGATGCGCATGGCTAGTAGAGCAAAAACACGTGCGAGAGGATGCATCCCGCAGGCTAGTCGAGCAAAAACACGTGCGAGAGGATGCATCCCGCAGGCTAGTCGAGCACAAACACGTGCGAGGTTTTGTGGGATGCGCATGCGCAGGTTTTGTGGGATGCGCATTCGCAGATTTTTTGGGATGCGCATGCGCAGGTTTTTTGGGATGCGCATGGCTAGTCGAGCAAAAACACGTGCGAGAGGATGCATCCCGCAGGCTAGTCGAGTAAAAACACGTGCGAAAGGATGCATCCCGCAGGCTAGTCGAGCACAAACACGTGCGAGAGTATGCATCCCGCAGGCTAGTCGAGCACAAACACGTGCGAGGCTTTGTGGGATGCGCATGCGCAGGTTTTGTGGGATGCGCATGCGCAAATTGTTTGGGATGCGCATGCGCAGGTTTTTTGGGATGCGCATGGCTAGTAGAGCAAAAACACGTGCGAGAGGATGCATCCCGCAGGCTAGTCGAGTAAAAACACGTGCGAAAGGATGCATCCCGCAGGCTAGTCGAGCACAAACACGTGCGAGGTTTTGTGGGATGCGCATGCGCAGGTTTTGTGGGATGCGCATGCGCAGGTTTTTTGGGATGCGCATGGCTAGTCGAGCAAAAACACGTGCGAGAGGATGTATCCCGCAGGCTAGCCGAGCAAAAACACGTGCGAGAGGATGCATCCCGCAGGCTAGTCGAGTAAAAACACGTGCGAGGTTTTTTGGGATGCGCATGGCTAGTCGAGCAAAAACACGTGCGAGAGGATGCATCCCGCAGGCTAGTCGAGTAAAAACACGTGCGAGAGGATGCATCCCGCAGGCTAGTCGAGTAAAAACACGTGCGAGGTTTTGTGGGATGCGCATACGCAGGTTTTGTGGGATGCGCATGCGCAGGTTTTTTGGGATGCGCATGCGCAGGTTTTTTGGGATGCGCATGCGCAGGTTTATTGGGATGCGCATGGCTAGTCGAGCAAAAACACATGCGAGAGGATGCATCCCGCAGGGTAGTCGAGTAAAAACACGTGCGAGAGGATGCATCCCGCAGGCTAGTCGAGTAAAAACACGTGCGAGAGGATGCATCCCGCAGGCTAGTCGAGCAAAAACACGTGCGAGTTGATGCATCCCGCAGGCTAGTCGAGCAAAAACACGTGCGAGAGGATGCATCCCGCAGGCTAGTCGAGTAAAAACACGTGCGAGAGGATGCATCCCGCAGGCTAGTCGAGCACAAACACGTGCGAGAGGATGCATCCCGCAGGCTAGTCGAGCAAAAACACGTGCGAGAGGATGCATCCCGCAGGCTAGTCGAGTAAAAACACGTGCAAAAGGATGCATCCCGCAGGCTAGTCGAGCACAAACACGTGCGAGGTTTTGTGGGATGCGCATGCGCAGGTTTTGTGGGATGCGCATGCGCAGATTTTTTGGGATGCGCATGCGCAGGTTTTTTGGGATGCGCATGGCTAGTCGAGCAAAAACACGTGCGAGAGGATGCATCCCGCAGGCTAGTCGAGTAAAAACACGTGCGAGGTTTTGTGGGATGCGCATGCGCAGGTTTTGTGGGATGCGCATGCGCAGGTTTTTTGGGATGCGCATGCCTAGTCGAGCAAAAACACGTGCGAGAGGATGCATCCCGTAGGCTAGTCGAGCAAAATCACGTGCGAGAGGATGCATCCCGCAGGCTAGTCGAGCAAAAACACATGCGAGAGGATGCATCCCGCAGGCTAGTCGAGTAAAAACACGTGCGAGAGGATGCATCCCGCAGGCTAGTCGAGCACAAACACGTGCGAGGTTTTGTGGGATGCGCATGCGCAGGTTTTGTGGGATGCGCATTCGCAGATTTTTTGGGATGCGCATGCGCAGGTTTTTTGGGATGCGCATGGCTAGTCGAGCAAAAACACGTGCGAGAGGATGTATCCCGCAGGCTAGTCGAGTAAAAACACGTGCGAGAGGATGCATCCCGCAGGCTAGTCGAGTAAAAACACGTGCGAGAGGATGCATCCCGCAGGCTAGTCGAGCAAAAACACGTGCGAGAGGATGCATCCCGCAGGCTAGTCGAGCAAAAACACGTGCGAGAGGATGCATCCCGCAGGCTAGTCGAGTAAAAACACGTGCGAGAGGATGCATCCCGCAGGCTAGTCGAGCACAAACACGTGCGAGAGGATGCATCCCGCAGGCTAGTCGAGCAAAAACACGTGCGAGAGGATGCATCCCGCAGGCTAGTCGAGTAAAAACACGTGCAAAAGGATGCATCCCGCAGGCTAGTCGAGCACAAACACGTGCGAGGTTTTGTGGGATGCGCATGCGCAGGTTTTGTGGGATGCGCATGCGCAGATTTTTTGGGATGCGCATGCGCAGGTTTTTTGGGATGCGCATGGCTAGTCGAGCAAAAACACGTGCGAGAGGATGCATCCCGCAGGCTAGTCGAGTAAAAACACGTGCGAGGTTTTGTGGGATGCGCATGCGCAGGTTTTGTGGGATGCGCATGCGCAGGTTTTTTGGGATGCGCATGCGCAGGTTTTTTGGGATGCGCATGGCTAGTCGAGCAAAAACACGTCCGAGAGGATGCATCCCGCAGGCTAGCCGAGCAAAAACACGTGCGAGAGGATGCATCCCGCAGGCTAGTCGAGTAAAAACACGTGCGAGGTTTTGTGGGATGCGCATGCGCAGGTTTTGTGGGATGCGCATGCGCAGGTTTTTTGGGATGCGCATGTGCAGGTTTTTTGGGATGCGCATGGCTAGTCGAGCAAAAACACGTGCGAGAGGATGCATCCCGCAGGCTAGTCGAGTAAAAACACGTGCGAGAGGATGCATCCCGCAGGCTAGTCGAGTAAAAACACGTGCGAGGTTTTGTGGGATGCGCATACGCAGGTTTTGTGGGATGCGCATGCGCAGGTTTTTTGGGATGCGCATGCGCAGGTTTTTTGGGATGCGCATGGCTAGTCGAGCAAAAACACGTGCGAGAGGATGCATCCCGCAGGGTAGTCGAGTAAAAACACGTGCGAGAGGATGCATCCCGCAGGCTAGTCGAGTAACAACACGTGCGAGAGGATGCATCCCGCAGGCTAGTCGAGCAAAATCACGTGCGAGAGGATGCATCCCGCAGGCTAGTCGAGCAAAAACACGTGCGAGAGGATGCATCCAGCAGGCTAGTCGAGTAAAAACACGTGCGAAAGGATGCATCCCGCAGGCTAGTCGAGCACAAACACGTGCGAGGTTTTGTGGGATGCGCATGCGCAGGTTTTGTGGGATGCGCATGCGCAAATTTTTTGGGATGCGCATGCGCAGGTTTTTTGGGATGCGCATGGCTAGTAGAGCAAAAACACGTGCGAGAGGATGCATCCCGCAGGCTAGTCGAGCAAAAACACGTGCGAGAGGATGCATCCCGCAGGCTAGTCGAGCACAAACACGTGCGAGGTTTTGTGGGATGCGCATGCGCAGGTTTTGTGGGATGCGCATTCGCAGATTTTTTGGGATGCGCATGCGCAGGTTTTTTGGGATGCGCATGGCTAGTCGAGCAAAAACACGTGCGAGAGGATGCATCCCGCAGGCTAGTCGAGTAAAAACACGTGCGAAAGGATGCATCCCGCAGGCTAGTCGAGCACAAACACGTGCGAGAGTATGCATCCCGCAGGCTAGTCGAGCACAAACACGTGCGAGGCTTTGTGGGATGCGCATGCGCAGGTTTTGTGGGATGCGCATGCGCAAATTGTTTGGGATGCGCATGCGCAGGTTTTTTGGGATGCGCATGGCTAGTAGAGCAAAAACACGTGCGAGAGGATGCATCCCGCAGGCTAGTCGAGTAAAAACACGTGCGAAAGGATGCATCCCGCAGGCTAGTCGAGCACAAACACGTGCGAGGTTTTGTGGGATGCGCATGCGCAGGTTTTTTGGGATGCGCATGGCTAGTCGAGCAAAAACACGTGCGAGAGGATGTATCCCGCAGGCTAGCCGAGCAAAAACACGTGCGAGAGGATGCATCCCGCAGGCTAGTCGAGTAAAAACACGTGCGAGGTTTTTTGGGATGCGCATGGCTAGTCGAGCAAAAACACGTGCGAGAGGATGCATCCCGCAGGCTAGTCGAGTAAAAACACGTGCGAGAGGATGCATCCCGCAGGCTAGTCGAGTAAAAACACGTGCGAGGTTTTGTGGGATGCGCATACGCAGGTTTTGTGGGATGCGCATGCGCAGGTTTTTTGGGATGCGCATGCGCAGGTTTTTTGGGATGCGCATGCGCAGGTTTATTGGGATGCGCATGGCTAGTCGAGCAAAAACACATGCGAGAGGATGCATCCCGCAGGGTAGTCGAGTAAAAACACGTGCGAGAGGATGCATCCCGCAGGCTAGTCGAGTAAAAACACGTGCGAGAGGATGCATCCCGCAGGCTAGTCGAGCAAAAACACGTGCGAGTTGATGCATCCCGCAGGCTAGTCGAGCAAAAACACGTGCGAGAGGATGCATCCCGCAGGCTAGTCGAGTAAAAACACGTGCGAGAGGATGCATCCCGCAGGCTAGTCGAGCACAAACACGTGCGAGAGGATGCATCCCGCAGGCTAGTCGAGCAAAAACACGTGCGAGAGGATGCATCCCGCAGGCTAGTCGAGTAAAAACACGTGCAAAAGGATGCATCCCGCAGGCTAGTCGAGCACAAACACGTGCGAGGTTTTGTGGGATGCGCATGCGCAGGTTTTGTGGGATGCGCATGCGCAGATTTTTTGGGATGCGCATGCGCAGGTTTTTTGGGATGCGCATGGCTAGTCGAGCAAAAACACGTGCGAGAGGATGCATCCCGCAGGCTAGTCGAGTAAAAACACGTGCGAGGTTTTGTGGGATGCGCATGCGCAGGTTTTGTGGGATGCGCATGCGCAGGTTTTTTGGGATGCGCATGCCTAGTCGAGCAAAAACACGTGCGAGAGGATGCATCCCGTAGGCTAGTCGAGCAAAATCACGTGCGAGAGGATGCATCCCGCAGGCTAGTCGAGCAAAAACACATGCGAGAGGATGCATCCCGCAGGCTAGTCGAGTAAAAACACGTGCGAGAGGATGCATCCCGCAGGCTAGTCGAGCACAAACACGTGCGAGGTTTTGTGGGATGCGCATGCGCAGGTTTTGTGGGATGCGCATTCGCAGATTTTTTGGGATGCGCATGCGCAGGTTTTTTGGGATGCGCATGGCTAGTCGAGCAAAAACACGTGCGAGAGGATGTATCCCGCAGGCTAGCCGAGCAAAAACACGTGCGAGAGGATGCATCCCGCAGGCTAGTCGAGTAAAAACACATGCGAGGTTTTTTGGGATGCGCATGGCTAGTCGAGCAAAAACACGTGCGAGAGGATGCATCCCGCAGGCTAGTCGAGTAAAAACACGTGCGAGAGGATGCATCCCGCAGGCTAGTCGAGTAAAAACACGTGCGAGGTTTTGTGGGATGCGCATGCGCAGGTTTTGTGGGATGCGCATGCGCAGGTTTTTTGGGATGCGCATGCGCAGGTTTTTTGGGATGCGCATGGCTAGTAGAGCAAAAACACGTGCGAGAGGATGCATCCCGCAGGCTAGTCGAGCAAAAACACGTGCGAGAGGATGCATCCCGCAGGCTAGTCGAGCAAAAACACGTGCGAGAGGATGCATCCCGCAGGCTAGTCGAGCACAAACACGTGCGAGGTTTTGTGGGATGCGCATGCGCAGGTTTTGTGGGATGCGCATTCGCAGATTTTTTGGGATGCGCATGCGCAGGTTTTTTGGGATGCGCATGGCTAGTCGAGCAAAAACACGTGCGAGAGGATGCATCCCGCAGGCTAGTCGAGTAAAAACACGTGCGAAAGGATGCATCCCGCAGGCTAGTCGAGCACAAACACGTGCGAGGTTTTGTGGGATGCGCATGCGCAGGTTTTGTGGGATGCGCATGCGCAGGTTTTTTGGGATGCGCATGGCTAGTCGAGCAAAAACACGTGTGAGAGGAAGTATCCCGCAGGCTAGCCGAGCAAAAACACGTGCGAGAGGATGCATCCCGCAGGCTAGTCGAGCACAAACACGTGCGAGAGGATGCATCCCGCAGGCTAGTCGAGCAAAAACACGTGCGAGAGGATGCATCCCGCAGGTTAGTCGAGCAAAAACACGTGCGAGAGGATGCATCCCGCAGGCTAGTCGAGCACAAACACGTGCGAGAGGATGCATCCCGCAGGCTAGTCGAGCAACAACACGTGCGAGAGGATGCATCCCGCAGGCTAGTCGAGTAAAAACACGTGCGAAAGGATGCATCCCGCAGGCTAGTCGAGCACAAACACGTGCGAGGTTTTGTGGGATGCGCATGCGCAGCTTTTGTGGGATGCGCATGCGCAGATTTTTTGGGATGCGCATGCGCAGGTTTTTTGGGATGCGCATGGCTAGTCGAGCAAAAACACGTGCGAGAGGATGCATCCCGCAGGCTAGTCGAGCAAAAACACGTGCGAGAGGATGCATCCCGCAGGCTAGTCGAGCACAAACACGTGCGAGGTTTTGTGGGATGCGCATGCGCAGGTTTTGTGGGATGCGCATGCGCAGGTTTTTTGGGATGCGCATGGCTAGTCGAGCAAAAACACGTGCGAGAGGATGTATCCCGCAGGCTAGCCGAGCAAAAACACGTGCGAGAGGATGCATCCCGCAGGCTAGTCGAGTAAAAACACGTGCGAGGTTTTGTGGGATGCGCATACGCAGGTTTTGTGGGATGCGCATGCGCAGGTTTTTTGGGATGCGCATGCGCAGGTTTTTTGGGATGCGCATGCGCAGGTTTATTGGGATGCGCATGGCTAGTCGAGCAAAAACACATGCGAGAGGATGCATCCCGCAGGGTAGTCGAGTAAAAACACGTGCGAGAGGATGCATCCCGCAGGCTAGTCGAGTAAAAACACGTGCGAGAGGATGCATCCCGCAGGCTAGTCGAGCAAAAACACGTGCGAGTTGATGCATCCCGCAGGCTAGTCGAGCAAAAACACGTGCGAGAGGATGCATCCCGCAGGCTAGTCGAGTAAAAACACGTGCGAGAGGATGCATCCCGCAGGCTAGTCGAGCACAAACACGTGCGAGAGGATGCATCCCGCAGGCTAGTCGAGCAAAAACACGTGCGAGAGGATGCATCCCGCAGGCTAGTCGAGTAAAAACACGTGCAAAAGGATGCATCCCGCAGGCTAGTCGAGCACAAACACGTGCGAGGTTTTGTGGGATGCGCATGCGCAGGTTTTGTGGGATGCGCATGCGCAGATTTTTTGGGATGCGCATGCGCAGGTTTTTTGGGATGCGCATGGCTAGTCGAGCAAAAACACGTGCGAGAGGATGCATCCCGCAGGCTAGTCGAGTAAAAACACGTGCGAGGTTTTGTGGGATGCGCATGCGCAGGTTTTGTGGGATGCGCATGCGCAGGTTTTTTGGGATGCGCATGCCTAGTCGAGCAAAAACACGTGCGAGAGGATGCATCCCGTAGGCTAGTCGAGCAAAATCACGTGCGAGAGGATGCATCCCGCAGGCTAGTCGAGCAAAAACACATGCGAGAGGATGCATCCCGCAGGCTAGTCGAGTAAAAACACGTGCGAGAGGATGCATCCCGCAGGCTAGTCGAGCACAAACACGTGCGAGGTTTTGTGGGATGCGCATGCGCAGGTTTTGTGGGATGCGCATTCGCAGATTTTTTGGGATGCGCATGCGCAGGTTTTTTGGGATGCGCATGGCTAGTCGAGCAAAAACACGTGCGAGAGGATGTATCCCGCAGGCTAGTCGAGTAAAAACACGTGCGAGAGGATGCATCCCGCAGGCTAGTCGAGTAAAAACACGTGCGAGAGGATGCATCCCGCAGGCTAGTCGAGCAAAAACACGTGCGAGAGGATGCATCCCGCAGGCTAGTCGAGCAAAAACACGTGCGAGAGGATGCATCCCGCAGGCTAGTCGAGTAAAAACACGTGCGAGAGGATGCATCCCGCAGGCTAGTCGAGCACAAACACGTGCGAGAGGATGCATCCCGCAGGCTAGTCGAGCAAAAACACGTGCGAGAGGATGCATCCCGCAGGCTAGTCGAGTAAAAACACGTGCAAAAGGATGCATCCCGCAGGCTAGTCGAGCACAAACACGTGCGAGGTTTTGTGGGATGCGCATGCGCAGGTTTTGTGGGATGCGCATGCGCAGATTTTTTGGGATGCGCATGCGCAGGTTTTTTGGGATGCGCATGGCTAGTCGAGCAAAAACACGTGCGAGAGGATGCATCCCGCAGGCTAGTCGAGTAAAAACACGTGCGAGGTTTTGTGGGATGCGCATGCGCAGGTTTTGTGGGATGCGCATGCGCAGGTTTTTTGGGATGCGCATGCGCAGGTTTTTTGGGATGCGCATGGCTAGTCGAGCAAAAACACGTCCGAGAGGATGCATCCCGCAGGCTAGCCGAGCAAAAACACGTGCGAGAGGATGCATCCCGCAGGCTAGTCGAGTAAAAACACGTGCGAGGTTTTGTGGGATGCGCATGCGCAGGTTTTGTGGGATGCGCATGCGCAGGTTTTTTGGGATGCGCATGTGCAGGTTTTTTGGGATGCGCATGGCTAGTCGAGCAAAAACACGTGCGAGAGGATGCATCCCGCAGGCTAGTCGAGTAAAAACACGTGCGAGAGGATGCATCCCGCAGGCTAGTCGAGTAAAAACACGTGCGAGGTTTTGTGGGATGCGCATACGCAGGTTTTGTGGGATGCGCATGCGCAGGTTTTTTGGGATGCGCATGCGCAGGTTTTTTGGGATGCGCATGGCTAGTCGAGCAAAAACACGTGCGAGAGGATGCATCCCGCAGGGTAGTCGAGTAAAAACACGTGCGAGAGGATGCATCCCGCAGGCTAGTCGAGTAACAACACGTGCGAGAGGATGCATCCCGCAGGCTAGTCGAGCAAAATCACGTGCGAGAGGATGCATCCCGCAGGCTAGTCGAGCAAAAACACGTGCGAGAGGATGCATCCAGCAGGCTAGTCGAGTAAAAACACGTGCGAAAGGATGCATCCCGCAGGCTAGTCGAGCACAAACACGTGCGAGGTTTTGTGGGATGCGCATGCGCAGGTTTTGTGGGATGCGCATGCGCAAATTTTTTGGGATGCGCATGCGCAGGTTTTTTGGGATGCGCATGGCTAGTAGAGCAAAAACACGTGCGAGAGGATGCATCCCGCAGGCTAGTCGAGCAAAAACACGTGCGAGAGGATGCATCCCGCAGGCTAGTCGAGCACAAACACGTGCGAGGTTTTGTGGGATGCGCATGCGCAGGTTTTGTGGGATGCGCATTCGCAGATTTTTTGGGATGCGCATGCGCAGGTTTTTTGGGATGCGCATGGCTAGTCGAGCAAAAACACGTGCGAGAGGATGCATCCCGCAGGCTAGTCGAGTAAAAACACGTGCGAAAGGATGCATCCCGCAGGCTAGTCGAGCACAAACACGTGCGAGAGTATGCATCCCGCAGGCTAGTCGAGCACAAACACGTGCGAGGCTTTGTGGGATGCGCATGCGCAGGTTTTGTGGGATGCGCATGCGCAAATTGTTTGGGATGCGCATGCGCAGGTTTTTTGGGATGCGCATGGCTAGTAGAGCAAAAACACGTGCGAGAGGATGCATCCCGCAGGCTAGTCGAGTAAAAACACGTGCGAAAGGATGCATCCCGCAGGCTAGTCGAGCACAAACACGTGCGAGGTTTTGTGGGATGCGCATGCGCAGGTTTTTTGGGATGCGCATGGCTAGTCGAGCAAAAACACGTGCGAGAGGATGTATCCCGCAGGCTAGCCGAGCAAAAACACGTGCGAGAGGATGCATCCCGCAGGCTAGTCGAGTAAAAACACGTGCGAGGTTTTTTGGGATGCGCATGGCTAGTCGAGCAAAAACACGTGCGAGAGGATGCATCCCGCAGGCTAGTCGAGTAAAAACACGTGCGAGAGGATGCATCCCGCAGGCTAGTCGAGTAAAAACACGTGCGAGGTTTTGTGGGATGCGCATACGCAGGTTTTGTGGGATGCGCATGCGCAGGTTTTTTGGGATGCGCATGCGCAGGTTTTTTGGGATGCGCATGCGCAGGTTTATTGGGATGCGCATGGCTAGTCGAGCAAAAACACATGCGAGAGGATGCATCCCGCAGGGTAGTCGAGTAAAAACACGTGCGAGAGGATGCATCCCGCAGGCTAGTCGAGTAAAAACACGTGCGAGAGGATGCATCCCGCAGGCTAGTCGAGCAAAAACACGTGCGAGTTGATGCATCCCGCAGGCTAGTCGAGCAAAAACACGTGCGAGAGGATGCATCCCGCAGGCTAGTCGAGTAAAAACACGTGCGAGAGGATGCATCCCGCAGGCTAGTCGAGCACAAACACGTGCGAGAGGATGCATCCCGCAGGCTAGTCGAGCAAAAACACGTGCGAGAGGATGCATCCCGCAGGCTAGTCGAGTAAAAACACGTGCAAAAGGATGCATCCCGCAGGCTAGTCGAGCACAAACACGTGCGAGGTTTTGTGGGATGCGCATGCGCAGGTTTTGTGGGATGCGCATGCGCAGATTTTTTGGGATGCGCATGCGCAGGTTTTTTGGGATGCGCATGGCTAGTCGAGCAAAAACACGTGCGAGAGGATGCATCCCGCAGGCTAGTCGAGTAAAAACACGTGCGAGGTTTTGTGGGATGCGCATGCGCAGGTTTTGTGGGATGCGCATGCGCAGGTTTTTTGGGATGCGCATGCCTAGTCGAGCAAAAACACGTGCGAGAGGATGCATCCCGTAGGCTAGTCGAGCAAAATCACGTGCGAGAGGATGCATCCCGCAGGCTAGTCGAGCAAAAACACATGCGAGAGGATGCATCCCGCAGGCTAGTCGAGTAAAAACACGTGCGAGAGGATGCATCCCGCAGGCTAGTCGAGCACAAACACGTGCGAGGTTTTGTGGGATGCGCATGCGCAGGTTTTGTGGGATGCGCATTCGCAGATTTTTTGGGATGCGCATGCGCAGGTTTTTTGGGATGCGCATGGCTAGTCGAGCAAAAACACGTGCGAGAGGATGTATCCCGCAGGCTAGCCGAGCAAAAACACGTGCGAGAGGATGCATCCCGCAGGCTAGTCGAGTAAAAACACATGCGAGGTTTTTTGGGATGCGCATGGCTAGTCGAGCAAAAACACGTGCGAGAGGATGCATCCCGCAGGCTAGTCGAGTAAAAACACGTGCGAGAGGATGCATCCCGCAGGCTAGTCGAGTAAAAACACGTGCGAGGTTTTGTGGGATGCGCATGCGCAGGTTTTGTGGGATGCGCATGCGCAGGTTTTTTGGGATGCGCATGCGCAGGTTTTTTGGGATGCGCATGGCTAGTAGAGCAAAAACACGTGCGAGAGGATGCATCCCGCAGGCTAGTCGAGCAAAAACACGTGCGAGAGGATGCATCCCGCAGGCTAGTCGAGCAAAAACACGTGCGAGAGGATGCATCCCGCAGGCTAGTCGAGCACAAACACGTGCGAGGTTTTGTGGGATGCGCATGCGCAGGTTTTGTGGGATGCGCATTCGCAGATTTTTTGGGATGCGCATGCGCAGGTTTTTTGGGATGCGCATGGCTAGTCGAGCAAAAACACGTGCGAGAGGATGCATCCCGCAGGCTAGTCGAGTAAAAACACGTGCGAAAGGATGCATCCCGCAGGCTAGTCGAGCACAAACACGTGCGAGGTTTTGTGGGATGCGCATGCGCAGGTTTTGTGGGATGCGCATGCGCAGGTTTTTTGGGATGCGCATGGCTAGTCGAGCAAAAACACGTGTGAGAGGAAGTATCCCGCAGGCTAGCCGAGCAAAAACACGTGCGAGAGGATGCATCCCGCAGGCTAGTCGAGCACAAACACGTGCGAGAGGATGCATCCCGCAGGCTAGTCGAGCAAAAACACGTGCGAGAGGATGCATCCCGCAGGTTAGTCGAGCAAAAACACGTGCGAGAGGATGCATCCCGCAGGCTAGTCGAGCACAAACACGTGCGAGAGGATGCATCCCGCAGGCTAGTCGAGCAACAACACGTGCGAGAGGATGCATCCCGCAGGCTAGTCGAGTAAAACACGTGCGAAAGGATGCATCCCGCAGGCTAGTCGAGCACAAACACGTGCGAGGTTTTGTGGGATGCGCATGCGCAGCTTTTGTGGGATGCGCATGCGCAGATTTTTTGGGATGCGCATGCGCAGGTTTTTTGGGATGCGCATGGCTAGTCGAGCAAAAACACGTGCGAGAGGATGCATCCCGCAGGCTAGTCGAGCAAAAACACGTGCGAGAGGATGCATCCCGCAGGCTAGTCGAGCACAAACACGTGCGAGGTTTTGTGGGATGCGCATGCGCAGGTTTTGTGGGATGCGCATGCGCAGGTTTTTTGGGATGCGCATGGCTAGTCGAGCAAAAACACGTGCGAGAGGATGTATCCCGCAGGCTAGCCGAGCAAAAACACGTGCGAGAGGATGCATCCCGCAGGCTAGTCGAGTAAAAACACGTGCGAGGTTTTTTGGGATGCGCATGGCTAGTCGAGCAAAAACACGTGCGAGAGGATGCATCCCGCAGGCTAGTCGAGTAAAAACACGTGCGAGAGGATGCATCCCGCAGGCTAGTCGAGTAAAAACACGTGCGAGGTTTTGTGGGATGCGCATACGCAGGTTTTGTGGAATGCGCATGCGCAGGTTTTTTGGGATGCGCATGCGCAGGTTTTTTGGGATGCGCATGCGCAGGTTTATTGGGATGCGCATGGCTAGTCGAGCAAAAACACGTGCGAGAGGATGCATCCCGCAGGCTAGTCGAGCAAAAACACGTGCGAGAGGATGCATCCCGCAGGCTAGTCGAGTAAAAACACGTGCGAGAGGATGCATCCCGCAGGCTAGTCGAGCAAAAACACGTGCGAGAGGATGCATCCCGCAGGCAAGTCGAGTAAAAACACGTGCGAAAGGATGCATCCCGCAGGCTAGTCGAGCACAAACACGTGCGAGGTTTTGTGGGATGCGCATGCGCAGGTTTTGTGGGATGCGCATGCGCAAATTGTTTGGGATGCGCATGCGCAGGTTTTTTGGGATGCGCATGGCTAGTAGAGCAAAAACACGTGCGAGAGGATGCATCCCGCAGGCTAGTCGAGTAAAAACACGTGCGAAAGGATGCATCCCGCAGGCTAGTCGAGCACAAACACGTGCGAGAGTATGCATCCCGCAGGCTAGTCGAGCACAAACACGTGCGAGGCTTTGTGGGATGCGCATGCGCAGGTTTTGTGGGATGCGCATGCGCAAATTGTTTGGGATGCGCATGCGCAGGTTTTTTGGGATGCGCATGGCTAGTAGAGCAAAAACACGTGCGAGAGGATGCATCCCGCAGGCTAGTCGAGTAAAAACACGTGCGAAAGGATGCATCCCGCAGGCTAGTCGAGCACAAACACGTGCGAGGTTTTGTGGGATGCGCATGCGCAGGTTTTGTGGGATGCGCATGCGCAGGTTTTTTGGGATGCGCATGGCTAGTCGAGCAAAAACACGTGCGAGAGGATGTATCCCGCAGGCTAGCCGAGCAAAAACACGTGCGAGAGGATGCATCCCGCAGGCTAGTCGAGTAAAAACACGTGCGAGGTTTTTTGGGATGCGCATGGCTAGTCGAGCAAAAACACGTGCGAGAGGATGCATCCCGCAGGCTAGTCGAGTAAAAACACGTGCGAGAGGATGCATCCCGCAGGCTAGTCGAGTAAAAACACGTGCGAGGTTTTGTGGGATGCGCATACGCAGGTTTTGTGGGATGCGCATGCGCAGGTTTTTTGGGATGCGCATGCGCAGGTTTTTTGGGATGCGCATGCGCAGGTTTATTGGGATGCGCATGGCTAGTCGAGCAAAAACACATGCGAGAGGATGCATCCCGCAGGGTAGTCGAGTAAAAACACGTGCGAGAGGATGCATCCCGCAGGCTAGTCGAGTAAAAACACGTGCGAGAGGATGCATCCCGCAGGCTAGTCGAGCAAAAACACGTGCGAGTTGATGCATCCCGCAGGCTAGTCGAGCAAAAACACGTGCGAGAGGATGCATCCCGCAGGCTAGTCGAGTAAAAACACGTGCGAGAGGATGCATCCCGCAGGCTAGTCGAGCACAAACACGTGCGAGAGGATGCATCCCGCAGGCTAGTCGAGCAAAAACACGTGCGAGAGGATGCATCCCGCAGGCTAGTCGAGTAAAAACACGTGCAAAAGGATGCATCCCGCAGGCTAGTCGAGCACAAACACGTGCGAGGTTTTGTGGGATGCGCATGCGCAGGTTTTGTGGGATGCGCATGCGCAGATTTTTTGGGATGCGCATGCGCAGGTTTTTTGGGATGCGCATGGCTAGTCGAGCAAAAACACGTGCGAGAGGATGCATCCCGCAGGCTAGTCGAGTAAAAACACGTGCGAGGTTTTGTGGGATGCGCATGCGCAGGTTTTGTGGGATGCGCATGCGCAGGTTTTTTGGGATGCGCATGCCTAGTCGAGCAAAAACACGTGCGAGAGGATGCATCCCGTAGGCTAGTCGAGCAAAATCACGTGCGAGAGGATGCATCCCGCAGGCTAGTCGAGCAAAAACACATGCGAGAGGATGCATCCCGCAGGCTAGTCGAGTAAAAACACGTGCGAGAGGATGCATCCCGCAGGCTAGTCGAGCACAAACACGTGCGAGGTTTTGTGGGATGCGCATGCGCAGGTTTTGTGGGATGCGCATTCGCAGATTTTTTGGGATGCGCATGCGCAGGTTTTTTGGGATGCGCATGGCTAGTCGAGCAAAAACACGTGCGAGAGGATGTATCCCGCAGGCTAGCCGAGCAAAAACACGTGCGAGAGGATGCATCCCGCAGGCTAGTCGAGTAAAAACACATGCGAGGTTTTTTGGGATGCGCATGGCTAGTCGAGCAAAAACACGTGCGAGAGGATGCATCCCGCAGGCTAGTCGAGTAAAAACACGTGCGAGAGGATGCATCCCGCAGGCTAGTCGAGTAAAAACACGTGCGAGGTTTTGTGGGATGCGCATGCGCAGGTTTTGTGGGATGCGCATGCGCAGGTTTTTTGGGATGCGCATGCGCAGGTTTTTTGGGATGCGCATGGCTAGTAGAGCAAAAACACGTGCGAGAGGATGCATCCCGCAGGCTAGTCGAGCAAAAACACGTGCGAGAGGATGCATCCCGCAGGCTAGTCGAGCAAAAACACGTGCGAGAGGATGCATCCCGCAGGCTAGTCGAGCACAAACACGTGCGAGGTTTTGTGGGATGCGCATGCGCAGGTTTTGTGGGATGCGCATTCGCAGATTTTTTGGGATGCGCATGCGCAGGTTTTTTGGGATGCGCATGGCTAGTCGAGCAAAAACACGTGCGAGAGGATGCATCCCGCAGGCTAGTCGAGTAAAAACACGTGCGAAAGGATGCATCCCGCAGGCTAGTCGAGCACAAACACGTGCGAGGTTTTGTGGGATGCGCATGCGCAGGTTTTGTGGGATGCGCATGCGCAGGTTTTTTGGGATGCGCATGGCTAGTCGAGCAAAAACACGTGTGAGAGGAAGTATCCCGCAGGCTAGCCGAGCAAAAACACGTGCGAGAGGATGCATCCCGCAGGCTAGTCGAGCACAAACACGTGCGAGAGGATGCATCCCGCAGGCTAGTCGAGCAAAAACACGTGCGAGAGGATGCATCCCGCAGGTTAGTCGAGCAAAAACACGTGCGAGAGGATGCATCCCGCAGGCTAGTCGAGCACAAACACGTGCGAGAGGATGCATCCCGCAGGCTAGTCGAGCAACAACACGTGCGAGAGGATGCATCCCGCAGGCTAGTCGAGTAAAAACACGTGCGAAAGGATGCATCCCGCAGGCTAGTCGAGCACAAACACGTGCGAGGTTTTGTGGGATGCGCATGCGCAGCTTTTGTGGGATGCGCATGCGCAGATTTTTTGGGATGCGCATGCGCAGGTTTTTTGGGATGCGCATGGCTAGTCGAGCAAAAACACGTGCGAGAGGATGCATCCCGCAGGCTAGTCGAGCAAAAACACGTGCGAGAGGATGCATCCCGCAGGCTAGTCGAGCACAAACACGTGCGAGGTTTTGTGGGATGCGCATGCGCAGGTTTTGTGGGATGCGCATGCGCAGGTTTTTTGGGATGCGCATGGCTAGTCGAGCAAAAACACGTGCGAGAGGATGTATCCCGCAGGCTAGCCGAGCAAAAACACGTGCGAGAGGATGCATCCCGCAGGCTAGTCGAGTAAAAACACGTGCGAGGTTTTTTGGGATGCGCATGGCTAGTCGAGCAAAAACACGTGCGAGAGGATGCATCCCGCAGGCTAGTCGAGTAAAAACACGTGCGAGAGGATGCATCCCGCAGGCTAGTCGAGTAAAAACACGTGCGAGGTTTTGTGGGATGCGCATACGCAGGTTTTGTGGAATGCGCATGCGCAGGTTTTTTGGGATGCGCATGCGCAGGTTTTTTGGGATGCGCATGCGCAGGTTTATTGGGATGCGCATGGCTAGTCGAGCAAAAACACGTGCGAGAGGATGCATCCCGCAGGCTAGTCGAGCAAAAACACGTGCGAGAGGATGCATCCCGCAGGCTAGTCGAGTAAAAACACGTGCGAGAGGATGCATCCCGCAGGCTAGTCGAGCAAAAACACGTGCGAGAGGATGCATCCCGCAGGCAAGTCGAGTAAAAACACGTGCGAAAGGATGCATCCCGCAGGCTAGTCGAGCACAAACACGTGCGAGGTTTTGTGGGATGCGCATGCGCAGGTTTTGTGGGATGCGCATGCGCAAATTGTTTGGGATGCGCATGCGCAGGTTTTTTGGGATGCGCATGGCTAGTAGAGCAAAAACACGTGCGAGAGGATGCATCCCGCAGGCTAGTCGAGTAAAAACACGTGCGAAAGGATGCATCCCGCAGGCTAGTCGAGCACAAACACGTGCGAGGTTTTGTGGGATGCGCATGCGCAGGTTTTGTGGGATGCGCATGCGCAGGTTTTTTGGGATGCGCATGGCTAGTCGAGCAAAAACACGTGCGAGAGGATGTATCCCGCAGGCTAGCCGAGCAAAAACACGTGCGAGAGGATGCATCCCGCAGGCTAGTCGAGTAAAAACACGTGCGAGGTTTTTTGGGATGCGCATGGCTAGTCGAGCAAAAACACGTGCGAGAGGATGCATCCCGCAGGCTAGTCGAGTAAAAACACGTGCGAGAGGATGCATCCCGCAGGCTAGCCGAGCAAAAACACGTGCGAGAGGATGCATCCCGCAGGCTAGTCGAGTAAAAACACGTGCGAGGTTTTTTGGGATGCGCATGGCTAGTCGAGCAAAAACACGTGCGAGAGGATGCATCCCGCAGGCTAGTCGAGTAAAAACACGTGCGAGAGGATGCATCCCGCAGGCTAGTCGAGTAAAAACACGTGCGAGGTTTTGTGGGATGCGCATACGCAGGTTTTGTGGGATGCGCATGCACAGGTTTTTTGGGATGCGCATGCGCAGGTTTTTTGGGATGCGCATGCGCAGGTTTATTGGGATGCGCATGGCTAGTCGAGCAAAAACACGTGCGAGAGGATGCATCCCGCAGGGTAGTCGAGTAAAAACACGTGCGAGAGGATGCATCCCGCAGGCTAGTCGAGTAAAAACACGTGCGAGAGGATGCATCCCGCAGGCTAGTCGAGCAAAAACACGTGCGAGAGGATGCATCCCGCAGGCTAGTCGAGCAAAAACACGTGCGAGAGGATGCATCCCGCAGGCTAGTCGAGTAAAAACACGTGCGAGAGGATGCATCCCGCAGGCTAGTCGAGCACAAACACGTGCGAGAGGATGCATCCCGCAGGCTAGTCGAGCAAAAACACGTGCGAGAGGATGCATCCCGCAGGCTAGTCGAGTAAAAACACGTGCAAAAGGATGCATCCCGCAGGCTAGTCGAGCACAAACACGTGCGAGGTTTTGTGGGATGCGCATGCGCAGGTTTTGTGGGATGCGCATGCGCAGATTTTTTGGGATGCGCATGCGCAGGTTTTTTGGGATGCGCATGGCTAGTCGAGCAAAAACACGTGCGAGAGGATGCATCCCGCAGGCTAGTCGAGTAAAAACACGTGCGAGGTTTTGTGGGATGCGCATGCGCAGGTTTTGTGGGATGCGCATGCGCAGGTTTTTTGGGATGCGCATGCGCAGGTTTTTTGGGATGCGCATGGCTAGTCGAGCAAAAACACGTCCGAGAGGATGCATCCCGCAGGCTAGCCGAGCAAAAACACGTGCGAGAGGATGCATCCCGCAGGCTAGTCGAGTAAAAACACGTGCGAGGTTTTGTGGGATGCGCATGCGCAGGTTTTGTGGGATGCGCATGCGCAGGTTTTTTGGGATGCGCATGTGCAGGTTTTTTGGGATGCGCATGGCTAGTCGAGCAAAAACACGTGCGAGAGGATGCATCCCGCAGGCTAGTCGAGTAAAAACACGTGCGAGAGGATGCATCCCGCAGGCTAGTCGAGTAAAAACACGTGCGAGGTTTTGTGGGATGCGCATACGCAGGTTTTGTGGGATGCGCATGCGCAGGTTTTTTGGGATGCGCATGCGCAGGTTTTTTGGGATGCGCATGCGCAGGTTTTTTGGGATGCGCATGGCTAGTCGAGCAAAAACACGTGCGAGAGGATGCATCCCGCAGGGTAGTCGAGTAAAAACACGTGCGAGAGGATGCATCCCGCAGGCTAGTCGAGTAACAACACGTGCGAGAGGATGCATCCCGCAGGCTAGTCGAGCAAAATCACGTGCGAGAGGATGCATCCCGCAGGCTAGTCGAGCAAAAACACGTGCGAGAGGATGCATCCAGCAGGCTAGTCGAGTAAAAACACGTGCGAAAGGATGCATCCCGCAGGCTAGTCGAGCACAAACACGTGCGAGGTTTTGTGGGATGCGCATGCGCAGGTTTTGTGGGATGCGCATGCGCAAATTTTTTGGGATGCGCATGCGCAGGTTTTTTGGGATGCGCATGGCTAGTAGAGCAAAAACACGTGCGAGAGGATGCATCCCGCAGGCTAGTCGAGCAAAAACACGTGCGAGAGGATGCATCCCGCAGGCTAGTCGAGCACAAACACGTGCGAGGTTTTGTGGGATGCGCATGCGCAGGTTTTGTGGGATGCGCATTCGCAGATTTTTTGGGATGCGCATGCGCAGGTTTTTTGGGATGCGCATGGCTAGTCGAGCAAAAACACGTGCGAGAGGATGCATCCCGCAGGCTAGTCGAGTAAAAACACGTGCGAAAGGATGCATCCCGCAGGCTAGTCGAGCACAAACACGTGCGAGGTTTTGTGGGATGCGCATGCGCAGGTTTTGTGGGATGCGCATGCGCAAATTTTTTGGGATGCGCATGCGCAGGTTTTTTGGGATGCGCATGGCTAGTAGAGCAAAAACACGTGCGAGAGGATGCATCCCGCAGGCTAGTCGAGCAAAAACACGTGCGAGAGGATGCATCCCGCAGGCTAGTCGAGCACAAACACGTGCGAGGTTTTGTGGGATGCGCATGGCTAGTCGAGCAAAAACACGTGCGAGAGGATGCATCCCGCAGGTTAGTCGAGCAAAAACACGTGTGAGAGGATGCATCCCGCAGGCTAGTCGAGCACAAACACGTGCGAGAGGATGCATCCCGCAGGCTAGTCGAGCAACAACACGTGCGAGAGGATGCATCCCGCAGGCTAGTCGAGTAAAAACACGTGCGAAAGGATGCATCCCGCAGGCTAGTCGAGCACAAACACGTGCGTGGTTTTGTGGGATGCGCATGCGCAGCTTTTGTGGGAAGCGCATGCGCAGATTTTTTGGGATGCGCATGCGCAGGTTTTTTGGGATGCGCATGGCTAGTCGAGCAAAAACACGTGCGAGAGGATGCATCCCGCAGGCTAGTCGAGCAAAAACACGTGCGAGAGGATGCATCCCGCAGGCTAGTCGAGCACAAACACGTGCGAGGTTTTGTGGGATGCGCATGCGCAAATTGTTTGGGATGCGCATGCGCAGGTTTTTTGGGATGCGCATGGCTAGTCGAGCAAAAACACGTGCGAGAGGATGTATCCCGCAGGCTAGCCGAGCAAAAACACGTGCGAGAGGATGCATCCCGCAGGCTAGTCGAGCAAAAACACGTGCGAGAGGATGCATCCCGCAGGCTAGTCGAGTAAAAACACGTGCGAGAGGATGCATCCCGCAGGCTAGTCGAGCACAAACACGTGCGAGAGGATGCATCCCGCAGGCTAGTCGAGCAAAAACACGTGCGAGAGGATGCATCCCGCAGGCTAGTCGAGTAAAAACACGTGCAAAAGGATGCATCCCGCAGGCTAGTCGAGCACAAACACGTGCGAGGTTTTGTGGGATGCGCATGCGCAGGTTTTGTGGGATGCGCATGCGCAGATTTTTTGGGATGCGCATGCGCAGGTTTTTTGGGATGCGCATGGCTAGTCGAGCAAAAACACGTGCGAGAGGATGCATCCCGCAGGCTAGTCGAGTAAAAACACGTGCGAGGTTTTGTGGGATGCGCATGCGCAGGTTTTGTGGGATGCGCATGCGCAGGTTTTTTGGGATGCGCATGCGCAGGTTTTTTGGGATGCGCATGGCTAGTCGAGCAAAAACACGTCCGAGAGGATGCATCCCGCAGGCTAGCCGAGCAAAAACACGTGCGAGAGGATGCATCCCGCAGGCTAGTCGAGTAAAAACACGTGCGAGGTTTTGTGGGATGCGCATGCGCAGGTTTTGTGGGATGCGCATGCGCAGGTTTTTTGGGATGCGCATGTGCAGGTTTTTTGGGATGCGCATGGCTAGTCGAGCAAAAACACGTGCGAGAGGATGCATCCCGCAGGCTAGTCGAGTAAAAACACGTGCGAGAGGATGCATCCCGCAGGCTAGTCGAGTAAAAACACGTGCGAGGTTTTGTGGGATGCGCATACGCAGGTTTTGTGGGATGCGCATGCGCAGGTTTTTTGGGATGCGCATGCGCAGGTTTTTTGGGATGCGCATGCGCAGGTTTTTTGGGATGCGCATGGCTAGTCGAGCAAAAACACGTGCGAGAGGATGCATCCCGCAGGGTAGTCGAGTAAAAACACGTGCGAGAGGATGCATCCCGCAGGCTAGTCGAGTAACAACACGTGCGAGAGGATGCATCCCGCAGGCTAGTCGAGCAAAATCACGTGCGAGAGGATGCATCCCGCAGGCTAGTCGAGCAAAAACACGTGCGAGAGGATGCATCCAGCAGGCTAGTCGAGTAAAAACACGTGCGAAAGGATGCATCCCGCAGGCTAGTCGAGCACAAACACGTGCGAGGTTTTGTGGGATGCGCATGCGCAGGTTTTGTGGGATGCGCATGCGCAAATTTTTTGGGATGCGCATGCGCAGGTTTTTTGGGATGCGCATGGCTAGTAGAGCAAAAACACGTGCGAGAGGATGCATCCCGCAGGCTAGTCGAGCAAAAACACGTGCGAGAGGATGCATCCCGCAGGCTAGTCGAGCACAAACACGTGCGAGGTTTTGTGGGATGCGCATGCGCAGGTTTTGTGGGATGCGCATTCGCAGATTTTTTGGGATGCGCATGCGCAGGTTTTTTGGGATGCGCATGGCTAGTCGAGCAAAAACACGTGCGAGAGGATGCATCCCGCAGGCTAGTCGAGTAAAAACACGTGCGAAAGGATGCATCCCGCAGGCTAGTCGAGCACAAACACGTGCGAGGTTTTGTGGGATGCGCATGCGCAGGTTTTGTGGGATGCGCATGCGCAAATTTTTTGGGATGCGCATGCGCAGGTTTTTTGGGATGCGCATGGCTAGTAGAGCAAAAACACGTGCGAGAGGATGCATCCCGCAGGCTAGTCGAGCAAAAACACGTGCGAGAGGATGCATCCCGCAGGCTAGTCGAGCACAAACACGTGCGAGGTTTTGTGGGATGCGCATGGCTAGTCGAGCAAAAACACGTGCGAGAGGATGCATCCCGCAGGTTAGTCGAGCAAAAACACGTGTGAGAGGATGCATCCCGCAGGCTAGTCGAGCACAAACACGTGCGAGAGGATGCATCCCGCAGGCTAGTCGAGCAACAACACGTGCGAGAGGATGCATCCCGCAGGCTAGTCGAGTAAAAACACGTGCGAAAGGATGCATCCCGCAGGCTAGTCGAGCACAAACACGTGCGTGGTTTTGTGGGATGCGCATGCGCAGCTTTTGTGGGAAGCGCATGCGCAGATTTTTTGGGATGCGCATGCGCAGGTTTTTTGGGATGCGCATGGCTAGTCGAGCAAAAACACGTGCGAGAGGATGCATCCCGCAGGCTAGTCGAGCAAAAACACGTGCGAGAGGATGCATCCCGCAGGCTAGTCGAGCACAAACACGTGCGAGGTTTTGTGGGATGCGCATGCGCAAATTGTTTGGGATGCGCATGCGCAGGTTTTTTGGGATGCGCATGGCTAGTAGAGCAAAAACACGTGCGAGAGGATGCATCCCGCAGGCTAGTCGAGTAAAAACACGTGCGAAAGGATGCATCCCGCAGGCTAGTCGAGCACAAACACGTGCGAGGTTATGTGGGATGCGCATGCGCAGGTTTTGTGGGATGCGCATGCGCAGGTTTTTTGGGATGCGCATGGCTAGTCGAGCAAAAACACGTGCGAGAGGATGTATCCCGCAGGCTAGCCGAGCAAAAACACGTGCGAGAGGATGCATCCCGCAGGCTAGTCGAGTAAAAACACGTGCGAGAGGATGCATCCCGCAGGCTAGTCGAGCACAAACACGTGCGAGGTTTTGTGGGATGCGCATGCGCAGGTTTTGTGGGATGCGCATGCGCAGGTTTTTTGGGATGCGCATGCGCAGGTTTTTTGGGATGCGCATGCGCAGGTTTTTTGGGATGCGCATGGCTAGTCGAGCAAAAACACGTGCGAGAGGATGCATCCCGCAGGGTAGTCGAGTAAAAACACGTGCGAGAGGATGCATCCCGCAGGCTAGTCGAGCAAAAACACGTGCGAGAGTATGCATCCCGCAGGCTAGTCGAGCACAAACACGTGCGAGGCTTTGTGGGATGCGCATGCGCAGGTTTTGTGGGATGCGCATGCGCAAATTGTTTGGGATGCGCATGCGCAGGTTTTTTGGGATGCGCATGGCTAGTAGAGCAAAAACACGTGCGAGAGGATGCATCCCGCAGGCTAGTCGAGTAAAAACACGTGCGAAAGGATGCATCCCGCAGGCTAGTCGAGCACAAACACGTGCGAGGTTTTGTGGGATGCGCATGCGCAGGTTTTGTGGGATGCGCATGCGCAGGTTTTTTGGGATGCGCATGGCTAGTCGAGCAAAAACACGTGCGAGAGGATGTATCCCGCAGGCTAGCCGAGCAAAAACACGTGCGAGAGGATGCATCCCGCAGGCTAGTCGAGTAAAAACACGTGCGAGGTTTTTTGGGATGCGCATGGCTAGTCGAGCAAAAACACGTGCGAGAGGATGCATCCCGCAGGCTAGTCGAGTAAAAACACGTGCGAGAGGATGCATCCCGCAGGCTAGTCGAGTAAAAACACGTGCGAGGTTTTGTGGGATGCGCATACGCAGGTTTTGTGGGATGCGCATGCGCAGGTTTTTTGGGATGCGCATGCGCAGGTTTTTTGGGATGCGCATGCGCAGGTTTATTGGGATGCGCATGGCTAGTCGAGCAAAAACACGTGCGAGAGGATGCATCCCGCAGGGTAGTCGAGTAAAAACACGTGCGAGAGGATGCATCCCGCAGGCTAGTCGAGTAAAAACACGTGCGAGAGGATGCATCCCGCAGGCTAGTCGAGCAAAAACACGTGCGAGAGGATGCATCCCGCAGGCTAGTCGAGCAAAAACACGTGCGAGAGGATGCATCCCGCAGGCTAGTCGAGTAAAAACACGTGCGAGAGGATGCATCCCGCAGGCTAGTCGAGCACAAACACGTGCGAGAGGATGCATCCCGCAGGCTAGTCGAGCAAAAACACGTGCGAGAGGATGCATCCAGCAGGCTAGTCGAGTAAAAACACGTGCGAAAGGATGCATCCCGCAGGCTAGTCGAGCACAAACACGTGCGAGGTTTTGTGGGATGCGCATGCGCAGGTTTTGTGGGATGCGCATGCGCAAATTTTTTGGGATGCGCATGCGCAGGTTTTTTGGGATGCGCATGGCTAGTAGAGCAAAAACACGTGCGAGAGGATGCATCCCGCAGGCTAGTCGAGCAAAAACACGTGCGAGAGGATGCATCCCGCAGGCTAGTCGAGCACAAACACGTGCGAGGTTTTGTGGGATGCGCATGCGCAGGTTTTGTGGGATGCGCATTCGCAGATTTTTTGGGATGCGCATGCGCAGGTTTTTTGGGATGCGCATGGCTAGTCGAGCAAAAACACGTGCGAGAGGATGCATCCCGCAGGCTAGTCGAGTAAAAACACGTGCGAAAGGATGCATCCCGCAGGCTAGTCGAGCACAAACACGTGCGAGGTTTTGTGGGATGCGCATGCGCAGGTTTTGTGGGATGCGCATGCGCAAATTTTTTGGGATGCGCATGCGCAGGTTTTTTGGGATGCGCATGGCTAGTAGAGCAAAAACACGTGCGAGAGGATGCATCCCGCAGGCTAGTCGAGCAAAAACACGTGCGAGAGGATGCATCCCGCAGGCTAGTCGAGCACAAACACGTGCGAGGTTTTGTGGGATGCGCATGGCTAGTCGAGCAAAAACACGTGCGAGAGGATGCATCCCGCAGGTTAGTCGAGCAAAAACACGTGTGAGAGGATGCATCCCGCAGGCTAGTCGAGCACAAACACGTGCGAGAGGATGCATCCCGCAGGCTAGTCGAGCAACAACACGTGCGAGAGGATGCATCCCGCAGGCTAGTCGAGTAAAAACACGTGCGAAAGGATGCATCCCGCAGGCTAGTCGAGCACAAACACGTGCGTGGTTTTGTGGGATGCGCATGCGCAGCTTTTGTGGGAAGCGCATGCGCAGATTTTTTGGGATGCGCATGCGCAGGTTTTTTGGGATGCGCATGGCTAGTCGAGCAAAAACACGTGCGAGAGGATGCATCCCGCAGGCTAGTCGAGCAAAAACACGTGCGAGAGGATGCATCCCGCAGGCTAGTCGAGCACAAACACGTGCGAGGTTTTGTGGGATGCGCATGCGCAGGTTTTGTGGGATGCGCATGCGCAAATTGTTTGGGATGCGCATGCGCAGGTTTTTTGGGATGCGCATGGCTAGTAGAGCAAAAACACGTGCGAGAGGATGCATCCCGCAGGCTAGTCGAGTAAAAACACGTGCGAAAGGATGCATCCCGCAGGCTAGTCGAGCACAAACACGTGCGAGGTTATGTGGGATGCGCATGCGCAGGTTTTGTGGGATGCGCATGCGCAGGTTTTTTGGGATGCGCATGGCTAGTCGAGCAAAAACACGTGCGAGAGGATGTATCCCGCAGGCTAGCCGAGCAAAAACACGTGCGAGAGGATGCATCCCGCAGGCTAGTCGAGTAAAAACACGTGCGAGAGGATGCATCCCGCAGGCTAGTCGAGCACAAACACGTGCGAGGTTTTGTGGGATGCGCATGCGCAGGTTTTGTGGGATGCGCATGCGCAGGTTTTTTGGGATGCGCATGCGCAGGTTTTTTGGGATGCGCATGCGCAGGTTTTTTGGGATGCGCATGGCTAGTCGAGCAAAAACACGTGCGAGAGGATGCATCCCGCAGGGTAGTCGAGTAAAAACACGTGCGAGAGGTTGCATCCCGCAGGCTAGTCGAGCAAAAACACGTGCGAGAGTATGCATCCCGCAGGCTAGTCGAGCACAAACACGTGCGAGGCTTTGTGGGATGCGCATGCGCAGGTTTTGTGGGATGCGCATGCGCAAATTGTTTGGGATGCGCATGCGCAGGTTTTTTGGGATGCGCATGGCTAGTAGAGCAAAAACACGTGCGAGAGGATGCATCCCGCAGGCTAGTCGAGTAAAAACACGTGCGAAAGGATGCATCCCGCAGGCTAGTCGAGCACAAACACGTGCGAGGTTTTGTGGGATGCGCATGCGCAGGTTTTGTGGGATGCGCATGCGCAGGTTTTTTGGGATGCGCATGGCTAGTCGAGCAAAAACACGTGCGAGAGGATGTATCCCGCAGGCTAGCCGAGCAAAAACACGTGCGAGAGGATGCATCCCGCAGGCTAGTCGAGTAAAAACACGTGCGAGGTTTTTTGGGATGCGCATGGCTAGTCGAGCAAAAACACGTGCGAGAGGATGCATCCCGCAGGCTAGTCGAGTAAAAACACGTGCGAGAGGATGCATCCCGCAGGCTAGTCGAGTAAAAACACGTGCGAGGTTTTGTGGGATGCGCATACGCAGGTTTTGTGGGATGCGCATGCGCAGGTTTTTTGGGATGCGCATGCGCAGGTTTTTTGGGATGCGCATGCGCAGGTTTATTGGGATGCGCATGGCTAGTCGAGCAAAAACACGTGCGAGAGGATGCATCCCGCAGGGTAGTCGAGTAAAAACACGTGCGAGAGGATGCATCCCGCAGGCTAGTCGAGTAAAAACACGTGCGAGAGGATGCATCCCGCAGGCTAGTCGAGCAAAAACACGTGCGAGAGGATGCATCCCGCAGGCTAGTCGAGCAAAAACACGTGCGAGAGGATGCATCCCGCAGGCTAGTCGAGTAAAAACACGTGCGAGAGGATGCATCCCGCAGGCTAGTCGAGCACAAACACGTGCGAGAGGATGCATCCCGCAGGCTAGTCGAGCAAAAACACGTGCGAGAGGATGCATCCCGCAGGCTAGTCGAGTAAAAACACGTGCAAAAGGATGCATCCCGCAGGCTAGTCGAGCACAAACACGTGCGAGGTTTTGTGGGATGCGCATGCGCAGGTTTTGTGGGATGCGCATGCGCAGATTTTTTGGGATGCGCATGCGCAGGTTTTTTGGGATGCGCATGGCTAGTCGAGCAAAAACACGTGCGAGAGGATGCATCCCGCAGGCTAGTCGAGTAAAAACACGTGCGAGGTTTTGTGGGATGCGCATGCGCAGGTTTTGTGGGATGCGCATGCGCAGGTTTTTTGGGATGCGCATGCCTAGTCGAGCAAAAACACGTGCGAGAGGATGCATCCCGTAGGCTAGTCGAGCAAAATCACATGCGAGAGGATGCATCCCGCAGGCTAGTCGAGCACAAACACGTGCGAGGTTTTGTGGGATGCGCATGCGCAGGTTTTGTGGGATGCGCATGCGCAAATTGTTTGGGATGCGCATGCGCAGGTTTTTTGGGATGCGCATGGCTAGTAGAGCAAAAACACGTGCGAGAGGATGCATCCCGCAGGCTAGTCGAGTAAAAACACGTGCGAAAGGATGCATCCCGCAGGCTAGTCGAGCACAAACACGTGCGAGGTTATGTGGGATGCGCATGCGCAGGTTTTGTGGGATGCGCATGCGCAGGTTTTTTGGGATGCGCATGCGCAGGTTTTTTGGGATGCGCATGCGCAGGTTTTTTGGGATGCGCATGGCTAGTCGAGCAAAAACACGTGCGAGAGGATGCATCCCGCAGGCTAGTCGAGCAAAAACACGTGCGAGAGTATGCATCCCGCAGGCTAGTCGAGCACAAACACGTGCGAGGCTTTGTGGGATGCGCATGCGCAGGTTTTGTGGGATGCGCATGCGCAAATTGTTTGGGATGCGCATGCGCAGGTTTTTTGGGATGCGCATGGCTAGTAGAGCAAAAACACGTGCGAGAGGATGCATCCCGCAGGCTAGTCGAGTAAAAACACGTGCGAAAGGATGCATCCCGCAGGCTAGTCGAGCACAAACACGTGCGAGGTTTTGTGGGATGCGCATGCGCAGGTTTTGTGGGATGCGCATGCGCAGGTTTTTGGGATGCGCATGGCTAGTCGAGCAAAAACACGTGCGAGAGGATGTATCCCGCAGGCTAGCCGAGCAAAAACACGTGCGAGAGGATGCATCCCGCAGGCTAGTCGAGTAAAAACACGTGCGAGGTTTTTTGGGATGCGCATGGCTAGTCGAGCAAAAACACGTGCGAGAGGATGCATCCCGCAGGCTAGTCGAGTAAAAACACGTGCGAGAGGATGCATCCCGCAGGCTAGTCGAGTAAAAACACGTGCGAGGTTTTGTGGGATGCGCATACGCAGGTTTTGTGGGATGCGCATGCGCAGGTTTTTTGGGATGCGCATGCGCAGGTTTTTTGGGATGCGCATGCGCAGGTTTATTGGGATGCGCATGGCTAGTCGAGCAAAAACACGTGCGAGAGGATGCATCCCGCAGGGTAGTCGAGTAAAAACACGTGCGAGAGGATGCATCCCGCAGGCTAGTCGAGTAAAAACACGTGCGAGAGGATGCATCCCGCAGGCTAGTCGAGCAAAAACACGTGCGAGAGGATGCATCCCGCAGGCTAGTCGAGCAAAAACACGTGCGAGAGGATGCATCCCGCAGGCTAGTCGAGTAAAAACACGTGCGAGAGGATGCATCCCGCAGGCTAGTCGAGCACAAACACGTGCGAGAGGATGCATCCCGCAGGCTAGTCGAGCAAAAACACGTGCGAGAGGATGCATCCAGCAGGCTAGTCGAGTAAAAACACGTGCGAAAGGATGCATCCCGCAGGCTAGTCGAGCACAAACACGTGCGAGGTTTTGTGGGATGCGCATGCGCAGGTTTTGTGGGATGCGCATGCGCAAATTTTTTGGGATGCGCATGCGCAGGTTTTTTGGGATGCGCATGGCTAGTAGAGCAAAAACACGTGCGAGAGGATGCATCCCGCAGGCTAGTCGAGCAAAAACACGTGCGAGAGGTTGCATCCCGCAGGCTAGTCGAGTAAAAACACGTGCGAGAGGATGCATCCCGCAGGCTAGTCGAGCACAAACACGTGCGAGGTTTTGTGGGATGCGCATGCGCAGGTTTTGTGGGATGCGCATGCGCAGGTTTTTTGGGATGCGCATGCGCAGGTTTTTTGGGATGCGCATGCGCAGGTTTTTTGGGATGCGCATGGCTAGTCGAGCAAAAACACGTGCGAGAGGATGCATCCCGCAGGGTAGTCGAGTAAAAACACGTGCGAGAGGTTGCATCCCGCAGGCTAGTCGAGCAAAAACACGTGCGAGAGTATGCATCCCGCAGGCTAGTCGAGCACAAACACGTGCGAGGCTTTGTGGGATGCGCATGCGCAGGTTTTGTGGGATGCGCATGCGCAAATTGTTTGGGATGCGCATGCGCAGGTTTTTTGGGATGCGCATGGCTAGTAGAGCAAAAACACGTGCGAGAGGATGCATCCCGCAGGCTAGTCGAGTAAAAACACGTGCGAAAGGATGCATCCCGCAGGCTAGTCGAGCACAAACACGTGCGAGGTTTTGTGGGATGCGCATGCGCAGGTTTTGTGGGATGCGCATGCGCAGGTTTTTTGGGATGCGCATGGCTAGTCGAGCAAAAACACGTGCGAGAGGATGTATCCCGCAGGCTAGCCGAGCAAAAACACGTGCGAGAGGATGCATCCCGCAGGCTAGTCGAGTAAAAACACGTGCGAGGTTTTTTGGGATGCGCATGGCTAGTCGAGCAAAAACACGTGCGAGAGGATGCATCCCGCAGGCTAGTCGAGTAAAAACACGTGCGAGAGGATGCATCCCGCAGGCTAGTCGAGTAAAAACACGTGCGAGGTTTTGTGGGATGCGCATACGCAGGTTTTGTGGGATGCGCATGCGCAGGTTTTTTGGGATGCGCATGCGCAGGTTTTTTGGGATGCGCATGCGCAGGTTTATTGGGATGCGCATGGCTAGTCGAGCAAAAACACGTGCGAGAGGATGCATCCCGCAGGGTAGTCGAGTAAAAACACGTGCGAGAGGATGCATCCCGCAGGCTAGTCGAGTAAAAACACGTGCGAGAGGATGCATCCCGCAGGCTAGTCGAGCAAAAACACGTGCGAGAGGATGCATCCCGCAGGCTAGTCGAGCAAAAACACGTGCGAGAGGATGCATCCCGCAGGCTAGTCGAGTAAAAACACGTGCGAGAGGATGCATCCCGCAGGCTAGTCGAGCACAAACACGTGCGAGAGGATGCATCCCGCAGGCTAGTCGAGCAAAAACACGTGCGAGAGGATGCATCCCGCAGGCTAGTCGAGTAAAAACACGTGCAAAAGGATGCATCCCGCAGGCTAGTCGAGCACAAACACGTGCGAGGTTTTGTGGGATGCGCATGCGCAGGTTTTGTGGGATGCGCATGCGCAGATTTTTTGGGATGCGCATGCGCAGGTTTTTTGGGATGCGCATGGCTAGTCGAGCAAAAACACGTGCGAGAGGATGCATCCCGCAGGCTAGTCGAGTAAAAACACGTGCGAGGTTTTGTGGGATGCGCATGCGCAGGTTTTGTGGGATGCGCATGCGCAGGTTTTTTGGGATGCGCATGCGCAGGTTTTTTGGGATGCGCATGCGCAGGTTTTTTGGGATGCGCATGGCTAGTCGAGCAAAAACACGTGCGAGAGGATGCATCCCGCAGGGTAGTCGAGTAAAAACACGTGCGAGAGGATGCATCCCGCAGGCTAGTCGAGCAAAAACACGTGCGAGAGTATGCATCCCGCAGGCTAGTCGAGCACAAACACGTGCGAGGCTTTGTGGGATGCGCATGCGCAGGTTTTGTGGGATGCGCATGCGCAAATTGTTTGGGATGCGCATGCGCAGGTTTTTTGGGATGCGCATGGCTAGTAGAGCAAAAACACGTGCGAGAGGATGCATCCCGCAGGCTAGTCGAGTAAAAACACGTGCGAAAGGATGCATCCCGCAGGCTAGTCGAGCACAAACACGTGCGAGGTTTTGTGGGATGCGCATGCGCAGGTTTTGTGGGATGCGCATGCGCAGGTTTTTGGGATGCGCATGGCTAGTCGAGCAAAAACACGTGCGAGAGGATGTATCCCGCAGGCTAGCCGAGCAAAAACACGTGCGAGAGGATGCATCCCGCAGGCTAGTCGAGTAAAAACACGTGCGAGGTTTTTTGGGATGCGCATGGCTAGTCGAGCAAAAACACGTGCGAGAGGATGCATCCCGCAGGCTAGTCGAGTAAAAACACGTGCGAGAGGATGCATCCCGCAGGCTAGTCGAGTAAAAACACGTGCGAGGTTTTGTGGGATGCGCATACGCAGGTTTTGTGGGATGCGCATGCGCAGGTTTTTTGGGATGCGCATGCGCAGGTTTTTTGGGATGCGCATGCGCAGGTTTTTTGGGATGCGCATGCGCAGGTTTATTGGGATGCGCATGGCTAGTCGAGCAAAAACACGTGCGAGAGGATGCATCCCGCAGGGTAGTCGAGTAAAAACACGTGCGAGAGGATGCATCCCGCAGGCTAGTCGAGTAAAAACACGTGCGAGAGGATGCATCCCGCAGGCTAGTCGAGCAAAAACACGTGCGAGAGGATGCATCCCGCAGGCTAGTCGAGCAAAAACACGTGCGAGAGGATGCATCCCGCAGGCTAGTCGAGTAAAAACACGTGCGAGAGGATGCATCCCGCAGGCTAGTCGAGCACAAACACGTGCGAGAGGATGCATCCCGCAGGCTAGTCGAGCAAAAACACGTGCGAGAGGATGCATCCAGCAGGCTAGTCGAGTAAAAACACGTGCGAAAGGATGCATCCCGCAGGCTAGTCGAGCACAAACACGTGCGAGGTTTTGTGGGATGCGCATGCGCAGGTTTTGTGGGATGCGCATGCGCAAATTTTTTGGGATGCGCATGCGCAGGTTTTTTGGGATGCGCATGGCTAGTAGAGCAAAAACACGTGCGAGAGGATGCATCCCGCAGGCTAGTCGAGCAAAAACACGTGCGAGAGGATGCATCCCGCAGGCTAGTCGAGCACAAACACGTGCGAGGTTTTGTGGGATGCGCATGCGCAGGTTTTGTGGGATGCGCATTCGCAGATTTTTTGGGATGCGCATGCGCAGGTTTTTTGGGATGCGCATGGCTAGTCGAGCAAAAACACGTGCGAGAGGATGCATCCCGCAGGCTAGTCGAGTAAAAACACGTGCGAAAGGATGCATCCCGCAGGCTAGTCGAGCACAAACACGTGCGAGGTTTTGTGGGATGCGCATGCGCAGGTTTTGTGGGATGCGCATGCGCAAATTTTTTGGGATGCGCATGCGCAGGTTTTTTGGGATGCGCATGGCTAGTAGAGCAAAAACACGTGCGAGAGGATGCATCCCGCAGGCTAGTCGAGCAAAAACACGTGCGAGAGGATGCATCCCGCAGGCTAGTCGAGCACAAACACGTGCGAGGTTTTGTGGGATGCGCATGGCTAGTCGAGCAAAAACACGTGCGAGAGGATGCATCCCGCAGGTTAGTCGAGCAAAAACACGTGTGAGAGGATGCATCCCGCAGGCTAGTCGAGCACAAACACGTGCGAGAGGATGCATCCCGCAGGCTAGTCGAGCAACAACACGTGCGAGAGGATGCATCCCGCAGGCTAGTCGAGTAAAAACACGTGCGAAAGGATGCATCCCGCAGGCTAGTCGAGCACAAACACGTGCGTGGTTTTGTGGGATGCGCATGCGCAGCTTTTGTGGGAAGCGCATGCGCAGATTTTTTGGGATGCGCATGCGCAGGTTTTTTGGGATGCGCATGGCTAGTCGAGCAAAAACACGTGCGAGAGGATGCATCCCGCAGGCTAGTCGAGCAAAAACACGTGCGAGAGGATGCATCCCGCAGGCTAGTCGAGCACAAACACGTGCGAGGTTTTGTGGGATGCGCATGCGCAGGTTTTGTGGGATGCGCATGCGCAAATTGTTTGGGATGCGCATGCGCAGGTTTTTTGGGATGCGCATGGCTAGTAGAGCAAAAACACGTGCGAGAGGATGCATCCCGCAGGCTAGTCGAGTAAAAACACGTGCGAAAGGATGCATCCCGCAGGCTAGTCGAGCACAAACACGTGCGAGGTTATGTGGGATGCGCATGCGCAGGTTTTGTGGGATGCGCATGCGCAGGTTTTTTGGGATGCGCATGGCTAGTCGAGCAAAAACACGTGCGAGAGGATGTATCCCGCAGGCTAGCCGAGCAAAAACACGTGCGAGAGGATGCATCCCGCAGGCTAGTCGAGTAAAAACACGTGCGAGAGGATGCATCCCGCAGGCTAGTCGAGCACAAACACGTGCGAGGTTTTGTGGGATGCGCATGCGCAGGTTTTGTGGGATGCGCATGCGCAGGTTTTTTGGGATGCGCATGCGCAGGTTTTTTGGGATGCGCATGCGCAGGTTTTTTGGGATGCGCATGGCTAGTCGAGCAAAAACACGTGCGAGAGGATGCATCCCGCAGGGTAGTCGAGTAAAAACACGTGCGAGAGGTTGCATCCCGCAGGCTAGTCGAGCAAAAACACGTGCGAGAGTATGCATCCCGCAGGCTAGTCGAGCACAAACACGTGCGAGGCTTTGTGGGATGCGCATGCGCAGGTTTTGTGGGATGCGCATGCGCAAATTGTTTGGGATGCGCATGCGCAGGTTTTTTGGGATGCGCATGGCTAGTAGAGCAAAAACACGTGCGAGAGGATGCATCCCGCAGGCTAGTCGAGTAAAAACACGTGCGAAAGGATGCATCCCGCAGGCTAGTCGAGCACAAACACGTGCGAGGTTTTGTGGGATGCGCATGCGCAGGTTTTGTGGGATGCGCATGCGCAGGTTTTTTGGGATGCGCATGGCTAGTCGAGCAAAAACACGTGCGAGAGGATGTATCCCGCAGGCTAGCCGAGCAAAAACACGTGCGAGAGGATGCATCCCGCAGGCTAGTCGAGTGAAAACACGTGCGAGGTTTTTTGGGATGCGCATGGCTAGTCGAGCAAAAACACGTGCGAGAGGATGCATCCCGCAGGCTAGTCGAGTAAAAACACGTGCGAGAGGATGCATCCCGCAGGCTAGTCGAGTAAAAACACGTGCGAGGTTTTGTGGGATGCGCATACGCAGGTTTTGTGGGATGCGCATGCGCAGGTTTTTTGGGATGCGCATGCGCAGGTTTTTTGGGATGCGCATGCGCAGGTTTATTGGGATGCGCATGGCTAGTCGAGCAAAAACACGTGCGAGAGGATGCATCCCGCAGGGTAGTCGAGTAAAAACACGTGCGAGAGGATGCATCCCGCAGGCTAGTCGAGTAAAAACACGTGCGAGAGGATGCATCCCGCAGGCTAGTCGAGCAAAAACACGTGCGAGAGGATGCATCCCGCAGGCTAGTCGAGCAAAAACACGTGCGAGAGGATGCATCCCGCAGGCTAGTCGAGTAAAAACACGTGCGAGAGGATGCATCCCCCAGGCTAGTCGAGCACAAACACGTGCGAGAGGATGCATCCCGCAGGCTAGTCGAGCAAAAACACGTGCGAGAGGATGCATCCCGCAGGCTAGTCGAGTAAAAACACGTGCAAAAGGATGCATCCCGCAGGCTAGTCGAGCACAAACACGTGCGAGGTTTTGTGGGATGCGCATGCGCAGGTTTTGTGGGATGCGCATGCGCAGATTTTTTGGGATGCGCATGCGCAGGTTTTTTGGGATGCGCATGGCTAGTCGAGCAAAAACACGTGCGAGAGGATGCATCCCGCAGGCTAGTCGAGTAAAAACACGTGCGAGGTTTTGTGGGATGCGCATGCGCAGGTTTTGTGGGATGCGCATGCGCAGGTTTTTTGGGATGCGCATGCCTAGTCGAGCAAAAACACGTGCGAGAGGATGCATCCCGTAGGCTAGTCGAGCAAAATCACGTGCGAGAGGATGCATCCCGCAGGCTAGTCGAGCAAAAACACATGCGAGAGGATGCATCCCGCAGGCTAGTCGAGTAAAAACACGTGCGAGAGGATGCATCCCGCAGGCTAGTCGAGCACAAACACGTGCGAGGTTTTGTGGGATGCGCATGCGCAGGTTTTGTGGGATGCGCATGCGCAGGTTTTTTGGGATGCGCATGCGCAGGTTTTTTGGGATGCGCATGGCTAGTCGAGCAAAAACACGTCCGAGAGGATGCATCCCGCAGGCTAGCCGAGCAAAAACACGTGCGAGAGGATGCATCCCGCAGGCTAGTCGAGTAAAAACACGTGCGAGGTTTTGTGGGATGCGCATGCGCAGGTTTTGTGGGATGCGCATGCGCAGGTTTTTTGGGATGCGCATGTGCAGGTTTTTTGGGATGCGCATGGCTAGTCGAGCAAAAACACGTGCGAGAGGATGCATCCCGCAGGCTAGTCGAGTAAAAACACGTGCGAGAGGATGCATCCCGCAGGCTAGTCGAGTAAAAACACGTGCGAGGTTTTGTGGGATGCTCATACGCAGGTTTTGTGGGATGCGCATGCGCAGGTTTTTTGGGATGCGCATGCGCAGGTTTTTTGGGATGCGCATGCGCAGGTTTTTTGGGATGCGCATGGCTAGTCGAGCAAAAACACGTGCGAGAGGATGCATCCCGCAGGGTAGTCGAGTAAAAACACGTGCGAGAGGATGCATCCCGCAGGCTAGTCGAGTAACAACACGTGCGAGAGGATGCATCCCGCAGGCTAGTCGAGCAAAAACACGTGCGAGAGGATGCATCCCGCAGGCTAGTCGAGCAAAAACACGTGCGAGAGGATGCATCCCGCAGGCTAGTCGAGTAAAAACACGTGCGAAAGGATGCATCCCGCAGGCTAGTCGAGCACAAACACGTGCGAGGTTTTGTGGGATGCGCATGCGCAGGTTTTGTGGGATGCGCATGCGCAAATTTTTTGGGATGCGCATGCGCAGGTTTTTTGGGATGCGCATGGCTAGTAGAGCAAAAACACGTGCGAGAGGATGCATCCCGCAGGCTAGTCGAGCAAAAACACGTGCGAGAGGATGCATCCCGCAGGCTAGTCGAGCACAAACACGTGCGAGGTTTTGTGGGATGCGCATGCGCAGGTTTTGTGGGATGCGCATTCGCAGATTTTTTGGGATGCGCATGCGCAGGTTTTTTGGGATGCGCATGGCTAGTCGAGCAAAAACACGTGCGAGAGGATGCATCCCGCAGGCTAGTCGAGTAAAAACACGTGCGAAAGGATGCATCCCGCAGGCTAGTCGAGCACAAACACGTGCGAGGTTTTGTGGGATGCGCATGCGCAGGTTTTGTGGGATGCGCATGCGCAAATTTTTTGGGATGCGCATGCGCAGGTTTTTTGGGATGCGCATGGCTAGTAGAGCAAAAACACGTGCGAGAGGATGCATCCCGCAGGCTAGTCGAGCAAAAACACGTGCGAGAGGATGCATCCCGCAGGCTAGTCGAGCACAAACACGTGCGAGGTTTTGTGGGATGCGCATGGCTAGTCGAGCAAAAACACGTGCGAGAGGATGCATCCCGCAGGTTAGTCGAGCAAAAACACGTGTGAGAGGATGCATCCCGCAGGCTAGTCGAGCACAAACACGTGCGAGAGGATGCATCCCGCAGGCTAGTCGAGCAACAACACGTGCGAGAGGATGCATCCCGCAGGCTAGTCGAGTAAAAACACGTGCGAAAGGATGCATCCCGCAGGCTAGTCGAGCACAAACACGTGCGAGGTTTTGTGGGATGCGCATGCGCAGGTTTTGTGGGATGCGCATGCGCAGGTTTTTTGGGATGCGCATGGCTAGTCGAGCAAAAACACGTGCGAGAGGATGTATTCCGCAGGCTAGCCGAGCAAAAACACGTGCGAGAGGATGCATCCCTCAGGCTAGTCGAGTAAAAACACGTGCGAGGTTTTTTGGGATGCGCATGGCTAGTCGAGCAAAAACACGTGCGAGAGGATGCATCCCGCAGGCTAGTCGAGTAAAAACACGTGCGAGAGGATGCATCCCGCAGGCTAGTCGAGTAAAAACACGTGCGAGGTTTTGTGGGATGCGCATACGCAGGTTTTGTGGGATGCGCATGCGCAGGTTTTTTGGGATGCGCATGCGCAGGTTTTTTGGGATGCGCATGCGCAGGTTTATTGGGATGCGCATGGCTAGTCGAGCAAAAACACGTGCGAGAGGATGCATCCCGCAGGCTAGTCGAGCAAAAACACGTGCGAGAGGATGCATCCCGCAGGCTAGTCGAGTAAAAACACGTGCGAAAGGATGCATCCCGCAGGCTAGTCGAGCACAAACACGTGCGAGGTTTTGTGGGATGCGCATGCGCAGGTTTTGTGGGATGCGCATGCGCAAATTTTTTGGGATGCGCATGCGCAGGTTTTTTGGGATGCGCATGGCTAGTAGAGCAAAAACACGTGCGAGAGGATGCATCCCGCAGGCTAGTCGAGCAAAAACACGTGCGAGAGGATGCATCCCGCAGGCTAGTCGAGCACAAACACGTGCGAGGTTTTGTGGGATGCGCATGCGCAGGTTTTGTGGGATGCGCATTCGCAGATTTTTTGGGATGCGCATGCGCAGGTTTTTTGGGATGCGCATGGCTAGTCGAGCAAAAACACGTGCGAGAGGATGTATCCCGCAGGCTAGCCGAGCAAAAACACGTGCGAGAGGATGCATCCCGCAGGCTAGTCGAGTAAAAACACATGCGAGGTTTTTTGGGATGCGCATGGCTAGTCGAGCAAAAACACGTGCGAGAGGATGCATCCCGCAGGCTAGTCGAGCACAAACACGTGCGAGGTTATGTGGGATGCGCATGCGCAGGTTTTGTGGGATGCGCATGCGCAGGTTTTTTGGGATGCGCATGGCTAGTCGAGCAAAAACACGTGCGAGAGGATGTATCCCGCAGGCTAGCCGAGCAAAAACACGTGCGAGAGGATGCATCCCGCAGGCTAGTCGAGTAAAAACACGTGCGAGAGGATGCATCCCGCAGGCTAGTCGAGCACAAACACGTGCGAGGTTTTGTGGGATGCGCATGCGCAGGTTTTGTGGGATGCGCATGCGCAGGTTTTTTGGGATGCGCATGCGCAGGTTTTTTGGGATGCGCATGCGCAGGTTTTTTGGGATGCGCATGGCTAGTCGAGCAAAAACACGTGCGAGAGGATGCATCCCGCAGGGTAGTCGAGTAAAAACACGTGCGAGAGGTTGCATCCCGCAGGCTAGTCGAGCAAAAACACGTGCGAGAGTATGCATCCCGCAGGCTAGTCGAGCACAAACACGTGCGAGGCTTTGTGGGATGCGCATGCGCAGGTTTTGTGGGATGCGCATGCGCAAATTGTTTGGGATGCGCATGCGCAGGTTTTTTGGGATGCGCATGGCTAGTAGAGCAAAAACACGTGCGAGAGGATGCATCCCGCAGGCTAGTCGAGTAAAAACACGTGCGAAAGGATGCATCCCGCAGGCTAGTCGAGCACAAACACGTGCGAGGTTTTGTGGGATGCGCATGCGCAGGTTTTGTGGGATGCGCATGCGCAGGTTTTTTGGGATGCGCATGGCTAGTCGAGCAAAAACACGTGCGAGAGGATGTATCCCGCAGGCTAGCCGAGCAAAAACACGTGCGAGAGGATGCATCCCGCAGGCTAGTCGAGTAAAAACACGTGCGAGGTTTTTTGGGATGCGCATGGCTAGTCGAGCAAAAACACGTGCGAGAGGATGCATCCCGCAGGCTAGTCGAGTAAAAACACGTGCGAGAGGATGCATCCCGCAGGCTAGTCGAGTAAAAACACGTGCGAGGTTTTGTGGGATGCGCATACGCAGGTTTTGTGGGATGCGCATGCGCAGGTTTTTTGGGATGCGCATGCGCAGGTTTTTTGGGATGCGCATGCGCAGGTTTATTGGGATGCGCATGGCTAGTCGAGCAAAAACACGTGCGAGAGGATGCATCCCGCAGGGTAGTCGAGTAAAAACACGTGCGAGAGGATGCATCCCGCAGGCTAGTCGAGTAAAAACACGTGCGAGAGGATGCATCCCGCAGGCTAGTCGAGCAAAAACACGTGCGAGAGGATGCATCCCGCAGGCTAGTCGAGCAAAAACACGTGCGAGAGGATGCATCCCGCAGGCTAGTCGAGTAAAAACACGTGCGAGAGGATGCATCCCCCAGGCTAGTCGAGCACAAACACGTGCGAGAGGATGCATCCCGCAGGCTAGTCGAGCAAAAACACGTGCGAGAGGATGCATCCCGCAGGCTAGTCGAGTAAAAACACGTGCAAAAGGATGCATCCCGCAGGCTAGTCGAGCACAAACACGTGCGAGGTTTTGTGGGATGCGCATGCGCAGGTTTTGTGGGATGCGCATGCGCAGATTTTTTGGGATGCGCATGCGCAGGTTTTTTGGGATGCGCATGGCTAGTCGAGCAAAAACACGTGCGAGAGGATGCATCCCGCAGGCTAGTCGAGTAAAAACACGTGCGAGGTTTTGTGGGATGCGCATGCGCAGGTTTTGTGGGATGCGCATGCGCAGGTTTTTTGGGATGCGCATGCCTAGTCGAGCAAAAACACGTGCGAGAGGATGCATCCCGTAGGCTAGTCGAGCAAAATCACGTGCGAGAGGATGCATCCCGCAGGCTAGTCGAGCAAAAACACATGCGAGAGGATGCATCCCGCAGGCTAGTCGAGTAAAAACACGTGCGAGAGGATGCATCCCGCAGGCTAGTCGAGCACAAACACGTGCGAGGTTTTGTGGGATGCGCATGCGCAGGTTTTGTGGGATGCGCATGCGCAGGTTTTTTGGGATGCGCATGCGCAGGTTTTTTGGGATGCGCATGGCTAGTCGAGCAAAAACACGTCCGAGAGGATGCATCCCGCAGGCTAGCCGAGCAAAAACACGTGCGAGAGGATGCATCCCGCAGGCTAGTCGAGTAAAAACACGTGCGAGGTTTTGTGGGATGCGCATGCGCAGGTTTTGTGGGATGCGCATGCGCAGGTTTTTTGGGATGCGCATGTGCAGGTTTTTTGGGATGCGCATGGCTAGTCGAGCAAAAACACGTGCGAGAGGATGCATCCCGCAGGCTAGTCGAGTAAAAACACGTGCGAGAGGATGCATCCCGCAGGCTAGTCGAGTAAAAACACGTGCGAGGTTTTGTGGGATGCTCATACGCAGGTTTTGTGGGATGCGCATGCGCAGGTTTTTTGGGATGCGCATGCGCAGGTTTTTTGGGATGCGCATGGCTAGTCGAGCAAAAACACGTGCGAGAGGATGCATCCCGCAGGGTAGTCGAGTAAAAACACGTGCGAGAGGATGCATCCCGCAGGCTAGTCGAGTAACAACACGTGCGAGAGGATGCATCCCGCAGGCTAGTCGAGCAAAAACACGTGCGAGAGGATGCATCCCGCAGGCTAGTCGAGCAAAAACACGTGCGAGAGGATGCATCCCGCAGGCTAGTCGAGTAAAAACACGTGCGAAAGGATGCATCCCGCAGGCTAGTCGAGCACAAACACGTGCGAGGTTTTGTGGGATGCGCATGCGCAGGTTTTGTGGGATGCGCATGCGCAAATTTTTTGGGATGCGCATGCGCAGGTTTTTTGGGATGCGCATGGCTAGTAGAGCAAAAACACGTGCGAGAGGATGCATCCCGCAGGCTAGTCGAGCAAAAACACGTGCGAGAGGATGCATCCCGCAGGCTAGTCGAGCACAAACACGTGCGAGGTTTTGTGGGATGCGCATGCGCAGGTTTTGTGGGATGCGCATTCGCAGATTTTTTGGGATGCGCATGCGCAGGTTTTTTGGGATGCGCATGGCTAGTCGAGCAAAAACACGTGCGAGAGGATGCATCCCGCAGGCTAGTCGAGTAAAAACACGTGCGAAAGGATGCATCCCGCAGGCTAGTCGAGCACAAACACGTGCGAGGTTTTGTGGGATGCGCATGCGCAGGTTTTGTGGGATGCGCATGCGCAAATTTTTTGGGATGCGCATGCGCAGGTTTTTTGGGATGCGCATGGCTAGTAGAGCAAAAACACGTGCGAGAGGATGCATCCCGCAGGCTAGTCGAGCAAAAACACGTGCGAGAGGATGCATCCCGCAGGCTAGTCGAGCACAAACACGTGCGAGGTTTTGTGGGATGCGCATGGCTAGTCGAGCAAAAACACGTGCGAGAGGATGCATCCCGCAGGTTAGTCGAGCAAAAACACGTGTGAGAGGATGCATCCCGCAGGCTAGTCGAGCACAAACACGTGCGAGAGGATGCATCCCGCAGGCTAGTCGAGCAACAACACGTGCGAGAGGATGCATCCCGCAGGCTAGTCGAGTAAAAACACGTGCGAAAGGATGCATCCCGCAGGCTAGTCGAGCACAAACACGTGCGAGGTTTTGTGGGATGCGCATGCGCAGGTTTTGTGGGATGCGCATGCGCAGGTTTTTTGGGATGCGCATGGCTAGTCGAGCAAAAACACGTGCGAGAGGATGTATTCCGCAGGCTAGCCGAGCAAAAACACGTGCGAGAGGATGCATCCCTCAGGCTAGTCGAGTAAAAACACGTGCGAGGTTTTTTGGGATGCGCATGGCTAGTCGAGCAAAAACACGTGCGAGAGGATGCATCCCGCAGGCTAGTCGAGTAAAAACACGTGCGAGAGGATGCATCCCGCAGGCTAGTCGAGTAAAAACACGTGCGAGGTTTTGTGGGATGCGCATACGCAGGTTTTGTGGGATGCGCATGCGCAGGTTTTTTGGGATGCGCATGCGCAGGTTTTTTGGGATGCGCATGCGCAGGTTTATTGGGATGCGCATGGCTAGTCGAGCAAAAACACGTGCGAGAGGATGCATCCCGCAGGCTAGTCGAGCAAAAACACGTGCGAGAGGATGCATCCCGCAGGCTAGTCGAGTAAAAACACGTGCGAAAGGATGCATCCCGCAGGCTAGTCGAGCACAAACACGTGCGAGGTTTTGTGGGATGCGCATGCGCAGGTT